>NC_052024.1:23883018-24183782 GCF_015832195.1 Motacilla alba alba
TAATCTCTGCAGCTCCCCAGGAAGGTTTGGAAACACACTTCAACTGAAAAGATGTTTCCCTGGATTTTTCTTCCCCTAGGATTTGGGTGGTTTCCGGCTGTTTCCCCTCTAATATTTATGGGTTTGGAGGAGAGGAACCAATCCGTAAACGAGCAGGGGATGGAAGCAGGGAAAGGCGGCAGCACTGGCGCAGTAACACCCAGGGATTTTGGCCAGGCCCGTGCCGCAGCTCGGCATCATCATCACCATCATCATCATCATCCCACCCCCCGGAGCCCTTCCAGCCGGGAAACAATGCCCAACCTTTAACCCGTGCGTTCCTGAGTATGCTGGGAAAACATCCGCTGCTCCCAAACAATGGCACCATTTATCCCGGCTGTCCAGAGCAACAGGCTCCGAGCTGCAGGGAAATCAAAAGGCTGGGAAAAAAAAAAAAAAAAAGAAAAAAAAAAACACGAAAAAAACCCCAGGATATTTTTTTTTTCCGAAGAGGTTAAAATGGAAATTCACTTCCAGAATTGCTAGACTGAAAATATTCCGTGAAAAATCATTTCAGCTCCTGTCTGTTTCGTATCTTTTCCCTCGGTGAGATATTTTGCATCTGAGATATTCTGTTGGAAAACACGGCCTGAAGTTGGAATGAAACACAGGAATGGAGGAAAAACAAGGAAGGGGCGCTGGCCTGGGCAAGGCCCTGCCTGCTGAGGGTCCAGCTCTGGGGATGTTTGGGAATGGGGGTTTCCAAAACACCCTCACTGCACGTAGGCAAAGACATTCCTCAGCATCGCCGTGCCAGAGGGACAGGTGGTGGTGCATCTAATAACCTGCCGGTGCCACCGAGCCCCTAACCGAGCCATCGAGCCCCTAAATGTGCCATCGAGACCCTAACTGAGCCATCGAGCCCCTAAATGAGCCATCGAGCCCCTAGATGTGCCATCGAGCCCCTAACTGAGCCACCGAGCCCCTAATTGTGCCATCGAACCCCTAACTGAGCCACCGAGCCCCTAAATGAGCCATCGAGCCCCTAAATGAGCTATCGAGCCCCTAAATGAGCTATCGAGCCCCTAACTGAACCATCGAGCCCCTAGATGAGCCATCGAGCCCCTAAATGAGCCACCGAGCCCCTAATTGTGCCATCGAACCCCTAATTGTGCTATCGAGCCCCTAACTGAGCCACCGAGCCCCCAGAGAGCTGCTTCCCGAGCAGGTGCACGCACAGCACCCATCCTCTCACCCCTCGTCCCTCCAGAGGGAAAGGCAGCCCCAAGCCCAGCCCAGCTCGCAGCTTCCCCCCTGAAATAACCGCGATGTTCCCCCGCCACGGGGACCGCCGGGGCTGGGGGCGCCCGGGGTGCCCGCTCGCAAGCACCGCCATCGCCGGCTGCTGCGGAGCCAGGAGCACACCGCAGCCTGTGAATCACCATCCTGCGCCCGCAGAAACGTGGGAAGCGCAGGAAACGCTCTGAAAAAGACATCCCTGCGCTGCGGCAGCTCCGGGACGGCCATCCCGCGCCTCTCTCGCTCCCAGGGAGCGGTTTTATCCCGGCAGGAAGGCAGCGGGATGCAGGCAGAGGGATGTGGGCATCCCCGGCCTCGCTGAGCCCCCGAACATCACATGGAGAGCACAAAAGCCCCGGGGCTGCTCTGCCTGCCGAGCCCCGGGGTGCTCGGGGAGAACCCCGGGGTGCTCGGAGCGAACCCCGGGGTGCTCGGAGCGAACCCCGGGATGCTCGGGGCGAACCCCGGGATGCTCGGAGCGAACCCCGGGATGCTCGGTCCAAACCCGAAGCGGCGGCCCCGCGCTGCCGCAGCCCCGGGGGTGGCACAGACCGGGGCTGGCTCTGACCGGGGGTGGCCCGGGGCTGGCCGCAGCTGCCCGGGGCTGGGGGCCAGGCCGCGCTCGCCCCTCACCTGGTAGGAGCAGTTTTCCTGGTGAACCATCTCGGTGCATCATCCGCCGCTGCCGCCCCGCCGGCAGCGCCCGCAGCCGCCGCGGCCCCGGCGGGGGAGGAGGAGGCTGGGGAGGAGGAGGAGGAGGAGGAGGATGGGGAGAAGGCAGCAGCAGCAGCAGCAGGAGGAGGAGGAGGCAGCCCGGGAAGATGGATGCAGCCGCGCTGCTCCGCCTGCGCAGCGGCGGCCCCGGGAGCGCGGGGGGGCCGGGCCGGGGCCGCCTCCGCCCGCTCCGCGCCGGGCTCCGGGCGGGGCCGCCGCGGCCGCGCTCCTCTCCAGGAGGGGGAAAAAATCCCCCAAACCTCCCCTGGACACGGGGAGGCTCCCCCGGCCCCGGCCGTGCTGCGGCAGCCGCAGGTCCGAACCCCCCCGAGCCCCCCGGGAGCGCCCGGCGGGGGATGGAGCGCGGCCCCGGGGCACCCCAAAGCAGCCGGGCCTGAAATAGCAGCTCCAGACACCTTTCCTTGCGCCTGCTGCCTCGGAAATCCCGCGCGGGAATTTCTGGGAGAGGCTGTGCCCTACATTCCCGGTTATTTTTACCTCCCGCAGCCGGCAGGGAGGGAGCGGAGCTCGGCCCCAGCGCCCGGCTGGCCCCGGGGGTTTGGGGCAGGGAAAGCCAGGGGACAACGGGAAAGGAGCAGGCTGGGCATCAGGAACATTCCTGCACTGAAGGGTGGGCTAGGCACGGGAAGGGGCTGCCCCGGGCAGCGGTGGAGCCGCATCCCTGGAAAGGTTCAAAAAACGAGGGGGTGGGAATGAACCTGAGCCACTCGGGAATGTGGCTCAGTGAGCGCTGGGTGATCTTGGGGGTCTTTTCCAACCTCAACACGAACCCAAACAGCCTCATTTAAAGAGCCTGGCCCTGGCTGCAGGGTGAGGACACCCCAAATGTCATTTTCGATCCTTTTTTTTGTCTGGACATAGTTCATGCAAGGGGCACTGAAACAACCAGAGAGCGATAATGGGGTCACAGGCTGGGCTCACACCATGCCCCAGGCACTCCCAGCCAGGCAGGGAACAGCAGAAATTCCATCCTCCCCTCCTTCCTTCCTTTCCAAACAGGGATTTCTCCTGCTCCTAGGCCCAGCTGTTGAGGGATTCGCATGACTAAATCCAGGAACACTTGCTCAGGGCAGCTCAGATTTGATTCCCCCACACCAGATGTGCCTCTAGAAAAAAAAGGCCTTTGTGGGATCATCACCCTGCCCCAGCTCTCCCAGCTTCCCACCAGCACAGACGGGCTGCAGCAGCTGTGGGAGGATGGATGGAGAATCCCTGGAGTCCCTGTGCAGCTGGGGCACGGATGGAGAGAACCCCCAGACCCTCCTCCCAGTGCTCTCTCTCCCCTGCAGCAGTGCAGCTTAAAAAAAAAAATAAATAAAGACACTTCATTTAAAAAGAAAAAAAATTAATATATTCTGCATAAATTTTTAAGAGAGAGTGAAGTCATCCCTGGTTTTTCCCGGATGTGCAGAGAATCCCATTCATGCAGACACAAAATAAAAATTCACCCAAATAAACCATCCCCGCTCTGCAATTTGCTGCATAACCTTGGCTTTGTTTGGAGAAGGATCTGTGGCAGGCTAAAAGCAGCTCCACACATTACATAGACTCAAATTCCATTGATTGTGTGCATCGCAAGGAAAACTCCCAATCCCCCCCTCGGTGGAACCACACGGGCTCCGTTTTCACTGGGACAATTTCTAAAGCTGGATCGGAAGTGCTCAAAAGGGAGTTTTGAGGAGGTGAGGTCTGAGCCCACCAAGGATTCACGAGGTCCAGCGGTGACCCCAAGCTTGGTGCCGACCTCCCCATTCCCAGGGCTGGAGTGGATCCCCCAGGAATCCAAAGTTTCTCCTTTTGGAAAAATAATTCCAGAGTGAGCCAGGTCACAGGAAATAATTCCAGGAGTGGCCACCTGCTCACAGGAAATAATTCCAGTGAGCAGAGCCACCTGTTTGCCCCCAGGACATGGAGGCAGCCACGGAGGTGGGCAAGGCCAGGAATGATCCCTGACCTCTGGATTTGCCCCAGAGCTGGAAAAGGCCAGGAAGGCAGTGGGCAAGGCCAGGAATGATCCCTGACCTCTGGATTTGCTGCAAAGGTGGAAAAGGCCAGGAAGGCAGTGGGCAAGGCCAGGAATGATCCCTGACCTCTGGATTTGGCCCAGAGCTGGAAAAGGCCAGGAAGGCAGTGGGAAAGGCCAGGAATGATCGCTGACCTCTGGATTTGCTCCTCTGCTCCAGCCCTGCTTGCTTGCCCAGCAGGAAGGAAGGCAGGAGGAGGGCCGGCAGGTAATGATTAAAGCTGAGAGGGATTAAACTGAGGGAAAGGCTCTGGCAGCTTTCCAGCTGGGTCAGCGGGGAGCAGCGGCGCTCCTGGATGAGGATGAACACAGGCTGCTGCTTTCCACACTGGGCAGCTCCTGGCACCCCCACCACCCCTTTTCACTGGGAAAAGAAACCCAGGGGTGCCTGCCCTGCCTGGGCTGCATTTCTTAGCGAGGCACCCCCTAATCTGAGGGGTCTGATACCACTGGTGAGATGATCCAGAGAAGCTTTCCTGAAGCTTTCCCCAAACCAGCTTTGGGTTAGGAACGCGTGGCTCGGGAATCCCTGGAGAACATCTCCAGAGGGGCTGACACAAACCCTGCCCTCCAAACCCCTCCAGGGCTGGTCCAGAGGGATTGGGAAGGTGCTGCTCGGGGCAGGGCGTGCCCTGGAGGTGAGGTGGGCACCAGGAATGAGACAGGCCTGATTCCTGCACGCCCACAGCGGGGAATTCAATCCATGGCACAGGCAGCACATCCCTGAAAGAAACCTCAGCTTCACCAGACGCTCAAATTCTGCCGGTGAGACAATGGAATTGCCTTAATTATTCCTCTGCAGAAGGAGGAAGTTGTAGAGGGACTATTAGAAATATAGAAATATTAAAAAAATTAGAAAAACCGAAATTATTTTCCTCTACAGAAGGAGGAAACACCTGGTATCCCCAATTCTGGGGGAAAGAGAATTTCTGCTTCCATGCTTGTATTATTAGTTTTTTTTTTTTTCCATTCCTAAGCTAATAGGAGCCCCCTGGCACATCCCAAGCCTTGTCCCAGAGAATTCCCAGGCTTTCTGCTTTCCCTGGCTGTCCCAGCTCCAAGGAAATCATTAACAGGCGGAGGGAGGAGCACAGGGAGGTTATGGGCTCTCCCATCCTCATTCCCGCTGGGAAAACGCTCCTTCAAAGGGAAAAGGCGGCCAGGAAAGCCGATCCCTCCCATTCCCGGTGCTGGGAGCCGTGGGAAGGAGGGAGGGAGGGAAGGATGCCGGGTTATTACTCACAGCAAAGCCACATCCAGCCCTTCTCCCGGCGTTTTTGGCATTTCCCACTGTCCCGCGCGTTGATTTTTACACACTCGTGTCGTGCTCTGATCCCCCCCAGCTGCAAGGGCTCACCCACAAACCTTTGGAATGGGAAGGGAAAGAAGCAGGAGCAGCAGCAAGGCAGCCCAGACGTGGAATTCCTGCTGGAAACACCGGGAATGTTTTCCTGCCCGCAGGCATTCCCAGAGGGGCCTTATCAGGAGGGAAGGTTTATTTTCCAGGCTGGTGTTGGCCAACCCACCCCGCTGATACAAAAGCCAGGCTCAACAAGTGATTTTTTTTTCAAATCCCAAAATAAATACTAGCTGGAGCGTGGAGCAGGTGAAAATCAGGGAGGAGTCCAAGAGCTGGGGATGTTTGGTCTCAGTTTTCAGAGAATTGCAGGATCCGGGAATGGTTTGGTTTGGAAGGAATTTAAAGCCCATCCAGCCCCAGTCCCTGCCATGGGCAGGGAAACCTTCCCCTATCTCAGATTGCTCCAAGCCCTTCCAGCCTGGCCTTGGACACTGCCAGGGATCCAGGAGCATCCTTGGGAAAATCCCTTTCATCCCCTCCCCACCCTCCCAGCCAGGAATTCCTTCCCCATATCCCATCTAACCCTGGCAGTGGGAGCCATTCCCTGTGTCCTGTCCCTCCACCCCCTGTCCCCAGTCCCTCTCTCCTGGAACCCCTTCAGGCCCTGCAAGGGGCTCTGAGCTCTCCCTGGGCTTTTCCTTCTCCAGGGGAACATTCCCAGCTCTCCCAGCCTGGCTCCAGAGGGGCTCCAGCCCATGGAACCCTCTGGGATGATGATCCTCAGGGAAAACACCCACGAGAGGGAGAGACAGGGACCCAGCCCCAGCACTCCAGGATGCTCCTGCTGGGCTCCCAAAGGCTTCCCAAGCACAGCAAGCTTGTATGGAGGCAGGAATTATACCCAGCATCCCGGGATTTCAGCTCTCTTTGCTGATGATTTCCTGGGAGTGAGGGATTTAGCTCCTCTTTAAGCCCAGTTAAGCTTTCCCTGGGTTTAAATCCAGCAAGAAAAATAAAGAAAAAAGCGATTATTTTTAATCAGTTAATACTCGACATCTGTTGGAAAGGGGAGCATTTGTTTGGATTACACCCATGGATAATGCTCGGCACTATTCCTTTCTTACTGAAGGAAGATGAGGCCCAGGGCTTTTCCCTCATTTTGGAGGTGTTGCTCTGCTCCAGGTGGGAATAAACCTCCAGCAGGTTAAGGACCCAATGTCCTTCATTTTTCCAAGCCTTTTCTACTTCCCTGGAATTCTCTGGATCCTTTACAAGCAGCACCTTTACAACCCCACCTGAAGCACCAGGGGTGGATTTGGGATACAAACACACAACCAAAGCAGGATTTTCCCCTCCCTAAAAGCCTGGAGCAGAAGGATGCAGCAATTCCCCATCCTGATCCAAACACTTCACAGGGAATTGCAGGGATTCATTTAAGCCACCCAAGTATTTATAACTCTCCAGTGATATAAAAGCCACCAAACATATGGAAAACAAGCAGATTTTTCCATGGAAGCCATCCAGGAAGGCTCAATGGTACCACACGGGCTCCATTTTCACTGGGACAGTTTCTAAAGCTGGATCAGAAGTGCTTAAAAGGGAATTTCCAGGAGCTCTGATGGTGAGGTCTGAGCCCACCAAGGATCCACTGCTAGGAACGGGGAAGGGAAGGCTCCAGGGAGAGCTCAGAGCCCTGCCAGGGCCTGAAGGGGCTCCAGGAGAGCTGAGAGGGACTGGGGACAAGGCCTGGAGGGACAGGACACAGGGAATGGCTCCCAGTGCCAGCGGTTAAATGGGATACTGGGAAGAAATTCTTCCCTGTGAGGATGGTGAGACCCTGGAATGGATTTTCCCAAGGATTCACCATCCCTGGAAGTGTCTAAGGCCAGGCTGGACAGGGCTTGGAGCAGCCTGGGCTGGCTGCAGGTGTTCCTGTGGCAGGGATTGGGACTGGATAACCTTTAAATTCCACCCCACCCAAGCCATTCCCGGATCCATCAATTTATCTCCAGCACTTCAGGAGTGTGGGGAGACAGCACAGAAAAGCTCCAGCTGCCTCCTTGCAATTTGATTTATTTCTATTGTTAGGAATCAACAGTTCTTGTGGAAATGCAGCATTCCCAGTGTGCAGGATCTATGGAGAGCACCAGCAGGAAAAATCAGGTTTTATCTGAGCATCAGTAAATCCACAAATTCCTCGCTCTGCAGCACAGTTTGGGAGAGGATTTGCAGCAAATCCCATCAGCTCCAAACGATTTTCCCCAGTTTTGGCTGGCACACACAGACCTGGCACTCCAGGAAAACAGAGGGGCTGGGCTGGGTGGGATCTCCTGAGCTGAACCCCAACCAAAGCTCAACCCCAGAGCAGGGACAGCTGTTCCCACAGAATTCCCAGTCCTTGGGGAGCACAGGCTGTCCTGCCTGCAGCTGCTGTGCCCCAGCTCATCCCTGTGCCTCTGCCAGGAGCAGCCTGGCACTGCCAGCCGGGACATCACACCCGGCACGGGACTCCAGGGAACCAACCCTGCCTCCAAACCCCATTTGCTGCTCCAGGCTGGGCTGGAGTGATGGATGCTGGCAGCACCCATCCCCTCCCACAGCCATCCGGAAGAGATTCCCAAAGTTTCGGCTGTATTGATCCAGAATAAACCAAAATCATTGAAGTGACCCATAAGTAACAGCCTCATCTGATCTCTGATAACAAATTTAGGAGTTTTTATCAGCCCTGCTCGAATCCATGGGCGGCACGTCCAGGCCTGTCCAGCCAAATTTCCCTATCCCTCCTCTCCCATTTATTTGGTTCATTTTCATTTTTCCAATATAAATTTGCAACGTTTGAAAAGAGATTTGAAAAATACAAAATTGCCCCCTCCAGCCCCATTAGAACAGCAGCAGGCAGAGGAATGAATGGATTTTTCCAAGAGGGGGAAAATGGCCCAACAAGGGATTTTCCCTGAGGATGAAAGACAGGGTGGGACAGCAGGAATTATTTGGAAACCTTGCTGGATTGGGAGCACAAAGAGAAATCCCACGTCCCCTACTCAACCCTTCAGTTACCGCTCCGGGGAATATTTCTGGATGGAATATGAGCCCTTTGGATTGTGGCAAAATCCCTGGAACTGCAGAAGCCCAAGCTGATTTAAATCCAGGGGATTCATTAATGAATTAGTCCTGAGTGTGGAGTGTCCAGTGTGCTGCACCTGCATTCAGCCAACAACAAAAATCAGGTTATTAATTAGAAATAAAGCAGGGAGCCAGAGGGCAAAATCTGGGAATGGGGATGGGATTATCCCGCTGCTATCACTTCCAGCCCATCCATCCTTTTCTATTCCCTTTGTGCTTCCTGGTGGGAACAGCTGAGAGGCCTCATTTCTTTATGGCTTTATTTTGTAATTTTAATTGCAAAAGGGGTGGAAAAAGCCCAGGACTGGGACTTGCAGGCTGAAAAAAATAAACACAGCACGCTACAAAGTGGATGTGGAATGAAAAAAAATGTCTTTTTAAACAGAGCCAAACACCAAAAATAGGAATATCCTGATCCAAACAGGTGACAGCAGCGGCCTTTAAATGCCTCCTCAAAAAAGGAATGACTTTGCAGGGACAAATCTTCCTCTGAGTCATGGTCAGGACAAAAATAGAAGGGGATTTTTCCCTCAGCTCTGAAGGCTGATGCCCATAACTCCAAAGTTTTTGGCAGAAATCCACTCTTTTTGAGGGGCCTCTTTAAAATATGCACCCAAGTGTCCCCAAATCCGAGAGGTTCAAACCCTGCTGGGATCAGGGGTTTTGGGAAGGATGGAGCAAACCCAGCCTGGTTTTTGTGGCTGGATAAATGCAGGTGCAGCACACTGGACACTCAGGATTAATTAATGAATTAATGAATCCCCTGGATTTAAATCAGCTCCGCTCCCTCTGCCTGCATGGCCAGCCTGCAATTCCAGGGATTCTGCCACAATTCAAAGGTTTCAGATTCCATCCAGAAATGGCTTTTGGCCCCAGACCAGGAACTTAATGGTTGCTAAGGAGAGGATGTGGGATTTCTGTACCTGCTCCCACCCCAGTGGCATTTCCATGGAATCCCTGCTCTCCCTGGCTGATCAAAGCCCTGCTCTTGCTTCAGGACAGTTTTCCATTCCCAGCCTTTAAGAAGCGGATGTAAAGATGATTTTTGGAGTTTGTCTGCCAACCCCAGGGTCACTGGGAAAAAGGAAAAAAAGGAATCCTCTTGTCTGGAGCTGCCTGGCTCACAAAGGTGATTCCTCCCCAACGGGTGTCACTGCCAGCTCCAAAACAATTCCCTCAGGGATGAGAAATCCCACTCCTGCCTGCCCTGGACAGCCACTGGGGGTGCAGACTCAGTAATTCGAATAAGACAGGGCAGGCACAGCCAGCAGGAGGCTGGAAAAAGCTAAAAATAACAGGATAAGCAAGGGTGGATCCCAGCTGAGCCTCATTAGTCATGGAGCGAGGGAGCTGCTGGTGGCACAGCAGCACCATATAAGAGCAAGAAAACAACTCTGGTCTCTTAAATCTCCTTTTTTTTCCCTCTCCTGTTCTACCTCAGGCATTCTTTTCTTGCTCTGGCAGCCTGCAGCTTTTCCTGGAATCTTTCCCCAGGATGGAGATCCAGGCTGGTTCATTTGAAGGTGTCTGCTGGAATTGAGCCAGTTTTTACAGACAGGCACAGGAGGGGTCATTAGAGGTTGGATTTGGGATTTTTTTTTTTTTTTTCCCATTTACACCATCAGATTGAGCCCTGAGTTGAGCCATGGAGTTCCTGGTGGCAGGAATTCCCAGGAAAGGCAGAGGATTCACTGGGATGAGCATCAAGGTGTGAGCTGCAGTTTTATTTTGGGATGGAGCCACAGGACAGCAGAGGGATTGGGAAGTAGGGGGGCTCAGGCTGGGCTGGAGCTGAGTCTGGCTCTGGAACCAGCTGGGTTTTCAGGAGAAAACAGAGAAAGGGAATGGGAGGCACCCAATCCTTGAGGCACGGGAAGGAAGGGAGGTGGTGATGCCTTGTGCAGGCTGCCCTGGAGCAGAGGCTGGGCAGAGCTCCAGAATAAAGCAGGGATTTATTCAAAGCATCTCCTCCATGGATCCACCTTGGGCAGCACAAGAGCCCAGCCAGGGCTGCCCCCAAGAGGAACCCAAATGGTCCCAAAATGCACGAGCGCTCCCGGGGTCTCTGCCTTGGCTCAGCTCTGCTCCATTTGCACCTTGCAGTTCATTGTCCAGTTCCAGCTTTAGGTTATGAAGTCTTATTTCAGAATCTGAGAAATATAAAAGCTAAAACCCGAGGCAGCAATGGCAGTGGGAAGACTGGGTGCTGCAGCAGGGAAGTGCAGCTCTGAGGGACACCTAAATCCCCCTGCTGTGTTGGGAGCACAGGAGTGCTCAGCTTCTCCAAGGAATTCTCATCTCCATGCTGGGAACAGCAGCACAGGGATGCTCCTGGTGCCTTTCCCCAGGGAAAGTTTATTTTCCAGGAAACTGTCATTTCCCCACCAGCTACATGCTTACAGATTTCCCTCCACATCCATTTCCATTCCTGTAACAACCAAAATCCTCTTCTAAAGCTGCAGCTGCTGCCTCGCTGACGCCTCATCCCTGGGATTCCCTCGGGGATCGGGGTATGGAAAGCTGTGAGGTTGGACCCAGGCCTCGAACTGCTCCCGTTTGCTTCTGGTTTGATTTGCTCCAACACAAACCCCAGAGCCCCTGCAGCCATTCCCAGGGCCTCGACCGAGTGCGGGATCCGCGGGGCAGCGCTGGCTCCGGGCTACAGAGAGCCCAGAGGGCCCAGGGTTCCCAAAGGCCTCAGCATTCCCAAAGGCCTCCAGAGCTCCCAAAGGCCTCTGGAATTCCCAAAGGGCCCCAGAGATCCCAAAGGGCCCAGGATTCACAAAGGCCTCCAGAGCTCCCAAAGGCCTCCAGAGCTCCCAAAGGCCTCCGGAATTCCCAAAGGGCCCCAGAGATCCCAAAGGCCTCAGCATTCCCAAAGGGCCCCAGAGATCCCAAAGGCCTGTGGAATTCCCAAAGAGCACCAGAGATCCCAAAGGGCCCAGAGATCCCAAAGGCCTCCAGAATTCCCAAAGGGCCCCAGAGATCCCAAAGGCCTCAGCATTCCCAAAGGCCTTCAGAATTCCCAAAAGCCTCCAGTGTTCCCAAAGTCTCCCAGAGCTCCCAAAGGGCCCCAGAGCCCCCAAAGGCCCCCAGAATTCCCAAAGGCCTTCAGAGTTCCCAAAAACCTTCAGAATTCTCAAAAACCTCCAGCATTCCTAAAGGCCTCCAGAACTCCCAAAGGCCTCCAGAATTCCCAAAGCCTTCCAGAATTCCCAAAGGCCTTCAGAGTTCCCAAAAGCCTCCAAAGATCCCAAAGGCCTCCAGAATTATCAAAGTCTCCAGAATTCCCAAAAGCCTCCAGCATTTCCAAAGGCCTCCAGAATTGCCAAAGGCCCCCAGCACTCCCCAGGCCAGCTGTGAAGGCCCTGGAATTCCTTCTGGAGCTCTCCAGCCCCTCTCCTGGGTAGCAGCAGTTCCAGTTGTACATCCCAGTCATTCCAGGAGTATGAAATGTAGGGATAACGAGGAAGGAGGGATTGGGAATGGAGAACAGAGCTATCCCAAACAGCAGCACAGTTTCCTGGGAATAACACACATTTCTGCTCCATGCCAGAGGGACGGGATGGGGAACGGCCCAGGAGCAGCACTGCCAAACTCATCTTGTGAAATATATTTATTTACATGGAATATGGCACATGGGAACAGGTGTAAAATGTGGGAAGCCCTCATCCATGTGATTTATGGACAGCCTGGATTGGTATTTCCTGGGAATAGGCACAATTCCTGCAGCCTCTGAGCAGGAAGAAGGGCTGCCTGAGCTCTGAGCACCCATTTTGAGCCATTTAAATATAATTAATATATGGAAATATCAGCCAATTTGGCCACTTGAAGATGGATTCCAAGGAATTCTAGAAGAACAGGGGGTCAAGGCTGTATCCATGATTTTCAGGAGCATGCCCTGATTTTCACCCACTCTGCCCTTCCCAGAAACAGAGCCTTGGAAAAGGTTCTGGAGGAGTTTTTCCAGCAGGACGTGTCCCTGCTGCTCCCAGCAGCTCCCAGGGCGGCCAAGCTGGGAATGTTCCTCTCAGGAAAAGGCCTCTTGGATCTTTGCAAGGCCCAGCTGAAAGTTGCCTTTCTGCTTTTAAACCAAGAAATAACAGATGAGAAAGCAGCAGAAGAAAGGAAGGAGCAGCTGGGATGAGCCAGAGAAAATGCTAAGAGCTTGGATATTATGCATTCATGCAAATGCAGCACACAGAGAATTCCACGTGGAAAAATGATTCCCACAATTATTTTTTTTTCTGAAGTCCTAAGAGCAGCTGATGATCAAACACCTGCCAGGCCAAGCAGCCAGAGCAGAGGATGACCCTGGTACAGAATGCTGCTATTTCCCCAAATCCCTCTTTAATAAATCCAATATAGGAATTACACGGAATAAAAAGTTTGGATTCAATTTTTAATCACTCACTAAAAGCATTTGGATTCCCCAGGGGCCACACACACCAGCAGCTTTTGTGTGCATAAAGAATCCAGCACTTTAATAGAGTTCTCTTTTATTTTTTAACATTGCCTCTACCATAGAGGGGATTAAATCTCAGCCTGGCATTTCTCTTTCCTTGGAAATCCTATTTCCTCTCGGATTTCCAGAGGAGCAGCAGGAATAAAGGGCCCTGGGTGTGATTTTCTCATTAAAGGAGATCTATAGATCACTGAGCTGCGCTCCCAGATGGGGGCTATAAATAAAATCTCCCACTCTGGTGACGCAAACGGCTCCCCGGGGAAAGATGAGGTGCCCCAAAATGATCCAAGGGCTTGGAAAAGCTGGAAAACCTCCAGGGAAAGAGGGATTATGGAGCACCTCGTGTGAAAGGATAATTGGAAGAGGGAAAATCATTTTCCACTGAGTCCATGGGCGTTCTGCTGGAGCAGGATTGATTTCAGAGCCAGAGCTGGAAGAGAGGTTTTTAAATCTTTTTAGTTCTAACTGAAGAAATTCCTACACAAAAGCAAAATTATTTGGGATTGAGGAGCCTGAACACGCCAAATTCTGCTTCTCCTCAGCCCCCCCAGCAGTGCTGCTGTGCCCAGAATCCCACAGGAATTCCTGGATCATGGCCTTGGAAAATACTGGACTGAGCAGATGATGGGATTATTCTGAACTGCTTCATTTTTTAAAAATAAATTAATACCTACAGTGAGACACTGGGAGAAGCTGGGAAATCACATTTCCTCCCAGTGGGGATTACACCCAACTTTGGTGAGTTACACTGGGATTTTATATATCTTTACAAAAGGTTTTCTCCTCAAAATGTCCATTTTTTTTCCCACTGAATCTGATGCTCCCTTAAAGCTCCTTTGGGCTGCAGCACATCCTGAGGAGATGGGGACACAAATTTATGTCACTGATACTGATTTTCCTGGGGTTTTGCTGTTAGGAGAAGGAGTAATTGTGCTTTGAGCAGTTTCTTCACAGTTTCTACACAAACTTTATAAAACAATCAAGTGCTGTACCTGCTTTTCCAACCAGTAAAATCCAAGCCACCTTAAATCCAGGCAGAGAGGAAGAAGGAAATAAATCACAATTCCTGCAGCTCTTATCACTGCTGAGGCAATCCTGCTGCTCGCAGAAACAAACTCTGTGAGGGTGTGCGGGGCATTTGGAGCAATATTTAGAATATTTAAACAGATCTTTAAATACTTAAACAATATTTAAATCATTTAGAATAACTAGAACGTCCCTGAGGTCCCTGACATTTTGGGGTCAGGACAATCCTGGTTTTCCAGTGCTCCTCAGCAGATCTTCAGCGTGGTTGGGGTTGCACTGAATAAACCCATTTTCCTCTGGTTTTTAAATATCCTCTGCCTTCAATTTCTCCCTCCACGTGCACCTGGATTTTCCACAATTCCAGGTGTTCCAGACACCCCATCCCACATCCATCCTCTCCATCCACAGGGAAAATAACAGGTTTTGCACAGCACAGGGCAGTTGTGAGAATTAACCCCCCCTGCCTTGCATTTATCCCACTTAATAAGCAAGGAATATTTGCCTAAGTACATAATTATTATCCTGGGAAATCAAAATTCCTGCTGCCTGCTGCTATTCCAACCTGAGACACTCGGGTTCAAGTGGGAATTTGAAGAATTAGGGGAGGGGTGCCAGGCTGCAGAATCTCTCTATTTAAAAAAAAAAACAAACAACACTGTTCTGAGATATTCCAAATTTTGCCTGGCATAAATGCTCACTCCTCTCCTTGGAAATCTTTTGGATTCCCTACTTGTGATTCCCAAACACCAAAAATACTCATTTACGATAAATTTTACTGGTTTTACAGAGCCAGATCACAACAACGATCCCTAAGCATCACATTAAAGGGAGATTTACTGCTGCCTGCACCACAATTAGTGATGGAAAAATCCAACTTTTCCAGCTTTTCCACATCCCACAGGAAACATTCACTCACCAACCGACTGGGCTGCATCACCTGGAGGAATTCACATTATGGCAGCACTGGGATAAAGGAGAATTATCCATCCAGGCAGAATCCACAGGCGGTTCCCTCCTGTGTTTCCTTTGAGGAAAGGCTCAGCAGCAGTGATGGGAATCGAGTTTTTCCTCAGGATTTTTAATCCTGCGAGTTTTGCCTGGCCAGGTTTGGGAAGCAGCAAAGGCTCACCCCTCCAATCTGTGGAATTCCCACCAAGCAGCTGCAAAATACCTCTGGATGTTTTCCCAGGGAATGGCACTGCTCGCCTGGGCAGGACCAGGAGTCTCCCAGCCAACCTTTGAGCTGGGTGGGAAGTGGCCAAAGTCCAGGGCTCTCCTGAGCCTCCAGCAGCAGGGATGGAGCATTCCTGCAGCTCATCCCACCCCAGGCACTGCAACAACTCACAGTTACAGCTTTGTCCACGCTCAGAAGGTTTGTTTTCCATGTCAAAACCTCGCAGTAAATTAATTACCCCAGAGAAGCTCCCTGATGATGGAATTCCCTTTTCCAGGTGCCTGGGGAGGAGTTTGGTGCTCAGATCCAGCAGGGACAGGAGCTTGCCAGGTGGACAGGGAAGGTCTGGCTGAGCAATGACAAAAATGCAATTTCCTGCAAGCAGAAATTCTCACACTGACAGCTCCTGGCTGGAGAAATTCCCTCCAGGCATTAATCCCTGGCTGTTCCCATCCCAGACATCCTCATATCCCTGGGGAGGAGGGAACTTGCCCTTCAGGCTGGCTCAATCAAGCAATGAATGTTCATTTTAAGTGAGAACCAACCCACTGCCGACCTCCAAGCCAATATTTGCTCCCTGAGTGTCTGGGCCAGCGCTCCAAGGTGGATCAGGGCTTTACACCAAAGGTCTGGGCTGGATCCCAGCCCCCATTCCCAAAAATCCTGCTCCACCAATACTCCCAGGTGGCTTGAACAAGCACCTCTTGGCTCCATTTCCCTCCTCCCTCGTGCCAAGCTGCTCCATACATTTCTCCTTCCATTCTGGCTGCTCTGATCCATGAAAATCAGATTCCTGCCCATGGCCAATTATGAAATTGTTTCGAGATTTTAGTCCATGCTTTGAATTAGTCTCATGTTTTCAGAGAGACACAGGCAAAAAGGAGATATTCCCATGGTCCATGCTAAATTCCATCCTGCAGCTTCTGGAATATCCTGGGCTAACCCTGAAGTCTTTCCACGGAATCATTAAGACTGGAAAAGCCCTCTAAGAGCATCAAATCCAAAAATGAATCCACCACCATCGTCTCCGCTGTTAAACCACGTCTCCAAGTGCCACTTCCACGCGTTTTGAACACTTCCAGGAGGTTCCCAGCTGCTTTCAAACACAGACCTGAGGCTTTTCCACCCTCCGCAGGGAGAGCTCAGAGCTCTGGGTGCTCTCTGCTGCCTTCCAGGGCCGCTCCATGGGCAGCCAGACACCGATGGGACAGCTCCGAGGGAAGCAGGAGCACCATGCCCACCTCCAGGGGCTCAGCACAGCCTGGAGGGTCAGCAGCCCGTGGAAGGACACGCATGTAACTTCCTGAAACACTGGAAATGCAGGAGTCCAAGTGTCTGGACAGATGTGTGATTCCTTGGATTCACCGCCACAGGGACGGGATAACCACCATCGATCTGTCACAGCACAGGCTGGAGTGTTCCAGGGATGAAAAGATAAAATCCAGCACATCCTTCCCCATCAGGAAAGCTCCTGCAGAAGGCCTGGAAGCTGCAGGGATGAGCTTTCAGCAGCACTGCCTGCACTAAGCCTGTGGGCAATTCCATCCCTCCCTCCCTGCCCAGCGCGTCACGGCCGAGTCTGCCTGAGCCGCCTCCCCTCCTGCCAGGGTTTCTCTAACTGACTGCAGGATTCGCAGATATTCTGCCCAGCCAATCCCTCCTATTGATTGTAATTATCCTCGGAGAGGCAATGGGAGGAATATTAAAGCCATTAAGGCTGATTTGGATTTGATTCGAGCCATTAGAGACACAGCAAGCGGAGCCTCGCCGCTTCCCCGGCACCTCCACGGCTCCTGAGGGCCATAAATCACCCCGTGGCACATTTGGTACCACTTTGGATGCTGCCAGGAGTTGAGGAAAGGAGGAAAAATGGAAAAAAAATGGGAAGGGGTGGCTTCCTGCAGCTGGGTGAGGAGACTGAGCCAAGCATCTCCATAGTGAACCTTCTGAGCTCCAGGTGCCTTCAGGAAAGAGGTTTCCCCTCTTAGGTGGAGTCCAGAAAACTCCAGAGTCACTCAGGCTTGGAGGGACCTCATCCACTCAATCCAGCTCCAAAACCTGCCATTTAGTCCTTTTTGGGGGACAGAGGCAGGAATATTCTCCATTTCTAGATAGCAGCTGCCCACCTGGCCCCCAGGAGCATTGCAGTCAGCCCACCCCGAGAACAGCCTGCCCCTGGATTTGGGACATCCAGGATGGACCCATCCAGGGCCATCCCACGCCGCTGGGCCTCGGCTCCTCCCAGCAGAGGGGCTGCCAGTGCCAAGCAGAAGCTGCCAAACCCTTCCCAAATTTCCTGGTAGGAGCTTCCAGGCCCGCTCAGCCCGCCCGCAGCCCGCGGGAGCAGCCGTGGCCTCGCTCCCCTCCTGGAAGCGGAGCAGCCGTGCCCTGGCTTTGGTGGCATCAATATTCCCCTTCCAGCCTTTCCAGCAGCTCGGGGCACATCCCTGCAGCCGAGGATGTCACCAAAGGTCCCTCAGCAATTCCACTGAGTGCAGCTGCAGCATCCCAGCCCACCCTCCAGGATGGAACACCTCCTGAAGCCACGGTGGGGCTTCCTCAGGGGGGCTTTCCTCCTGCCAGCCCAGCACGGCCCTCGTCCCTCAGCACAGAGTGACATGGTGGGATGGCGTTTGCTGCTTGGACTTCGATGGTTATTAGTTTTTATTTATGTTACATGTGAGTTTTGCAGTATTTTATTTTAACAAGGTAAAAAATGGTGATGTGTTTCTTTTTATAAGGGTTTTTAAGGATAAACTGTTTTATTAAGAAATGGTGTTTAAATTATTTTTATCTTTAACCTAATAACTATTTATTAGTGCAATGTGGATTTTTAAATTTAATTGTATAATATTACTTTAACTTATGAAGAAGAAGGAGAAGAAGAAGGTTAAGAAGGACTCGTTTCTGTTTTAAAATTTTTATCTTGTTTTAAATATATTACTATATTTTAAAACTTTAAACTTTAAGTTTTGTACTATGTGGTATTATATACTTTTATTTAAACTACACATTTATAATCTTTATTATTTTTATATATTTATATACTTGTTTTTATATATTTAATTTTGGAACTTAAGAGTTATATATTTATATATTTAATAAAGATACATTTATGTATTTAATTTTATTTATATAATTATTTTTGAAGTTATTCTATTTATATATTTATATATTTATAAAGATACATTTATGTATTTATTTATATATTTAATTTTGGAAGTTATTCTATTTATATATTTACATATTTATAAAGATATATTTATATATTTATTCATATATTTAATGTTGGAAGTTATTCTATTTATATATTTATATATTTATAAAGATGTATTTATATATTTTATAAACATATATTTATTTTTTTTAGTTATTACATTATATACTTCTATATTTATAAAGATATATTTATATATTTTATTTATATATTTAATTTTTGGAAGTGATTATATTTATATATTTAATAAATATATTTATCTATTTAATTTTATTTATATATTTAATTTTGGAAATTTCTTCAATGCAACTGTGGCCTTGCAAGGGCCCAGCAGAGCCCTGGGGATCAGCAGGGATCCCTGCGTCGGGGCTGGGATGCTCAGCCAGGGCTGGGAGGAGGACGGAGCAGGCAGGGATCCCACGGAGAGGAGCAGAGCCCCGGGAGCAGCCCCTGCCCCTGAAGGGTCACCCGTGTCCCCTGGGGTGTCCCCTGCCCTGCCCTCACCTGGGGCATGCTAAACCCCGAGAAAACCCGCTCCTGACAGCAGAAAAACCTCGATTTTAATCATCCGAATAAATCACATTTAATAAAACAATCCCAAATATCTCTCTGGATCCCTGGAGCAAGCAGCCTAGGAGACGCTTGCCGTCCAGGCTGCTTTCCCACCCCGATTCCTGTCCCTGCCAGGCCTATCCCACTGAGATCCCCTTTTCCGGGGGTATCCAGCAGGCAGGAGCGATCCAGAGCATTGCCCTGCCTTGGCTCCCTGGCCGCCTGCTCTCCACCATTCCCGTGTTTCCAAACTCCTGGGCTCCCAGCGGGCAAGGCGAGGGTTTGTTCCAAACCCTGAACCGCGGGGAAATGTCGAGGGCAGAGAAAACAAAGAGAAACCCGGGGACTTTCACTTCGGTCTGGCTCAGCCTGGAAGGTTTTGGGGACACTCAGCTCGTGGGACACGCTGGGGGCTCACAGGCATGGCCAGGGAGGGACAGGAGGTGCCGTGGGGACATCAAACAGCCCTTGCCAGCCAGCCAGGAGGGAAAATGTCCCTTCCCAGCAGCCCTTCCCTTTGATCCCGGGGGGAAGGAGCAGAGCTGGAACACCTCTTCCTCCTCCTCACCCCTGGGAGCCAAGGGAAGGGGAATCCTGGAGCAAAGGTGCCTCCAGGACAGCTGGGGAGCTGAGCAAAGTCTCTCCAGGGCCACAAACGCCGGGAAAGTCACATCTGCAGGGTGGCAAACTCCAGCTCCTGGTGGGGAAGAGACCCGGAGCTCAGTCCCACCCCTGGGAGATGCTCTGCATGCCCTGGGCTCCTCTGGGTGTCCATCCAGGCTATTCCAGCCCTGGATCTGCACTGCAAAGCTCCCAGCCCAGCTCTGCGCGGGACAAGTCAGGGCGTGAGGCAGCCTGAATTCCTTCCAGGGCCTCTGTGCCTGCAGGAGGGAACGGGAGGATGGAGGAGGAAAACCCTGACAGGGGTAGAATTCCTTCGGTGACAGCTCACCTGGGTAAACTCATGCCCGGAGGCAAAGAGTTTCCAGCAGTGCCAGCAGAGCTGACCAGATAATGCTGGAGAAATCAGCTCCCAAACCACAAAAATGAGGTGGGCTTTTTTTCTTTTTGGTGTTTTTTTTTTTTTTTTTTTTCCTTTTCTCCAGGCTGAGTTGCTGCACAAATGACTGTAATTAAAGCTGTTACCTGTCAGTTCCTCCAGGCACTGAGGCTCCGGTGTTCAGGCTTTGGAAAAAAGCATCCCTGCATGGCAGCAGTCCCACTCATCCCTCAGCTTACTCATCCTGCCCAGCACCCACCCAGATTTGTCACCAATTAGTTGTAATTCAAGGATTCAGGGGGAAATCCCCACCTCCCCGAGCAGCGAGGTGACTTCACAGGAAGTTGGGGCATGGAATGCCTTTTAAACAACAAAAAAATCACGGAAAAAAAAAATCATGTGTGCCAGAGGCAAGGCCACGGGGCACGGCTGGTGAGGCACACGGTTCCTCAGGCACCCAAAGGCTCCTGCAGAGCTTCCAGAGAGGCTCCGTGGGTTCCTTTGGAATTCATCCATCGTGGAAGAGCCTCAGCCCTGCCGTGTCACCGGTGTCTGCAGTGCTCCTTCCTCTCACATCACTGCAGCTCAGAAGTTCCGTGCAATTCCCAAATCACCCTGAAAAATGGGATCAGGCCCCGACTCACAGGGGTTTCCGTGAAACAGCACCGGGGGATCCTTGCGGCTGACAGCAGGGCCTTGGGAAGGTTCTTTCCTCAGGAAAGGAGAGCACCCCGCGCCAGCCTGGCACCGCTCCCAGCCCGGGAAAAGCTGATATTCCTTGGCCTCTCCAAGGGGACCCAGCTCTGAGACAGCCTGGTGGTGGCACCAGGCTCCTGCCGGGGACACCGGCCCCTGCCACATGCCTGGAGCTGCAGGGAACCGGCCCCACCAGGGCCCAAGGATGCGCCGGGAAAGTTGGAGAACCGTGGAATGGTTTGGGCTGGAAGGGACCTTAGAGCTCATCTCATTCCCTGCCATGGCAGGGACACTTTCCACCGTCCCAGGTTACTCCAAGCCCCATCCAGCCTGGCCTTGGGCACTGCCAGGGATCCAGGGGCAGCTAGAGGTGCTAGGGCCTGCCCACCCTCCCAAGGGAACAATTCCTTCCCAAAATCCAATCTAAATCCACCATCCTGCAGCTTAAAGCCATTCCCTGTGTCCTGTCCCTCCATCCTTGTCCCCAGTCCCTCTCAGCTCTCCTGGAGCCCCTTTAGACCCTGCCAGGGCTCTGAGCTCTCCCTGGAGCTTCTCCTCCCCAGGTGAGCCCCCCCAGCTCTCCCAGCCTGGCTCCAGAGCAGAGGGGCTCCAGCCCTTGGAGCATCTCCGTGGCCTCCTCCGGCCTCTCTCCAGCAGCTCCACATCCTCCCGCTGGATCCGCCAGCCCCGGCAGCATCCCTCCAGGCGGGATCCCAAAGCGATCCCCCGCTCCACGCCCCATCCGCGCCCCAAAGCGCTCGCCACTCACCGAGGCGGGGCTGGCCCGCGCCTTGCGCTCCTGCTCCCGGCACTGCAGCCCGGCCAGGTGCCTCTCCAGGGCTGCCCAGTCCATGGCCGGGGGCTGCGGGTCCCGGGGGGGCCGCGCCCCTGCGCTCCGCCGCCCGCCGGGCCCCGCGGCCGCTCCGCGCCGCCGCTGCGCGGGGTCCGAGCGGGGCGGGGGCCGCGGGCGGGGGCAGCGCCGGGCAGCGGCGGCCGCGGGGCCGCAGCGGCGCCCATGGGCGGCCGGGCAGCGCGGCGGGGACGGCGGGGACCCCCCGTCCTCCTCCTCTTCCTCCTCCTCCTCCGAGTCCTCCAGCGCCGCCAGGTCCAGGCTGCCGGCGGACGGCGAGGACTTGCCCTCCGAGCACGGCGTGGCTTTGCTGGAGTTGGATTCCGAGCCGGAGCGGCTGCTGCCGGCGTCGCTGCCTAAATCCATGCCATCCTCCCGGGAATCCTGCCGGAGAGAAGCGGAGGGCGGCCGCGTCAGGGATGCCCGGAGCGCTGCTGCCCGCCGGGCACGGGAAGCGCCGGCCCGGGGCCGCCCCCGCGCTCCGGAGCTGCCGCCGGCGCGGGGCGGCCCCGGGCGGAGCGGGCGGGGGCGGAGCGGGGCCGGGCTCCGGCTCCGCCGCTCGGGAGCTGCGGGAAACGCCGGCTGGCGGCGAGGAAACGCCGCTCCGACGGGCAGAAAATCCCGTGGTCTTGGTATTCTGTTCAATTATTCTCGGCTTGGCTTTCTTTTTTAAAAAAATTATAACTAGGGTGCTAGCTAATGTTGTTGTAGTAGCTATTGTAACTGGTTTCTTGTTACACACAAAAAATAAGATTTCAATTTAAATGTTACTCTTTTATTCCCGCAGTTGTTGGGTCGGGACAATCCCAAGCGATCCCATGCGTAAATCCAGGCTGGTAAGAGAATGGATCAAAGCAGCCCGGAGGGAAGGGGTTTGGGGTGGGGTGGAAGAGAAGCTCAGCCTGACCCGGGCACAGGCACGGACAGCCCCAAACACCCCCTCTGTGCTGGGCTGATTCTGCCCCTCTGCCCTGCTCAGGTGACACCCCACCTGCAAAGCTGCCCCCAGATCTGGGGGGTCCAGCAGGAGCTGCTGGAGAGAGGCCAGAGGGGAGCCCGGAGCTGCTGCAGGGCTGGAGCCCCTCTGGAGCCAGGCTGGGAGAGCTGGGAATGCTCCCCTGGAGAGGAGAAGGCTCCAGGGAGAGCTCAGAGCCCTGCCACGGCCTGGAGGGGCTCCAGGAGAGCTGAGAGGGGCTGGGGACAAGGATGGAGGGACAGGACACAGGGAATGGCTCCCACTGCCAGAGGGCAGGGATGGGTGGGAGATTGGGAACTGGGAATTCCTGGCTGGGATGGGATTCCCAGAGCAGCTGGGGCTGCCCCTGGATCCCTGGCAGTGCCCAAGGCCAGGCTGGATGGGGCTTGGAGCACCCGGGACAGTGGGAGGTGTCCCTGCCATGGCAGGGTGGCACTGGGTGGGCTTTAAGGTCCTCTCCAGCCCAGAACATTCCATGATTTTATGGCTGGGTTTGGGAGGAGGTGGCATTGTCTCTGTGTGGGGCTGTGGGTGACTGCAGGGAGTCACAGCGAGTGACAAAGAGTGACATCCTCCCTCCCACACCCCGAGGGACCACAGGGACCCGCCACAAATCCCCGCTGCCACCCTCTCCCTTTCTTTCCTTCTTTAAAAGTAATTTAAAGTAACTCGTTAAGAGTCTCCTATAAATAACTCTGCTAAAAAAAACTAATCTAGTTTCTGCATTCTGGGTCACCGAAGCCAAGTTTAACACGCAAACGTTCCCATTCCCAACTCCACGGCGAGGAGACCTTTTAAGGCTCCGTGGCTGAAACGGGGAGCGTCAATCCCATGGACCAGGAGCTTCCACACGGGCTGTGGGAGATGTGGCAGCAGCCAGCTGCCCTCAGGCCCCTGCAATCGCAGCCCTCAGGGTGTGGAGGGGCAGGGGAGAACCAGCAACCCTTAACTGGAACATTGAAACACTGCATCGGGTTAGGAGCTGACTTTGGGGCAGGATTTTGTGTGAGAAACACCCTTGAGGTCGCCCACGAGAATCAGAACATCTCTGGGTTTTCCACTCTGTCTGCAGCACAGATCCAAACCACAATTCCAGCCTGTCCCAGCCACTGGGGGGAAATGAGCTCTACCCCAAGAGCAGCACGGGGGTTAAAAATTAAACACTGTGCAGGGTGGGGAGGTGGGCACAGCCACCCAGGGAGCGGGCACGGCGCAGGGGCAACCCCCCTTCGAGGTTCCCATGAATTCCTAAGGGATGAGAGGGAGAAGGGAACTCCTAGGACTGCTGAGCTGCTCCTCCCGGGGGGGACCTGGCCGGGCAGGGGGAGGGAAAGGGAGGGAGGGGAGGAGGGGTCTCCTGTGCCAGGTCTGACTCCTCACCCCCTTCCTGGGCAGCAGCTTGCAGGGAGGGCATCCCGGCAGTCCTGGGAGTACCAAACCCCACCAACATCAGATGGGACAAACATCGGGAACGGGGCTGAGAGGTTTCAGTGTCCTGGAGCCCTGTTCTCCCTGTGGGGTGGGAATCACAGCAAAGGAGCTTCAAACTCATCTTGTCCCTGTCCCAGGCTGCTCCAAGCCCTGTCCAGCCTGGCCTTGGGCACTTCCAGGATTCCACAGCAGCCACAGCTGCTCCGGGAGTTCCATCCTAGCCCTCCCCAGAGGGAGGAATTCCTTCCCAGGCTCCCTGTGGCAGTGGGAAGCCATTCCCCCTTGCTCTGCCCTGGTTAAAATCCCTCTCCAGCTTTTCTGGAGGAGACTCCAACCCCCAGGCAGAGCTTTGGAGGGATGAAGGGCCGGGATACACAGGGAATATCACAGGGTTTATTTGGGATTAACCTTTCCCTTGAGGTGTCTCCTCCAGCTGCTCAGCCCGGATTATCCCAATTTTCTCTCCTGACCCCCGGGAGCAGCTGAATCCCTCCCTGTTCCCAGCTGATCCCTGCTTCCCTCCCAGGCTGCCTGGTGGCTGAAACTCCAGAAAATCAGGAACTGCAAAGTGCAGCTTTAAAAATAATCCCAGCAAATGGCAGGAAGGAGCAAAATCCCGGAGATGAATTACACGGGGAAGAGGTTTCACCACAAGGTTGGGAGGGGGTGGCATTTGACACGATTTGTGTGGTGCAATTCTTTATTTGGGGCTGCTTTAACGTCACCACCAGCCTCAAAAGGGATTTTTTTTGCTGAGCAAAGGAGGAGCTGCCTCGCTGCTCCCAGGCTGGGGACAGTTTGATTTATGGCACCTTCACTGGGGAAGTTTCTTCCCTTCATCTCCACGAGTGCACTGATAATGTTTTGTGGAGGACAAGAGCGCTTCCCTCTCCCTGAATTTCCCAGTGTGGAACCTGGAATGGCACGAAACGAGTGGCAGGCACTTCCCAATCCCGATTTTCCCATTTTAGTGGGATAGAGCTTCTTCAGCCTTCATTCAAGTCATGCTTTAAGGTGCCAGTCCTTGCAAATCCCTCCCTGCTGCCCTGTCCTCAGACACATTTGTTTTCTTACACGTGATTTTTCCACGTTTCCCTTTTTTTTTTCCCCCACTGCAGACAGATTCAATCATTTCTAACCTCATAGTAAACCCTCCTCACTTCTAATTATACCCAGGGAACATATTTCTGCTCGACCTGCACAGGAAGGAGCCAGCTCTTGCTATTCCAAACACAAATGGCATTTCTCTCTTCCACAAACCCTTTTCCAACACCATGGAAAACTTGGGATTTGTAGGGATTTTCAAGGGTGTGAGCACAAACCCTGGGAGATGAAAGAATCGGGTTCACAGCTCTTTTATTCAGTGCAAGGGAGGTTTAATACAAACAAGGCTTGTGGGGTTGATTCTGAGGCAGAAATATATCACAAAAATCGGATTTTTATTCTTTTCCTGGTGTTGGTTTCAAAGGCAGTTTGCTGATTATCGTAAGCTTTAAATTGATTCGATTTTTCTATTTTGGCACTGCTGTAACCCCATTCTAAAATGGGTTTTCTTGTGTTCTCTCCTGCTAAATTGAAGAAGTTTTTGGGTCAGAGAAGAAGGAAAGCAGGGAAGTCACAACCACCCTTAAAACACCACAAATACGGGAACATTCCTGCCAGCTGGGTCTTTATCCCAGCACCCTCATATCCACCCAGAGCTCCCAAATTGTGTTTTGACTTTAAAAACTGGGCTTTGGGGTTTTTTCCTTGAACTGACTCCCACACAGAGCTGAGCACTGTCCCTGCCCGGGTGGGCTTTGCCAGGGAAATGATGCTGGGATGAAAACAGCCCTGGCATAAAGCAGGAAAGGGAAGTTTCCCCTGAACACAAAGAATTCCCCTTTCCTGAAAGGAAAAGGACTGCACTGAGACCAGGGCAGTTTCCTTTTCCTGCTGCAAGCCCTCTGTGAGCATTCCTGGGTTTTGTTCATTCCATGGGCGGCGAAAAAGCTGCCGGAGTTCACCTGGGATAGGGGAAGGTGCCCCTGCCCAGGAGATTGGAACTGGATGAGCTTTAAGGTCCTTTCCAAGCCAAACCCTTCTGGAATTCTCTGATTTGATGATTCTGGGATAAATACTCTGGCAGAGTGGAATATCCTACAGCTTATCCATACAGAAAAGTTGTCTCCTCTCCAGAAATCCCAATAACATCCTGCAGGCCCTGTGCACTCCCATTATCCCAATCCCTGCCTGTGGGGTCAGGAGCACTGGGATCCCCAATCCCTGCCTTATCAGGAGCACTGGGATCCCCAATCCCTTCCTTATCAGGGGCACTGGGATCCCCAATCCCTGATTTATCAGGAGCACTGGGATGCCCAATTCCTGCCTTTGGGATCAGGAGCACTGGGATCCCCATTTCCTGCCTTATCAGGAGCACTGGGATCCCCATTTCCTGCCTTATCAGGAGCACTGGGATCCCCATTTCCTGCCTTATCAGGAGCACTGGGATGCCAATCCCTGCCTTTGGGGTCAGGGATTGCACTGGGATCCCCAATCCCTGCCTTTGGGGTCAGGGATTGCACTGGGATCCCCAATCCCTGCCTTTGGGGTCAGGGATTTCACTGGGATGCCCAATCCCTGCCTTTGGGGTCAGGGATTGCACTGGGATCCCCAATCCCTGCCTTTGGGCTCAGGGATTTCACTGGGATGCCAATCCCTGCCCCAGGTTTTCCAGCCCTGTGCATCCCTGAGATTCCAGCACCAAACCAAACCCCACCCCTGAAACGCCAAATTAAGGCCAATTAATTTAAAAGTAGGGGGACTCACCTGCAGCTCCCTGGGGGGCAGGGACAGGATCCACGGGGCTGCATTCCCCTCTGGAATGCTGCATCCTCCCTCGGGAAGCTGCAGGGCACAGGGTGGCACAGCATTCCTGGCCTTGTGGGCATTGTTCTCCCACCCTTGGATTTGCAGGTTTAACTCTTTAAATTTAGCAAATTAAATTTAGCCAATTAATCCTTTGCTTAATTTAGAGGGGGAGGGAAATCACAGCAGGACTCTGAGCTGTGGCACTGCCACCAAAGCTCTTCTGGTGGCACAGGAGGGGACAGAGGTGCAGGAGGGGGACAAGGGCAGCATCCCAAAATAATCCCTTTCAGGTCAGGGAATTTCCCTTTCAGGCATCCCAAAATAATCCCTTTCAGGCTCAGCATTTTGGGCTCTGGCAGCCCCAGCTCTCCAAACTGGGATTTGATGCTTGCTGGGATGGCTCCACCCCTGCCAGGGCTGCCCTCACTCCCAGAAGTTTTCCCCACATCCTAAAACACCCCCAAAGTCCACGCTGTCTCTTTCCCTTTGGAAAAATCGCAGGATGAAAGAGCTGCTCCTGCCCAGACTGGTTTTCCTCTAAATTATTTGCTCTGGGATGAATCCCGAAATCATGGAATGGGTTGGAAAGGACCTTAAAGCTCATCCCATTCCCTATCCATGGGCAGGGACGCTTTCCCCTATCCCAGAGTGCTCCCAGCCCTGTCCAAGCTGTGCTGGAACAGTTCCAGGGATGGAGCTGCTTCCCCTGTGCCTGTCCCAGCCCGGAAGCTCAGGAGGGCCAGCAAAATCCTTGGAGTAAACAAAAGGAATCTCCTTATCTGTCCAACAGCCTCTGGAATTTCTTGTAATCACCAAGGCCAGGGGGGAAAAAAAAAAATTGCCCTTTAATAAAGTGCTTTGGAAGGCACGTGGGTAAGGAATGCGAGCAGGGAAATAGCTGGAATATTTCAAATGCATGAATCCACAGAGCCCTGCTGAATCTTAATATTTATGTTGCTTCCTCTAAATGCATCAACTCCCGAATCCCAGCGTGTGCACAGAAGCTTTGCAGCATTTCTCCCCCAAAATTCCTCCTGATCCTTTGGGCACAGAGGAATCAGCCCCTAAAGGGAGTCTCAGCTTAATTAAGGAGTGTGTTAATCACCTTGGGGGCCTCTGGTTGTCACTGGGAGGGGCTGGAGTCCAACAGAAGCGGGGAGGAGCGAGCTCAGCTCCGGGAGAATGCGGGAGGACTCATCCCACCTGCCTGAAGCTGGGAATGTTTGGAGCAAACCCCAAAATTCAGGAATTTCTCCCAAGGTTTTGTTGCGTCCTGGATGATCCAGCTCGCTGCCTTAGGGCTGAGGGTTGCACATTTTCTGGGACTGCAGATATTGTACAGTGAATCATTTTTTTGTCCAAGTCAGCTGAAGGACAGGCACAGAAAATGGTGTGGAAAAATAAAGTTTGGCTACTCGTGCCACAAGCCGCAGTCTCACGGCCACCGGGACGCCCGTCCCTGTCAGCACCGTCTGAGCCCGGCTCAGGGGTCGAGTCAGGTTACAGATAATGAATCCCAGCCTAAGGCAAAGCCTGCAGCCAGCCAGGACAGGGGAAGTGCAATTCCGGCTGCAAGAGGAATTCCTGCTTCAAAGGGGGGATCCAATCCCTCAATCCGCTCCATTACCAGGGAACTTTGAGCCAACAGCTGCTGCCGATTTTCGGTCCCAGTCAGGGACAGTTCTCCTTCGCTGTTTCTGCCCCTCCAGACCCCGTTCCCATCGGGGTGTGCTTCAGCTTTGCTTTCCCTGGTGACTCCTGGGATCCTCAATCTGCCCTTCCACGGAGCCATGGGGCAGCGCAGCTCAGTAACCAGGCTCAGAGCACGCTGTTCTGCGTTTAACCTTTGGGTTTTATTCTAAATCTCAGGGCCAGGCCAAGCTCCCTGTGCTGCCTCCTCCTCCCCGCTTTTCCTCTCCTCTCTTTGCCAGAGGTGCGGGGTGTGTGGGATGGTCCCTGGGATGCCCCAGCGCTCCCTGGATGTGTGTGTGTGTGTTTCCTTGGCTCCCCTCCTGCTTTGGGGGATGCAAAAGTTGGATTTGATGGGCTGGGAGGGCTTTTCCAACCTAAATGCTTCTGGGACTGCTTTTTGTTAATGATTCTGGGATTCCTTTTTCCTTCATGATTCTGGGATTCCTTTTTGCTAATAATTCTGGGATTTTTTTTTTTTTTTTTGTTAATAATTCTGGGATTTTTTTTTTTTGTTAATGATTCTGGGATTCTTTTTGTTAATGATTCTGGGATTCTTTTTGTTAATGATTCTGGGATTCCTTTTTCCTTCATGACTCTGGGATTTCTTTTTGTTAATGATTCTGAGATTCCAAGAGCTGGTTTTGGGAAGGTATCACTGAGACCCCTGGCCCATTTCTGGTGGCCTCCTCGAGCATCTCCCTGGAGTTAGCCCCCAAACCTGGGGTGCTGCATCCCTAGGGCAGCCCCAAAGTAACAGAATCATGGGATTATTTAGGTTGGAAAAGATCTCCACGATCATCCAACCTGAGCCTGATCCCCTCCTTGTCCCCAGCCCAGAGCTCTGAGTGCCACATCCAGGAATTCCTTGGACACCTCCAGGGGTGAGGACTCCAAGCCTCCCTGGGCAGCCCCTGCCAGTGTTTAACCCTTTCCACGGGGAAATTCCTGCTGATGTTCTCCCCTGGCCCAGCCTGAGGCCATTCCCTCTCCTGTCCCTGTTCCCTGGAGCAGAGCCCGACCCCCCGGCAGTCCCCTCCTGTCAGGAGCTGTGCGGAGCCACAAGGGCCCCCCTGATCCCCCTTTTCTCCAGGCTGAGCCCTTTCCCAGCTGCTCCTGCCAGGATTTGCTCTCTGAGGGAGCCGGAGGAGCAGCACAGGAGCAGAGAGGCAGCAGAGGGTGGCGGGAGTGCAGCTGCACAGGCCCAGATTCCTGGGCAGAACCGCTCTCCAAAAGAGCCGGGTGTGGAACAGCCCCCTGGCAGGGGGGAATTGCTGCGGGAAGCTTTCCCTGCCCCCCGCCTTGGGATGCAGACCGCACACAGTAAAGACCAGGAAAGCCATCCCTGTTACCACCCAAACACTCTGCAGCATCCAAAGGCTCTTTCCTGGCTTTCCCCTGCTTGGTTTTCCCAAATACACGGACGGCCAGAGATTCCTCGTGTGCCTCGTCAGGAATGTGGCCACCCGGCCCAGGGAAGTATTTTTATACTCATTTATATTCAAAGAAAGAACTACAACTTCAGAAAAACCCCAAACTCCTTTATGACAAGCAAATCCAGGGAAAATAAAATCTGTGACTGCAGCAAATGGAGCAGCGAGGAACGAGCTCTGCTCCCTGATGAGGAATTGTGCCTCACCCACAACAGATGCAGCTCTTGATATTTGTTTTCTGCATAAATCTACATTTTAGGCTGAAAGCAACTGCTCCGGCTTTGTCTTGCTCTGTTCCATCCCTCACTGCTCTTTTCAGCCCCGTGCCTCACACAAACAGCTCCGGTTTGGGCTTTTCCAGCCCCAAATCCCAACCAGGGAGACTCAGGCCATGGAGTAACTTTGCTGCAGGCCTGGTGGAGTTCAGATGTTCCTTTTTCCATGGTTATCAATTCCTGCCAGCAGGGATGGTCCATCCCAGCCCCGGCATGGGCAGAGCCCTCAGGGCTTGCAGCACCAGGGGAACAAGGAGGGAGCAGCTGGAGTGGGTGCTGTGCCTGCAGGGTGGGAGCTGGGGATGGGAATTGCTGCGGGACGTGGGAATTGTGCTGCAACTTCAGAGAATCCAGGAATGGTTTGGGCTGGAGGGACCTCAAATCCCATCCAGTGCCACCCCTGATCCCACATTATATAGAAGGGAAAACCCAAAGCCAGCTCCCCAAAGCAACACAGACTACATTACAAATATATTATGTGAGATCTAATGTCACTTCCAACCCCAACCATTCCACGGTTCTTCCCGTGACTCCAGGATTTACAGCTCATATTGCAGCCAGGGCTTTGGGAACGGCCTCGTGCTGCCGGATTTGCCCCTGGAATGGGAAGCTGGGAGAACAGAAAGTGGAAAATCCTCTTAGCAGGGCTGGTGTGGCTGTGCCAGGCTCCAATTAACACCAGAGGGTTCCTTATTAATTATGGGGATGAGGGAAAATGGAGGATGTTAGAGCTGGGAGAAAGGAGATGGCCCCAAATACCTGCCAGGGAGGGGAAAAGGAATGCCTGGAAAGCAGCCCTGGATCAGGGATGGAGGACAGAGCCCTCCGGCCACCCCGGTGTTGAAAACAAATTCCCAGACAGCTCCCAGGCCTGGGACACTCCTGAAATCCCAAAGCTGCTTTTCCCTGGAGCCAGAAGATCTGGGAATATCTGAGGTGTTGTCTTTTCCCTGAGAGGGTGCTGGAGTTTAACTTTGCTCTGCCCCCAAACCAAATCCCTCCCCATCCAGAGCGCCCGACCCTCCACAAAATCCAGGCCAAGCAGGGATTTTAAATCCAGCCAAGATCAGTCTGAAACCCAGGGAATTGCAGGGAAACGAGCCAAACACACCTTGTCCAAAGGGGACAGATCCCAAACACATCCAGAGGACTGGGGGGTTCCTGGGGTGGACAGCCCTTTCCCAGGCTCTGTGTCCCCAGTTCCCATCCCTATGGATGCATCGTGGCCGTGAGGGGCAGCCCATCCATGGAGCAGCTCCTTCCCTTCCCTCCCTCCCTGCCAGGGTGGGAATCCACGGCTGGAGCAGCCCCTGGCACCAGGGATCATCCCAGGGAGGGATCCTGGATCCAGGGGTGCTGCAGAGGCGCTGCACATCCCAGCAGATCCCGGAATTCCTGGACACAGCTCCTGCCTGTCTCTCCCTCCCCCAGCACATCCATCCCTGAGCTGAAGATGCTGAGTCACAATCCCAGCCCAACATCCCAAATTCCCAGGAAATCCACAGCTCTGCTGGCAGAGTCTCACGCAGCTTAAAAACCCTCCTGGAATAATTCCCTATAAAATCCCCAGCCCCACAAACTCCCTTTAGGTCACTCCAAGGAATTTGTGCCCTGCCCTTGATGCCCTTTTTGAGAAACAAAACTGTAAAATTCATCGAATAAATCAAATTAAGGTTAAAAATAATGACCTAAGATCCATTAGGATCCCTCCCAAGGATCCAAGATTTGCTGGTGGAGTTGTTGCTCCTGCAGAAGAACAAAATCCATGGATATTTTTGGCTGCTGAGCTCGGAATGGAGCCTGGGGTGCATTTTGGGGATGTGGAGAACGAGCCGAGGCATTTTGTACTATTATTATTATTATTATTACTATTATTGTTACTGTTATTGTTGTTTATTACTATTGCTACTAAATGCTGGGTATCCCTTAATAACAATAAATGTCTTAATAAATAAATAAATAAATAAATAAATAAAGCCCAAGTAAATAAATAAATGTCCAATTAAATATCTAAACAAACAAATAAACATTTAAATAAATAAATAAATAAATGTATTTTAAAATAAATAAATGTCTAAATAAATGTTTTAATGAGCAATGTCTTTGTGAGCTGCTGAGGTGGGTCCAGGCTGAGCTGGGCTCTGGAATCAGAAACCCTGGAGTTCTTTCCTATCCTTCAGCTCCTTCCCCGGTGCCTATAAAATCCTCCTCCTTCCAGCGAGGCCCAGGAGGGTTTTTTTGGGAATTATTTAAAGGATCTGTCCCCAGACTGTGCCTCACAGAGGGGACTGAGGTGCGAACGAGCGGCAGAGCAGAGCTCAGGCTGCAGACGGCCGATTTCAGGGTACTCACATTCATCTTCCGCTCCCGGCTCCTTTCAGGGCATTTTGGGGGGATCCCAAGGATTGGGATGTCGGGATCCCGAGCCCCGCTACGGCTGCGCTCCCCCCTTCCCCTTCCCGCTGCCCATTCCTCTGGGATTCGCCCGCGGAGTTGAAAAATCCACTTTGAATTCCTCCGGCATCCGCGATTCCAGCTGAACTCTGCGTCCCGCCCAGGGAGCCGCTTCCAAAAGGATCTCCCAAAATCCAGACGCTTCCCGGAGCCGCCTCGACCCTCGGGATGGAGGGAGATCTCTTCCCGAGGAAAGCAGGATGCTGCTCTCTCCAAAAAAATCCTCCCCTTCACAAGCCTCGACCTTGCCAGGGAAATCCTGTCTGCCTTGAATTATTCATCCTCTTCCCGTGCTGCTCCAGCAGACAATTCCAAGCGTTAATATGCCATGACTTTTTATCCTTTTGGGGTTATTTCCCCCCCGCTTCCAAACTCACGCCATTCTGGAGGTGTTCAGCAGCATTCCTGGGATTTCCCAGCTCAAATCGGCGCCTCCAGCCCCTGGCTCGCCCTTCCCGGTGGGAATGAGCACGGGAACAGGGATAGCAGGGCTGGATCCAGCGGGAGCTCCTGCTCCTGGCAGCACCTCCCAGCCTGCCAGGGCATGGAATGCAGGGGAGGCATCCAGCTCCGCAAGGAAAAACCCGGAGCAAGGAAAATCCGTGCTGGGAATTCCAGGAAAAACCGTGGGATTATCCTTTTTGAGGAATGCTGGAGGCAAATCCTGCTGGTGTTGAGGTGGTGGCCAGGCCGGGCTCTGCTCCCCACTGGCTGCATCCCTGTGGCTCCCACCGGGATTTGTCCCTGGAATTTCGCTCTTGGTGGCAATCCCAGGCCTGTTCCAAGGTCTGGAAATGGATTAAAGTGTCCGGAGGATCCTTTGTCCTTCCTCATGGAGACCAGTTGGAATCTGGGGTGCCTGAAGCTGCTCCACCGTGGCCAAACCCCAAAATCCGCTCATTCCCATGGAAAGCCCCTTTCCACTGGAAGTGGGATGAACAGTTAGCTCATCACTAACACTTCCCTCTGCTCAAATCAGCGCTGGAAAAGTTGGAATTCCTGCCCTGCTAGCTGAATAAATGACATTCCAGCAGCAGGGAGCTCCAGCCAATGAATTCCCAACCTCAGTTCCTTGTGTTTGTTATCCCCTGGATTATTTTCCATATTTAAGGTGGGCTTGTTGCTACCCTGGGCTGTGTCTAAGACAGGAAGGGTGAAAGGTATCCCGAGTCATCCCAGCATGAAATTCCCAGGCTCCTGCAGCTCCTGTTTATCCAAAATAAGAACAGACCGATTCCAACAAAATCCCCCTTTTCACGGATTTTGGAAAGAAGGGAATGTTGGAAGTATTTTCCCTATGGACAAGAACATGAAGCTGCCCTTTGGGATGGGCTATCCTTGGCTGAAGCAGCAGCCAGCTCTGGGATTGGGAACTCTCAGAATTTAGTGGGATTCGAAAATCCCTGATTCCACCTGGGGGAAAAAAACCAAAATCCCTAAATCCAACATTGCTGGGAGCTGCGTCCTGATCCACCGGGAGGGTGTAGCATTCCACTGCGGGAACTGCCAGGAGCTCTTTTAAAACAGGAATGAAATGAACCCAAACGAGGCAAACATCGCCTCTGAGAACCGTTTATTGGTAACGAAATAAAGCCCAAATAAAAAGGTGTTACCCTACTAAAGAGGGGTAGAAAAGACAGAGCGAGGGGGAGAAAGATGGAGAGGAGACAGGGAAAACAGGGAGTCAAAAAACCAAAATAAAAAGGAGTTACCCTTCTAAAGAGGGGTAGAAAAGGCAGAGCAGAGGGGAGAGAGACAGAGAGAAAAGACAGAGCAGAGAGAGAGAGAGCAGAGGGAAAAGAGGGCATTAAAAAAACGAAAATAAAAAGGACTTACCTTACTAAAGAGGGGTAGAAAAGGCAGAGCAAGGGGAGGAAGATGGGAGAAAGAAGAGACAGAAGGGAAAGAGGGCGTTAAAAAACCAAAATAAAAAGGACTTACCCTACTAAAGAGGGGTAGAAAAGGCAGAGCAAAGGGGAGAAGGATGGGAGAAAGAGAGAAGAGACAGAAGGGAAAGAGGGCGTTAAAAAAAAAAAAAAAAAAAAGGACTTACCCTACTAAAGAGGGGTAGAAAAGGCAGAACAAAGGGGAGGAAGATGGGAAGGAGAGAGAGGGGAGACAGAAGGAAAAGAGGGCGATAGCAGCGGCGGGCAGGCGGTGCCGGCTCGCTGCCTGCCCGGGATGGCTCCTGAGGCCACGGACACCAGGGGAGGGGACACTGCAGGGGACACAGGAGGGCCAGCAGCTAGCACAGGGTGTGGGCAGTGCTCTGGCTCGGAGGCGGGCAGGGCTGGACGCTGGGGCTCGGGCAGGGAGCAAGCAGGAGGGACACGGGCAGGGAGGACAGCCGGGAGGAAAGCCGGGACTGCCTGAGGGAGAGCCGGGACTGCCTGAGGGAGAGCCGGGAGAGAGAGCCGGGACAACCGGGACTGCCTGAGGGAGAGCCGGGACAGCCGGGAGGGAGAGCCGGGACTGCCTGAGGGAGAGCCGGGACAGCCGGGAGGGAGAGCCGGGACTGCCTGAGGGAGAGCAGGGACAAATCTGAGGGAGATCCAGGACGGCCGGGAGGCACGGAGAGGTCAAAGGCAGGCCGGGCAAAAGGGACAAAACACGGGCTGGGCCCGGGGTAAAAGGGACAAAACGGGCCGGGGCCAGGGCAAAAAGCGTAACACTCAAACGCCCCCCAAAAAGAGAAAAGCATAAGCTCCAGAAGCCCCAGAGTCAAAAAGCAACAGGCTCAAGGCCCCACAAAGCCACCCTGAAGAAGCCAGCTGGAAAAGCCCCCGTGCTCTGTGAGCAGGTACTGTTCTGGCCCGGCCCCTCGCAAAGCCGGCAGCGGAGCCATGGTAGAGACCCTGTCCCATGTGAAGACAGTGTCCCTGCAGGGGACAATGTCCTGGTGCGCCTGCTGCTGTCCCTTCAGGGAACAATGTCCTGGTGTCCCTGCGGCTGTCCCTGCAGGGGACAGTGTCCTGGTGTCCCTACGGCTGTCCCTGCAGGGTCAGTGTCCCCGGTGTCCCTGCTGCTGTCCCTGCAAGGTCAGTGTCCCTGGTGTCCCTGCAGCTGTCCCTGCATGGTCAGTGTCCTGGTGTCCCTGCTGCTGTCCCTGCAGGGGACAGTGTCCTGGTGTCCCCTGCTGCTGTCCCTGCAAGGTCAGTGTCCCGGTGTCCCTGCGGCTGTCCCTGCAGGGGACAGTGTCCTGGTGTCCCTGTGGCTGTCCCTGCATGGTCAGTGTCCCGGTGTCCCTGCGGCTGTCCCTGCAGGGGACAGTGTCCTGGTGTCCCTGCGGCTGTCCCTGCAAGGTCAGTGTCCCGGTGTCCCTGCTGCTGTCCCTGCAGGGGACAGTGTCCCTGGTGTCCCTGCTGCTGTCCCTGCAAGGTCAGTGTCCCGGTGTCCCTGCAGCTGTCCCCATGGGACATGAGCGGGCTGCCAGGCACAGTCTCCCCCCAGACCTGGCCTTCCTCCATCTCCTCCTCACCTGTGCAGCCCCTTCCCCACAGGCCTCTGCCAGCCAGGGCTGGAAAAATCCAGAATCAAAGGAAATTGGCTCCTCCAAAGGGATTAAGGGGAGCCGTGGCAGCGGGACCATGTGTTCTGCCCATACCAATCTGCTTCTCTTCTCCCAGATCTTCCCCCCGTTTAGCCAGGACCAGTTTGTCCCCGAGTCCCTCAGAATTAATTAATTAATGAGCTGCTGATGATGTGCTACAGCTCCAGGCACGGACAGTTCCTTGGGTCCCTTGATCTCCCCTTTCCAATACTGGATTAGGGTTTTCCCTAATGGGTTTCTGCTAATTCCTGATGAGATTGGAGCACAAACAAACACATCCCTGATTCCTCCTTCCTCTTGCCATTCCCACCCTGTGACCACATCCCTTGGAAAGGGACAGGGAAAGGGGAATGGCTTCACAAGGACAGAGGGATGGATGGGATATTGGGAAGGAATTTCTCCTGTGAGGCTGGAATGGATTTTCCTAAGGATGCCCTATGGCTGGAAGTGTCCAAGGCCAGGCTGGAGCACCCTGGGATAGAGGGAGGGTTTTACATTTCATTGTCACAGAAATGTAGAGATCATCCAAGAAAAAAAAGGGAATGTTTCTAGCAGCGAGAAAATTGCAGGAAGCTCAGAAATGGGGATTCATTTCCAAGCACCAACCCTTGAAATCTGTCCGTGAACTTCTCCTTTCCACAGGCTCTATGGGTGGTGGGAAAGGGCAGGAAAAATTCCCCCTTTTTCCAAGTCAAACCACAAATAAAGCAACCCCAGACCAACATTCCAACCCTTCCAACCCTTAGTTCCATTCTGCCTTTTAAATTCCAGCTTGTCATAATTCACTTTTCCATAATGAAGCTTGGAAACCTCACCCCCACCAGGGGTTATTCCCTTAAATAACCTGACCTGGCTTTTCAAATTCCCTTTCTTAGCAGGCTAAAAGGAGCTGTGAAGGTTCCAGCAGCAGCTGTTGGGATGTTCTGCATCCTGACAGGAAATCCAGGCTGACACTTGGAGCGGGAGGATCCCAGGAGAGGTGTCCTCAGTGCCCTCCTTGAGCTTTTCTTTAGGTAAATTTTAATTTTTTCATGGATCAGCACAGCTGGAAAACGGACACAAAGTACTCCCTGCAAATTTCCCCCAGGAAAAAAAAATTAAAATAAAAATATATTTATTTTCTATCTTTTTTTCCCATTGCAGTTCCTCAGGGATGAGTTAATCCTCAGGGGATTCCTCCCAGGAAGAGCCACAAGGCAAAAAATTCCTTCAAGCTTTAAAGGAAAAAAAAAAAGGTGAGGAATGTTCAAGAGAGAATTTTTCATTTTCAAGGATTAAATTATGCCCAGCTCAAACAAAACCAAGGAAAATCAGTCCCAGAAAAAAAGGGAATAAATCCCAGAATTTGGCATTCTAGGTCCATCTGCTGTTGGAAATATGGAAAGATCATCAAGATCTTTTGGCTGTAAAATACCTCCAGCAGGGGCAGATTGGGGGAAAGCCTCCTGAGCGAAGCTGGAGTGAAAAACACCCAGAGAGAATGGAGGAAAGTGCAAAAAATGGGGTGAAAATTATTTAAAAAGGGAAAAAAACCTCAAAAAATCAGTGGGGGTGGTGGCACAGAAGGCAAAAATTGGAGGAAAAAGATTCCAAAAATGAGATTAAAGGGAAGAAATTGAGCAAACAGGAAAAAAAAAGCCTGGGAAGGGTCCACGTGGGAGCACAGTGACAGGAAAAATACAGCAAAAAGGGGAAAATATGGACAAAAAAGTTGGAAAATACAGCAAAAAGGGAAAAAATACACCAAGAAGGTAAAAAATTACAACTTTAAAAACTGAATTTATTTCCCACCTGGGCAGTGGTGAAGCCTGAGCAGGGCAGGATCAGCCTTGTTCCCTTTCCCTGAATCCCTGCTTGGAAAAAAAGAGATTCCAGAGCAAGTGAGGCCATTAATTATTAATTAGCAGGGGAGAATTCAAATTGGAACGAAACCTTGGATGATTTAAAATAAACCTAAAGCAGAGCTGAGCTGCAGAGGGGGAGGGAGGGCTCTGGAAAAGCTGGGGAGAGCCGCTCCAGAGGGATAAATAATTCACAGGGCTTTTCATTTATTCAGCTTTCTTTACTTTCCTAATGTTCCAGGGAGGGAGGGAGGGAAGGAAGGAAGGATGGGGACGAGTGGCTCAGGCAGGAGAGGAGGGAATGTGGAGAGCCCAGCAATCCCTGTCCTGCAATCCCAGCATTTCAGGACACGTTTCAATCCCTGTTTTATATTAAAAGTGGGATTTTTCTCCATTGATCTCCACGAGGTGGCTGAAATCAGCTCTTGGTAACTCATTTGCTCCTGCAGGCACAGGGATGTTCCTCTCCTGGTGTCTCTGGAATGAGCTCTGGGCATTCCCACCCTCCTGCCCCAGGTTCCTGAGTCTGGGATATCATGGAGTGATGTGTTAGGAGAGCTCCAGGCTCTCCCTGGTTTGGAGAGGATGTGGGAGCACAGGGAATGAGGAGGGCCCAGCAATCCCTGTCCTGCAATCCCAGCCTTTCAGCACACATTTCAATCCCTCTTTTACATTAAAATGGGATTTTCTCTCCGTTGATATCCACGAGGTGGCTGAAATCAGCCCTCAGTAATTAATTAATTCATTCATTCCTGGAGCCACAGGGCTGTGCTTTCCCGGTGCCTCTGGAACAAACGCGGGCTATTCCCAACCTCCTGTTCTTAATTTATTCCCCGGCCCGTATTTATTTCTCGGGCTCCCCGATCAGGAGGAAACAAGTGATTAGCGCTGATGAGAGGCTAATCAAGAGATAATCAGCGAGGACAATAAAATCAGCGCTGGGAGACAAGAGAAATCCCTCCTGGCAGTGCAAGCTCCGGCTGGGACAACAATCAGATTTTGGGCTCCGGCAAAGGGAAAAAATTGAGTTTGGGGGGCTCAGGTGAGCTCAGAAAAGCGGAATCAGCTTTAATTCCAGGAGTTAATTTGCATTTTTGCGGTGACATCACTCGGCAGCGGTGACACAGCAAACTTAGGGATTTATCCATGGATTTGGGAGAACTCTTCACTTCCCAGAGTTCGGTTTTACGGAGGAGTGGGATGGGAATGATGGAGCTGAACCCCGGAGCAAAGGGAAGGCTCGGAATCCACCCCAGCTGGGATTTTGCCAGGGGCAGGAGGAAAACCAGCGCCCACAGGTGCCATGGAGCCACTTCCAAAGCAGGAATTGCTCGTGGAAAATAAATCATCCCTGAGAAACCATCTCCAGAGCACATTCCCTGCAGGATTTCCTCAAGGGTCTCCCAGCAGCGCCCCAGATTCCCTTTGCTCTGTGCCACAGCAGCACCTGTGGTCCCAAACTCTGCTCCCTAAGGACAAATCCAGCTGGCAAGAGGTAATTCATGGCCTTGAAAATGAAGATTTGTAGCACCAATAATTCCTTTGTGTCATTTTCTGCATTTCAGGTCAGGGAATTGAAGGGCTGAGTGAAACTGCTAGAGGCCAGAGCCAAAAAGACCTCCCAGCTTTGATCCAAGGCCAACCATCAGCATTAAAACTGCAATTTGATCCCAAAACTTCTTAACTGGGGTGACAGTTTTCAAATTCCTAAATTATTTTAATTTTTTTACATTTCAGTTTTTTTTTAAATTTTAGTTTTTAAAATACTTATTTAAATTTGTAAAAATTTAATTGTTTTGAAATTCCTTTTTAACTCTAAACTTTAAAAAAAACTGTCTTATTTTCCACCACAAAAAACCATTGCTAATCCCTGGTCTCAGGAACAAATCCATGGACACCTCGAGGGTGCTCCAGTCCCACACCTGGACACAGCTGGGGTGGGATAAATAAAAATCAAGGATTTCAAGGCCCTCTCATCCCATTACTCCCAGCCCAGGAACAACAGCACCAGGGTAAATCCCCCTCCCAGGAAACAGAGTAAAAAATCCACTGGCAGCACAAACTCTGGCCAGGATCTCCTGCATCCCAAACTATGAGGTGGCAGCAGCAGAGAATTTAGTGGAGAATGAGGAACTTTTTAGGGCAGCATTGCTGAATGACTTTTTATCACTGGAGAGGGAAAAAAGTCCCAATTTCCTTTGCTGGTTTCCATTTCTCCAACTCCTGTCAGTCAGAATAGTGAGGGGCACAGAAACTTTTCAGATGAGATCCGGCAGATTGGTGGGAAAATAAATTTATTTGAGTTCCACACTTTTTCATTGATACTCTTCCTGGGAAGAGGATTTGCAGTTGGATTTGCAGCTTCCCAGTGTCAATCTTTTCTAGGAACCGTTAATGAAAGTCAGATCTCCTGGGGGCAGAGGGTGGGGTTGTTGTCTGATGTCTCAAATCTAGAATATTGTAATAATCCCTCATTAATTCCATCAGCTCCCTGGCAGACAACTGCTGGATAATTGAAGGGGGAAGGATTGAAAGGAGGATCCTGATTTAACACCCAACTTCCATCCCTGTGAAACCACAATGCTGGGAAGAAAATTAATCTGAAAATGAAAGGTAAATGCCAATGGTAATGCCTTAACCCTTCATAGAAATATTTTCACTCTTTCCCCCTCCCCTTTTTTTTTTCTTGTTTTATCAACCTCTTTTTGTTGTATTTTTTTTAAATGTTGATCCAGGTATTCACATTTTTTAGGCTATTTTAAATATTCCTTCTATTTAAATTCTCTCCTTCCTTTAGAAGTGAAGCAGAGCTGACTATCACAGGCATTCATTAAGATTTCTATTTTAGCTTTTATTATTCATTATGGACAAAAGCAGGGAATTGTTGTGTCCCCACCTCTGGTTTGGAACTGTCTCTTTGGGATTCCTGTTGGTTTGGAAGGAGCAGGGAATGGAGGAATTGAGAAGGAATGCAGGAATCTGGATCCATGCAGGGCCTGGTCAGGTTGTTCTAAACTCATTCATTGAATAAATCTGTGATTAGAGAAAAGAGCATCACAGCAGATAAACATCTGCCCACAAAGGTTAAACTTCAGGCAGCCTCATTTGGAGAAAATCATTGTTCTCCTAAAATAAGCAACCCATTAAAGTGGGAAATAGCAGGAATAATTCCTGGAAGAGCCTCCATAGCTCTCCTGAGACTGATCTGTATTGGCAGCCAGGGGAGCATGGCCCCCTAATGGGACAATTTAAATGCATAACAGCTCCAGTAAACTCCCTAAAGGGTGTCCCCACATTCCTTATGTTGACATGGCTCCCCGGAAAACTCTGGATAACTCACAGGCCTTTAAAGCAGGAGAAAATATTGTCCTGCCTGTCTGCAAAACCAGTTCTGCCCTTAAAGACAGGATGGATTGTGTGGAAGGCAGAACTCAAATTCCCCTTTCCTTCCACAGGGCCCTGTTTTAAACAAATCTAAAATAAACTATTTTAAAAACCCCAAAACTATTTCTGTAACCATGTCAGCTCCCCCAAAATAAAGCAACAGCAACCTGCAGTGATGGGGAAAAATGCAAAGTTTGGGACAGCATCCATGAGAGGAAAATGTTCACATTTTGGAGAAAATGCCTTGGGCAGCTCCTAGTTTTCTGATTGTTTGAAGGCCACCCAAAATTGAACAATTTAGGTGTCCGGGCTCTCCTGAGCACCAGGAAATTTCAATTTTCCTGATCAGATTGTCCAAAACCAATTCAGTTTTTCCTGATCCAATTGTCCAAATTTCCCTGAGGGTGTAATTAATCTGTCAGGTTAATTGGGCTCTGGATTTACTTTTTTTTTTTTTTTTCCCAGTTCTTGTGTTGAGGTAACAATTATTTGAGATTTAGCAGCACCTTCAAGTATTTGATCACTCCCAATCTTTCCCCACTGGGATTTTGCTCCTCACAAATTTGGGCTCTCAGAAAGCCGTGGCTGAAATTCCCAATTTTCTCCTGGAAAATTAAAAAGCAGGCCCTGGCTTTGCTCAGGAGCAAGACTTGAGGTAAATTAACTTTCACTTTGTGTTTTGATGGATGCTTAATGAACCCAGCATTGCTCAGCTGGAAATCTTGGAGCTATTTTTCATCCCAAACCTCTCCTGAGCACAGCCTTTGACAGGTTATTAAGATTTTAGTGTCACTGTGGAAACATTTTTCCAGGCGTCTCGGCTGTGATCAGGAGAGGTTCTCTGCTCCTCCTCCATCTGCTGATCTCCCAAACCAGCTACATCGAAAAATCCAGCTGTTTGGTTTTTTTTTAATATTTAATAATCAGTGATTTCCCATCCTGAATTCTTTGTCCTAATGGCCAAGGAAAGATTTCCCACTGTTTAACTGAGGTGCTGAGGGGGAGGAAGTTATCAGTCAGTTATCAGTCAGGCTGCTCTGATAAATCCCCGAATTCCGGAGGCAGGGAGAGCCCCGTTTAGGGATTGATGCACAGCATCCCTGTGCCATAGGATCCAGGAGGTGGGATGCAGATGGATACCAGATGGGTGCCAAATATTTGTGTTTTGCACGTGTCCATCCAGGTTTTATAGAACAGGAAAACATCTGGATCGTGCAATTATAAATTACTTCATATATGGAAATGTTTATATTAGGATACAGCTACATTTCCCATTCACATCAAGGCCAATTCCCTAAACCTCAGGTAATTTCCATGTTTTAAGTGAAATTCCACAGGAATTCAGTTGATCTCCAGCAGGAAATCAACAACATATTGGGACACCTTCCCCATCCTTGGGAGTGTCCAAGGCCAGCCTGGGCAGGGCTGGGAGCACCCTGGGGGAGTGGGAGGTGTCCCTGCCTGCAGCATGGGGTGGGATGGGATTTCAGGTCCCTTCCCACCCAAATCATCCTGGAACTCGAGGAAAACACAGGAGGAACAAAAGCACCAAGGCATCGGGGGCTCGCTTTTAGACATCCAAGTTTCTGACAGGGATCAATCCAGAATGTCCAGCCCTGCAGCCAAACCAGTGCTGGAATTACAAACACAGCTCATTCCCACTGGTTTGGCTGCTCCAGGGAGAAGACACTAAAATTAACTGTTGAAGGGAAAGCACACCATCAACCAGTCTCATACTCAGGCTCCTGTTCAGCCCTAACTAAGTGGGAAAACCCCAACATCAGGTCATGCTAAAAATTACTTTTAATTCAACTTTCTCAAAATTGATTTTATTAGTGTTTATACTTGCACATAAAACAAAACAAAAAACCCCAAAACAAACAAACAAACAAAACCAAACAAAAACTCTTGGAAGTGCCCCAGTTTGGGAGTCAACCCAGATTTACTCGAATTAAACCTGGCCCAACCTGATTTGTTCTGTCACACTCTAAGCAAGACCCTTCTCCAACCTTCCCTCTCTTCATGCTCCCATTGCAGTAATAAAACATCATTTACTGAGGCTCATGTATCCCAAAAGAAATTCCGTGAGTTTTTAGGACCTTCTCTACCATTTCAACCCTTCCAGCAGACAAAGTTCCACTGTGTGGCAGAGGCTGGAAACAAAGGACAGTGGTGCTGTAAAAGGCCAAATAAAGCCCTTCAGTGCTGCTGGAAAATGCATCCATTGACAGCCAGGAGCTCTGCAATTCCTTTTCCATGGAGAGAGGAGTCAGTGACAGCCTCTCGTTTCTTTGCCATGATTATCTCATGGTGGGCACAGCCTTTAATAAATGAAATAATTCTTCTCTTGTGTCAAAGAGCAGGGTTTAAAATGAAAGCATGGAGAAGATAAATCCCCAAAACAAGGACAGCTGAAAGGACATTGCCACGGAAGGTCTGAGTTTATGCTCTGAGGGAAATTAAGTGGGAACATTTGGAATTAAAATATCTCCTCGCTGGGAAAAAACGTGAATATTCTTAATTTTCTGGATCATTAAACTCCTCCTGGAAAACGAGTGAAGGAACTCTGGGATATTTTTACAGCATCGAGGGTTTGGGGATTTCTGACGATGTGATGAGTCAGGCTCAGGTTTGCAGGGAATCTGTGCCCTCCCAAAAATTTCTCCAAGAGGGAGCAAGAATCCTTAGGGAAAGGTCACAATCCCGGCACAAAGCTGTCCAGTTCCCTTTCTTTTGGGACAAGGAGCAGCAGAGGATCTGATCCATCCAAAGGGAATGAAGGAGTTCCTGCAGATGGCCTTAACAAAGAAGTGCATCAGGATTAAAGGTACGGAATGGGAATTGGGACATGGAAAAGCCAGACTGGGATTTGGTTATGCAAACTCCAAGCTCCTGTGAGCCTCAGTGTTGTCCTAATAGAGATTTAGGGCTCAGTCAGTGGTCTGGGGCTTTTTTCCCCCAGAAATGGGAAGGTACAGACACAGGTCCAGCCCTGCCCTACAGCCACCCAGGAACTCCACCCCAAAAATGGAATTTAGAATGATTTTGGAAGAAAATCCAGGAAATATTTGGCCAGGAAGAGAAACATCAAAATAGGCCCCAAGTGGGCAGGAAGCCACAGCAGGCTTCCCAGTCTTGGGAGGGACACCAAGGCCAGAATTTCATGGAATCACAGAGTCCTCGAGGTTGGAAAAGACTCACAAGATCAACCCACATTCACCACCAAATAATGTCCTCGAGTGCCACCTCCACGCAGTTTTGGAACACTTCCAGGGATGGTGAATCCATGAATCCACCACTTGCCTGGGCAGCCTCTTTTCATTTCTCTACATCCCAAAAAACACAGCTCTGGACTAAAAACACTGAATTCTCCATGGCACCTTCATATTCCCTTTCCATTTCCTTCGAGGTAGGAGATCTGTTCCTGAAATTTGGCTTCAAGATTTCATATTTAAGTTTGCATCCTAATTTTGCAAAATTAAACACAGGAGACGAGATAAATCCCTGGCATTCTGGGAAGCACAGCAGGTTTTTACAGCAGAGGGGGAAACAGGCACTGCAGTGTTCATAAATAGCATGAATTCAGCACGGGAAATATTATGACATCTTCATCTAATTTACATAATTTACATAAAAATAAAATTACAGGGGAATATTAAATTCCTGCATGCAAAACCATCTCTTCCTTTCCCTCCCTGAATGAGATTCTCCTTTTGCTTCCCAGCGGATTTTATCCAATGTCTGGGATTTCTGGACACTGACATAATCAAATCTAACAATAATTTGATTTTCTTCTGAGCTCCTCAGAGCACCGAAGCGATTTTATTATTCTGAAGATGGTTTGAAAGCATCTTTATTGAAGGCCCATAAATGTCTTTAAAGCTGTCTTGGTGCCAATGGATCAAGAATACTCCTGAAATTCCTTGTTATGCCTTGTACCTGAAAAATCCATTTGGAACAGCTTCTCCTGTATTGAATTCCTGTCTGGAGCAGCTGATTTAAGCAGCTGATAGAGGATGGCAAGTGGCCCATTCATTGTGTTATCATTTTACACACTCTGTCCATAAAGCCCCCAGGAGAAGGATGGACTGTCTGTCCATGAGAAATAATCCAGTGGCTGAGGTTTATTGGAGCAGCGATGGAATTTTAAACACCTTGGAAAAGCCAAAGCCTGGCCACCGACGCCATCGGAGCAGTGCTTTCCGAGCTCCCCGCTCAGGCTCGGAGTGAGAGGAATTAATGCAATTAAAACAGCGCCTTAATTAGCAACTGGGAACAGGGGTTTAGTTGGAAAAATGAGAGCTGCCAAATTTTCAAACAGCGAAGGACTGGTGTGCGCAGGGTGTGGGGAATGCGTTATCAGAACAGCAGGAAAATGTCCAATGTAATAAACCACAGGAATATTCCACAGCTCACCTCTGGCCCTGGTGTCCCCAGGTGGGAACTGCTCAGCTCCCAGCGTTTTCCTGCCCTGGCCAGTGGGAGGACAAATTTTTAATTCAATATCAGTAAAGAAGGGCAAAATAAGGTCAAAATTTCAGAAGTGAAGGAAAGTTTAAAGCACAGTCCAAGGGGTAAGGACACAAGTGGGGTCTGAGGTGATCCTGGCACTGCTGAACAAAATCCAACTGGAGAGAAGAGCCTGGGAAATGGGAAACCCTCCAAAATTCAGTTACAGGGGCAGGACAGAGGAACTTTGGGGAGTTCTGGGGCTCATAAAGGCTGACACTTTAAAGGGAAGGTTGAAAGAGCAGCAGAAGTTAAAACAGGGAGAACCAAGATATTGCAATCAAACACATCATGGAAGTCATGAATAATCCAGAATAAACACCAAAATCCACTACTGGACTTAGATCTCTCAAAGACCTTTGCTGAAGGGAGGCTTTGCCAAAAATTATTGGTATGAGAGATGGGGTTGGGAGAAAATCTGGATGCCTGAATAACTCCAGCTTGGGAATCTCCATTAACACAGGATTTTTTTGTTGAAAACCTGAATATCTCCAATGTGGAAATGTCCATTAAAACTGGGTTCAGGGAGGTGCTTGTTGAGGAGCGAAGCTGCCCAACCTTCCTCCCAAAAGCATCACCCGTGGTTGTGCTCAGCTCCAGGATGGGCAGAGCAGGTGGGACATGAACCACCACCACCAGGGCACCTCCCTGCTGCTCACTTTGGGTTCTTTGTTAAAATTAAAATGGCTTTTTTCACCCCCAGTGTGAAATTTTCACTCCCTTGAAAACATTCCCAAAGAAAACACAGCTTTTTCTTTCAATGCTTCCCTCAAATGTCATTTGTGTCTTCCTAATGACCTTTAGCTGACCCTAAGAAGTCATTTCACAGGTGGAAAATTGCCTCAAAAAATCAAGTTATTGAAACAGAGTCAGAATCTCCCAAAAACCAGAATGATGATTATTATTTGCCTAAATTCCAAGCAGTAAAATAGCTCAAATCATATTTATTCCCACAAAAATGTACTTTTCTGGTGTATTTACTCTGAAAATTCATTTTACGAGCAGAAATCAATACTCTGCCCTTTGGAAGGAGATAATCTGGATATACTTGGAAAGATCCACTGTTCTGTAATAGTCCCCATTAAAGTGCTGCTGCCACATTTCAGTGGTGATAGAGCCACTAAAATAATTTAATGGCTCAGGATGGGGCAATTTCCATTGGATTTTCCCTCCATCCCAGTAAGTTTCTATTAAATATATTTTATACATCTAATTCCTCCTGCTGTAATCATGACTTTATTGTCCATTACTTACATTTTCCCCTCTTTTTTGGTCCCATGAAAACTGAATTCTGAAAATCTGTCCCTGCCCTCTGGAAGCTGCTCAGACAAAGGAAATTCTGGATTTTCAGTGTGCTGTCACAGGGCTGGAGAGAAATCCCCCAAGAACTTTCTGTGAGGCTGCAAATCTGCTCTGCACCCCCTGCTTAATTCAGCATTAAAGAATTCATTAATGCTATTTTCATTTTGGGGCCTGGCTTTGTGAAAGGCAGGCAGTGGAATTTCCCTGCTGTGGGGATAAATGAGATATTGTAAATAGAATTAGCTTAGAAAGGATTTATAAAGGATCCAGCCAAATTTCCTGAAGTGGGACATAAATAAAACTATTTTTGAGATTTGTCATTGATACCCACCAGAGCCATCTCATTGTGAACCTTCACAGAGCCTGACCCACCCCAGAACACAAAAACCTGTTCTCAAGTGTCTCAAGCAGCTGAATATTCCCCCAGAAACAGCATCAGAAATGTCTTATCAGAGGTTTTGTCATCAACCAAGAGCATTTCTGGATTGATTTTGCTGCTGCTGAACCACAAGGACTCAAATTGACATCAAAAATCACGTCAATATCCAACCTTCAATGCGCACAACATAAAAAAGAAGAAATTGTTGGCGTTCTGCTCCCACCAGCAGAAAGGATCAAGAGGGTCCTTTTGTATCCCAACAGTTCAAATCCCATGGGATGATATTTGTGAGGGATTTAAACCTGGATAATCATTGGGGATGATTATGTACACAAATAAACACAAAGTCAACAACCATTTCTCCATTAAAAAAAAGAACACTTAAAAGACAAATTCCGTGTTAGGCCACAGCACTTTGAATTCCCTGCTCGCTTTTAGAACTGAGATTATCCAAAGTCAATGGGAGGGATTGAAAACAGCATTGTTTTCCATTTGTTCCCTTCATTCCAAGTGTTATCTGACAGCCACATCAGCGTTAATGTTTCTCCTCAGCCCATCAAACATTTGATTTCTAATTAAGGCCTTTTCATCTCAGTTGGATTTGTCTCCCTCATCTTTAATTATGTTTCCATCCACGCTGCTCAAGAGCAAGGCTTTGCATTTTTACATTATATAGAAGTCACATTGTAAATATTTATCAGATGGTTCCCTCTCTGCTGCTCACTGATTTGGGAATTCAGGCTCGCAGGAAAGAGGGAATGTTCCCCATATCAACACCCCACGGCTTGTTAGGATTTCACTGCCTCCCACACATCGGTTTTCCCTCTCCCTCAACTTCCCATCGCTCCTGCAGGTGCAAAACCCACCTGGGAACGTCACAGACACCAGCGGGAAAATGGGATTCTGCTGGGAGACCTAGCAACACACAAAGGCTGCAGAGAGATTTTGTTCTGTTTTGGAACCAAACCTTAATAAACCACTGAGCAAAGTCCCAGCTTTGAAGGTACCCCATGGGGCAGGAAGGACAAACAAACTGGGCTTTGGGGCAGAGGAGTTCCATCCTGGCTCTTTTCCCCATGGCATATTTCTGTGGCATCAACCGATGGGGAAATAACCATTCCTGTTTGGAAAAGCAGCTTTTGTGTGGTTACACCCGTTTAAAACCCCGTTTCTTGGTAGAAAGCTGCCTATCGGAGTGCTGGGCTCAAGAAAAGAAATGGGAATTTTACGGAATCAGTTCCTGCCATTCTCGTGAGCATCCCAGTGATTTTTAGGAGAGGAAATGAGATGCTTTGCCAGGGTGGGAGGTCAGGAGTGATAGGGTTGGGGTGAGATCCACGCTGAAGGGCGGCAGGCCCCGGGTCCCGGGCGCGGAGCGGGAGAGCCTGGCCGCTGTCCGCGGTGCTGAGCGGGCCCGGCCCCGCCGCTGTCCGCGGTGCTGAACGCCCGAGCGCCGCCGCCGCGTCCCGGGGCTCCCGCTCCTGCCAGGGCAGCCCGGCAGGGTGGGAGCGGGGCTGGCACATCCCCCTGGACATGGAATGCTTCCCGAGACCCCGCCTGGAATGCTGCGCCCGGATCTGGTGTCCACACAGTAATAAGGACGTGGAACTGCTGCAGCAAGCCCAAAACTGGCCATGATGCTGATAAGGGGACTGGAGCTCTTTCCCTGTGGAGACGGGTTGGGAAAGTTGGATTTTGTCAGCCTGGAGAAGAGGAAGGTGTGTGCAGAGCTCAGAGCTCCTCCCAGAATCAGAATAGGGATACAAGGAAGACATAGAGAGACTTCACTGGGGCCTGGAGTGACAGAAAAGGGGATGGCTTCAAGCTGAAGGAGGGGAAATTTACATGGGATATTGGGAAGGAATTCCTGACCCTGTGAGGGTGGGCAGGCCCTGGCACAGGTGCCCAGAGCAGCTGGGGCTGCCCCTGCATCCGTGGCAGTGCCCAAGGCCAGGCTGGACACTGGGGCTGGAGCAGCCTGGGATGGTGGAAGGTGTCCCTGCATGGCAGGGATGGGATGAGATTGAAGGTCCCTTTCAACCCAAACCATTCAGTGATTTTGGAGGAAAAAGCAGAAACCCATCTGGGAAGGAAAGTTTTGGCACTTTTCTACATGGTAGCAAAAAATAAAACATTTACGAGGAGGAACATTATTTCAAATCTGTTACACATCTGTGCTCTAACTTCTTTTTAGCAAAAATTAATACACAAAAGGAAAACAAAAGCCAGTGAAGACAACACAGCTTCAGCCCGTGTGCTGCTCATACCACAATATGATCAGTGATCAATAACAGATCTTTTCTAACAGTTAAAAAGCTGTTTACTATACACACACAACCTTTTCTTTGCTCCAAAGCATCAGCCAAACAAGAATTCTCCATTTCCCATCTCATCCCTCAGGCTCTGACATCGCACCCGTTCCATCATTCTCTCCGTGGGGAAGGCCCGGGGGAGCCCCGTGTTGTACCCCACAAACACTGGGAGATGGAGCCATCGCTTTCTCCCCACAAACACAGAAGTCACAGCTGCCCTTCCTGAAATCCCAAACATCCCAAAGTGTCGTTTTCCAAATGAGATCAGTGCTGGAGAAACTCTGGAGCACCCAGGAAAGTCTCTGTGCAGGGTACGAGGGACCTCTGGTGGAAGCAGATTCCAGCGGCAGATAAACATTTGTATCTTCATTTATTCCTCTAATTAAAGGAACCAAACCCCTTGAATCCATGAAACGTCAGTGTCTAACCCAATATTCCAGCCCACTTTATCCTCCTGCTCTCCAGCTCCCAACCAAAAATAAAGCAGTGACCTCAGGAATGTTTTATTAAATTCTGTCAAGCACCGTGTCCCAAAATAAACCTGCTGGAAGCAGCTTCGCTTTGGGCCTGGATCAGCACTTGGATCAACACTGAACGGAGACAAATTATCCCCAAAATTCCAAAATCGGGGTTTTTAGTGTGGAAAAGCTGTGTTTGATCGGTTTCTTGGACTTCACAAGATTAAAATCTCTCCAACTTTGCAACTCAAGGCAGAATTAAATTTATTCAGCTTGAAGAACACCGCTAACAATAATTCCCAGACTTTTGTCGGGATTCAGAAGCCAGCAAATGCTGTCCTGGGAGTGACAACAGCCACTGGCAGTGAGGATCCAACCAAGCTGTTCCCTCCTCAGGAGCAGGGACACACTTCCTGCACCACACAGCAGGGCAATCCTGGAATTCCTGAATTATTCCATGATGAATTATTCCAGTCTGCATGAATTATTCCAGCTACAAAGCTGAAGGCGACATTTCCAGACTCTGTATTTATTTATTTATCGACCTAAAAACCCCAAATCAGAGACAGCCACAGAGCTGTTTGTATTCCAGAAATGGGATCTGTATTTGGGGTTTATTTAGGGTCACCTTAAAAAGAGAAATGCAGTCTCCAGCCACTGGTCAAGGCGGAATATTTATTCCAAAATCAAATTTAATTTTGATCTCCTAAATCAACTTCTCAAAGTCCCTTTTAGCCTCTTTTGGTCTCTTTTTTGATTAAAAGCAACCAACCAAACAAAACCAGAAATCAACCATGAAACCACACTCCTTTGCATGAAAAGCACCACAGTGTGAGGTTTTTTGGGAACACAATATCCTAAACACACAGGACACAGGACCACTTAGAAGCACCTTTTTACCAGCAAGAACACCTCCAAAATCTGCTGAATTCCAGGTCTGATACCCACAGTCCCGCATCCTGATGAGCCTACAAGAGGAATCTCTGCCTGGAGCTCATTTGGGACACCTACAAACCCCTTTTTAACCCATCACCAACCCCGTGAACCCTCAGCTGAGCTTCCACTTGTCCCAAACCCCAGAAAGGAAGGCAGCAAAGGAAAAAGGAGGAATTCCAGCCGGACTCACGGGGGTGCTGCTGTCGGAGAAGGTGTTCATGCTGACAGACCTGCTCATCTTGCCCGAGGCCGGCGACGCTGGGGACCTTGGGGATGCCGGGGACGTTGGGGACATCGGGGACAGGCTGCCCTTGTCCCGTAGCTCCAGGGATGGGGACAGGTCCTGGCGCTGCAGGTGCTCACGCCATGCTCGCTGGATGCTGAGGGAACAGAGGATTTCAGTCCAGATCCCTGGCTCAGAACATTGGGGTTGGGGGTTCCTGTGTTTTGTTCTCGTGTCTGGGTAAGGATCATGTGGAACTACCTCTGTAGGTTTGTATAAGGCACCACTGGGAGAATTTAGGATATTGCTGAAGGACAATCAGGGAATTCTGGAGTGGTTTGGGTTGTAAAGGACCTTAAGGATGATCTGGTTCCAAACTCTTACCACATTACTCAGAGTCCAGCCCAATCCCAAAACCCATGGAAGTGATTTCAGTTGAGGCCATCCAGAACTCGGAATTTCTCCTACATTCCACCATCATAATAAAAATATCCATTTGTCCACTTCAAGGAATGGACAACCATCTACATCTTATTTTTATACCACATTTCATATTATAATTCAGATGCAACTGGAATTTGAGAGCTGGAGCAGTATCATGGAATTATGGAATCCCAGAACGGTTTAGGTTGGAAAATGTCATCTCATTCCATCCTCTGCCTTGGGCAGGGACAATTTCCACTATCCCAAGTCGCTCCAAACCCCCTCCAGCCTGGTCTGGAACAATTCCAGCATCCACAACTTCTCTGCAGGATTAGCAGGAAAAATCCTTGTAGGATTTTTAAGCAATTGAGGGTTTATTCACTGGGACGAGCAGTATTTACATATTTATATTTACATATTTATATTTACATGTATTTCTGTTCTAAAGCCGGAGAATAGACTGAGCTTAAGTCATAATTAGTCTCCCAGAAAGCTCCCTGAAAATGGATTCTTTTATCTGGCTTTTATTTGCATGACTAAAAGCTTAAAAGACATTGGGCTTTAATTTGAAACTTCATGTCCTTTTAATATTTTAATATGCATTAATATTTGAATGGGCTGTGAGTGAGGCAGTGTTTTCTGGATGGAGGCAATTCCTGTGCCAGGGCTGGAGGATCCGTGCTGGAAGAGGCTCCAAAAGGAATCCCGCACTCTGATAAATATGTGGGGAAGTTAAATTATTCAAAATCAAGACTTCTAGAATAACTGATGCCAGGGAAAACTCCGTATCATGTAATGTACAGCAAAAATGAAAATTATTCTGTAGTTTGAAAAGAGGATTGATTTAGGATATAAGGAAGGATTTCTTTTCCCATGAGGCTGGTGGGGGGAGATTTCCCCACCCCTAAAAACACCCCAAATCAGGCTGACAAGCTGCCCTAATTGAAGCCGTCCCTGCTCAGGGCTGGATTAAAAGTTCTTTAAAGCTCCCTTCCTGTGGGGTTTCCAGCCCCGGATTGGGGTGACCCCGAAAGATGGAAAAGTCTCTCCTCCAACTCGTGCTTTTAAAGAAAGACTCAGCAGTCCTCTGTTGTCTGATCTCAAGGTAGTTTATTGTTGGTTATCTAAAAGATTCTTCTCCTGAGCTGCTGTGGCCCGTTCAGCAGGTCAGACAAAGGCACACTGCCCTCCCAGGGGCTGGGGCCATCTTTTATATCATATATTACGTACTACATGTTTATACCTTTTCCCCAATGCCTACTATCTATATTGAATGGTGACTTTCTACTCTAGACCAATCTGTGAGTGCCAACATCACCAAAGACATGGAGGCTGGGAAGGAGAAAGAAAGAGGACAGGGCACACCCAAATCCCTCCATCTTAGAACCCCTGACCCCCATGTACAAAACTTGGACCCCTGCGTACAAGGCTTAAAACCCCCCTGTACAGCACTCAGAAACCCTTCCTTTCACTTTGTGACTACTTCTACTACAATATCTAAACTTTTGTGTGTGGCTTGTAATTCTCCATACAGAGTTGGTGATTTGCTCCACGGGCTAAGATCAAAACCCCACGTGTGTCTTTGGCTGCGTGCCAGGGTCTCAGAGCCCCCTGCCAGCGGCTCTGGCCATCCAGGGCACCCAGAGGGATGTCCTGGATTCTGACACCTTCCAAGCCGGACCATTCCAGGATGCCACGATTCGGTGGCGTTTGGAAGTTCGGAGCTCGCTCCCGTGCCCCGGGCTGCGTGTCCCTCCCTTGCCGGCGGCGCTCGGTGTCAGCGTGTGCTCGGCTGAGCCCCGAGCGAATCCTGCTGCTCCCGAGCGCAGGGCTCTGCTGCAGCCCGGAGCAGCGATTCTGCACTGCCAGGGAATCCCTGGGGAACTGGTGGTGGATGGGGAAATCACCACGGAAAAGGCTCCGTGCTGCCCTTCCCTCCTCTGGCTTCTCTGCTCGCACGGAAAAATGCAGCAGATTCCCAAAAATTCTTGAGTTACACAGAGGAAATGACAAAATGAGTTCAACACTGATGTTTAACGTTCGAAACTCAGTTCAAAGGGAATCAGTGTGAGTCCGTGATTCAGCCCAGGATGGTTTGGGTGGGAAGGGAGTGGAAATCCCATCCAGTGCCACCCCTGCCACGGCAGGGACACTTCCCACTGTCCCAGGCTGCTCCAAGCCCCATCCAAGCTGGCCTTGGGCACTGCCAGGGATCCAGGGGCAGCCACAGCTGCTCTGGAATCCCATCCCAGCCCCTCCTGCCCTCCCAGCCAGGAATTCCCAATTCCCAATCTCCCATCCATCCCTGCCCTCTGGCAGTGGGAGCCATTCCCTGTGTCCTGTCCCTCTGTCCCTTGTCCCCAGACTCTCTCAGCTCTCCTGGAGCCCCTTTAGGCACTGGAAGGACACAATTTGGTGCCTTCTCTTTTTTCCAGGCTGAACAACCCAAATTTTCCCGGCACCAGATTCTTAAACATAGAGAACTTAATTAATTTGCTAATTAGAGGCTTTTTTATCCAGTTACACAGAAATCCAGGATGGATCCAGTGTGGATCCTGCAGCTCATCCAGGATGGATCCAGTGTGGATCCTGCAGCTCAGGAGCTGGACACCCCCAGCTGCATTCCAAGGCAGACCCAACTCTTTTCCTCACTCACATTTTCACTTTGGATTCCAAGGGCTGGAGGTTGATAGGATATTCCTGGATGTTATTTTCTTCATCCATGGCGAGCTGACGGCTACAGGAAAGAAAAGGAAATGAGTTTAACGTGTTCCAGCCTGACATTCCTGCAACCCTGTGAATGAATTCCCTAATCTGGACAAGAAAAAACAAGAGCTGCTGATCAGGGGGAGTTGCTGTCTTTGGAGGAAGTTATCTGGATCTCTGTGTCCAGCTCCCAACAAAAAAATGGGAATTTGGATGCAGTTTTCCAGTGGGAACCTGCCCGAATCCCTGTTTTAAATCTCCCAGCTGCCACAGCTCCAGAGACAGGCACAGCCAGCAAAAGAGCTGCTGTAAATAAATAAAAATAATAATAAAAAAAAACAAACGCTGGCAAATCTAACAGATATTCCTGCTAAATTAACTTCCATCCCCACGGCCACGCTGGAAAAGCCGGAGAGGGAAATGGAAAGGAACAATGGGAATGCTGGCAGCAAATGAGCTACAGCAGCAGAAGCCATGTGGGGGGTGAGGAACAAATTCTCTGTAATAAATGATGGCTGAGGAGCTGCTGCTGGGAACTGATGGCTCGAAGAAAGCAATCTGAAAATGCTGGAATATCCAAATCCAGCATCTGGGAACACTGCCCTGGGTGGAGCAGCAGCATGGATTGGATGGCAGCTCTTGGCAGGGAAATTTGGGAGGTCAGACCCCGACCTGTGGAGTTATTTGGGACTTTACTGGGCACTCAATGATATCGTTGTCAGAAATTGTCCTCTTGTAACTAAAACTAGGGACTGTTAATGGGAGAAAGGCAAATTTTGGGATATTGTCTGTGACAAAGAGGATCCCTCAGCAAAGGGTTCCCACCTTGGCAAACCCGTTTCATTTTCTGGGGTGAGCTATTTTGGAAATGGTACATTTACCTTTGGAGTGAGTCTTTGCCATCATTGACCTGTTCCAGGGTGTGCTGCAGCCTCCTGAGTTCTTCCTGCAAGGAGAGAGACATAAAAAATAAATATTTTTATGGGAAGCCCTTGGAGATTCCCTCTCAGCCTCAAGAAAAACCAAGTTTTGAGTCAACCCCCAAACAAAACAATCCCTCAGGTGCCACCTATGTGATTTTAAATTTAGAAATCCATAACAATGACAAAGAAACCAATATTTTATTGATAATCCAGCACAAGTTGGGAAGGAAATATCAGAGCTACAAAAATAATACACAGAGTAAAAGAGGAAAGTTTCCTTTCCCTTCTTGGGTATCTTTGATTCCAGAGATGCTCCTGGGAATCTTTGTTCTGCAATCAAAACCTGTTCAGGCTCTTCATGAAGAGATTTCCAGCCTGCACCAGTTCCTGTTCCAGCAGTTTGATGTGGCAGACGTGGAGCTGGGAATCCCCACGCCCATGGTAATTCCCAGGAAAAATCCATCCCTGGCGTTCAGCACAGAGGTTTGGCTTAAAAAATGGAATTCTTCTGAGTCACAGCTCAGTTCAGAGATAACCACACCACCCTTCCTTCTCCCACGGTTTCCCTCTGGCAGTTTTTCCAGCCTCCTCCAGAGCTGGGTACAGTAATTTAGAATGTGAAAACAATTTGCAGTTGACTTTATCCATAGCTCAGGGTGCCAAAAGCTGCCTGACTTCCATAAATCACTCCTGGTGTTTGACATCATTTTCCATTAACCCCGGGGTGAAGACTGAGCAGAGAACAAAAAAAGCAAAAGCCAGAATCGGCTGTGATGTTTTTGACTACTCCGAATGAACCCTCACTGGGCAGCGCCTCTAAAAGCTGGGATGAAAGGCAGCTCTGGAGGGGGCACGGCCAAGTTTGCATAGCTGGGGAGAGGAGGAGACAGGAGATCGATCCTAATTTCAGCCGGGCATCATCAACCGTGCAGGATCGGCTGCCGCTCCTCGCAGCGGGATTTGGGGAGCTGCCCGTGGTGCTGAGCCCGTGGAAAAGGGGCGGGATGCTGCAGGGGCACTGCGGGGGACAGGGACAGCCAGGATGGTGCCACCCCCGCTCCACATCCTGCCCAGAGGGACCCAACTCCAGGGAATTCCGTTGGAAGGGATCCACGCTCCTGTTGGAACCCAGGATGAGTTATGGGGCCTCTCTGAGCCCGGATAAAACAAATATACTGTGGAACTTCCTGGGCTTTTCTTTTCCCTCCTTCAGCTGGATACAGATGTGGACAGGGATTGGGCAGCTCCAGGCATGGAGACACTGAGGGAAAAAAATCCAGGAAAGCTTGAGGAGCACTCAGAGCAACCTGAAGTGTCTTTTCCCAGTCCTTAAGGTGCTCATTCCATTAATCCATTAAATATTTTTTCAGCCTGAGCATACCCAGCCTCCTGGGGTTTGTTAATTTTATATTTTTCCAATTTTTTATTGTTTTAATTGCATGACACCCTTGAGTCTGGATTACTTTGGAGAGGAACACGAGGAGATTGGAAAGCAGGCAGAGTGAATTCCAGCATGGCAGGGAGGGGAAGGCAGGGGGAAATCTCACATGGCAGATCCATTTCTGAATTCCCAGGGGAGGAGTTTTCCCCAGAAAAAGCAGGGAGCCCTTTTTTGTAGCTCCTGAGCCTGTTAATTTTAGTGACAACAGAGGAGTGTTTGAAAACTGAAAGGAAATCTATTAATCCAATTTTCAGCCTTTCAGCACGGGGGAATGTCTGTAATCCTCACAAAAGAGGGATGAACTAGGTTGGGAATCAGAAGGTTCCTGTAAAAAGTAACAATCTATGAAAAAAATGATATTTCTACAGTATTTTCTTCCTGGGGTTTTAGGGGGAAACCTGAGGAGTCTGGGGGTGGAGGAGGCTCAGGGGGGATCTTGTGGCTCTGCACAACTCCCTGGCAGGAGGGGACAGCCTGGCTGGGATTGGGATCTGCCACCAGGGAACAGGGACAGGAGGAGAGGGAGCGGCCTCAGGCTGGGCCAGGGCAGGCTCAGGGGGGGCAGCAGCAGGAATTTCCCCATGGAAAGGGTGCTCAGGCCTTGGAACTGCCCAGGGAGGGCTGGAGTGCCCATCCCTGGCAGTGTCCCGGGAATTCCTGGCTGTGGCGCTCAGTGACCAGCTGCGGATCGGGCACCGGTTGGATCCTGGAGGCCTTTCCAGCCTCGGAGATCCCGGGATTCCGGGCATGTGCACAGGTCACAGGAGAGAAGAAAACCCCTGCCGAGTTTCCAGGTGAGTGGGCACAGATGGCAGGAGGAGGCTCCGGAGCTGCGCAGGGACATCTCCGCTCTCAGAGGCGCCGATGGCTCCAAAGATGGTTTGGATTCCAGCGGCTGCTCGGCAACTGCATCCCACGTGTGGCAGCGCCGCTCTTCCCCTGGAGCAGGGAGACACCGGATGGCTCCTCGGGAACACCAGGATGGCTCCTCAGGAACACCAGGATGGCTCCTCAGGAACACCGGGATGGCTCCTCAGGAACACCAGGATGGCTCCTCAGGAACATCAGGATGGGTCCTCAGGGAACACCAGGATGGCTCCTCAGGAACACCAGGATGGCTCCTCAGGAAACACCGGGATGGCTCCTCGGGAACACCAGGATGGCTCCTCAGGAACACCGGGATGGCTCCTCGGAAACACCGGGATGGCTCCTCAGGAACACCAGGATGGCTCCTCGGGAACATTTGGACAGCTCCTCAGGAAAATCAGGATGGCTCCTCAGGAAACACTGGGATTGCTCCTCAGGAATACTGGGATGGCTCCTCAGGAACACCAGGATGGCTCCTCAGGAACAAACATCAGGTTGGCTCCTCAGGAGCACCCAATCCTCTTTAGTACATCCAAACCTGAGCAGGTTTCAAGTGGCAGCTGAAGCAGAAGGGTTTGAACTGGGATCTCAGACCCCATCTCATTCCATCACCTGCCACACTTCCACAGACTGGGATCCTCCTGCTAATCTGACACAGGGATGGGGATGCACAGGACCCTTAAAATCAACCCAGAGCTAAAATAACAAACACTTTTCCCTTGGAGGTTCCACTCCAAAGCCAAAGCAGGACCAGGGCATGATTCCAGGGTTTCCAGCTCCTCAGTTATCCCATTCCCACAGCTGCCTCATGTGCTGTGGGCATTGAGCACAGAGCAGGTTGTGGATGTTTGACCAACAGAGTCCCCCAGCATCCAGCAGGGCCTTGGGATAAAGGGCATCCCAGGCAAACCTGAAATGCGAACAAAAAAAGCAGCACGGGAAGGCCTGAGATGGAAACTGGTCACATTCAATCTGGGAAAGCAAAGAGCTCCACTGGGTATGAATAATTCACAAACAGCCTCAGACAAATGATCTCAGGTCTAGAAGGAAATGGGAAAACCTCTGGAGGCTGCAGCTCTTTTTATTCCTGCCTGGTTCCTGCTGAATGCTGTTTTCTCTGGGGTTATTTTTTACTCTTTAAAAGAAATACATGTATGGATATCTAAACTGTTAGGCTGGATGTTCAGAGAACACAGCAGACCCCAGAGAAATCCTTTCATTTTATTTTCATCTCTGGCTGGTAAATTATTCATTAACAGGGATCACGCAATGGGGAAAAAATTAAAAATTGGCAAATTAGTTTTCATTTGTTGACGTTAATTATTTAGTGTTCTTCCCTTTTATTAGAGGAAACACAGACGGGGATTAGTCTTGTTCTGGGGCTCCGAGTTTGCTCCCCAGACAACTCCCAAATTAGCATTGCTGTGGCTATTCTGTGGAAGATGCATGGGAATGTGGCTCCAGGGCTGAGATGTTGGGGCAGAGCTGGATTTATGAATTCCAGAGAAGCTTTTGGATATTTTTCCACAGCACTTTGTAAAAAAAATAGTCAGGTGGGGCTTTATTTCCAGACATCACCCCAGCCACGGCATTGATGGGGATCTCATTAATGTATCTCCCTGAGCTCAGCCACAAACACCCAACATTCCCATCAACCTCATCCTAATAAAGAAATACCCTGATATTTTGTGGGCAGTGGAAAGGGAATCGTCTCCAGAGCAATTTGGTTTGGATTTTGCAGCCTCGCTGCCCTGAAGAGCCAGAGGCAGGAGAAGTTAATCACAAATGCTGGAGCCAGACTAAAACTGAGCTTTGCCTCCCAAATCTCCGGTTCTCCCTAATCCTGCTCCTCAGCTCACAGAAGCTGCCAGGAGAACTCGTTCAACACCTCATCCAATTTTTCTTCTGTCAAATGTCAGTGGCTGCTCCATCCTGAAAAGCTGGAAAAGCTTTGATTCCTCCCAGCTTTTCTGCCCAGGCAGCCACACAACTCCCAGGTTCAACTCTGATTTTTCTGAAACACTCTCCAAATGAAACCTGCCACTCATTTATATAAAATAATAATAAAATAATGATTAAAACCCCACCTGGCTTTGTGGGAGTCCCCATTATGACCAAGCTACACCTATTTCAAGTTTTTTAACAAGTTCCTGAGAGATAAAACTGCTCCTGGTGCCTGAGAGCAAATAATCCCAGCTGAGCCTTTCCAGGGAAGTTGGATTCTTCAATCACAGAGCCAAAATCCTGGTTTTCTGCAGCAGCTGAGCTTGCTCCACTGAATTTCTGTGCTGGGAAATGTGAAGGTGACCCCAGGACCTGCAGCATCCTCTGTTCATTCAGCCAGGTGGGGTCAGCTCATAATGAACTGAATTAAACAATCTTGGCTTGATTGGGTTGTTAATTCTGCCCTCCCTGCTCCAGGTTCCCGGCGCATCCTTACAGAGGGAAGGGGCCTTTTCCCGGTGCCAGTTTCCTGCAAACACACATCCCCAGGAGGATTTCAGAGACAGATCCACCAGGACAGGAAATTAAAGGTCTCAGCTCCCAGACATCACAAGATCAGATCGAAAACCAAATCAAATCCCAGCGTTCACAAACAAAACCTGGGATAATGAAAGGAGGCCCTGGCCACGGGGAGGGGGTGGAATTACATCAGCTTTGTTGCCCTTCCAGGACCTTTCTCCAAACTAAACCAAAATGCTGCATAATTGTTCAGAGCAAAAGAACCCCCAAAAGTGACAAAAGCCCCTTCCCTCACTGCCTGCTCTCCCTGCAGTCTCTGCCAGGAAGGAGCCTCTGCTTGGGGTTTCCAAGACCAAAACTGAATTGAAGTGTCAGACAGAGTTACGACAAGACCCTTCCTTTGAAATGTCTCCATCCTGCCTCCATCCAAGGGACAGAAAGGACAGAAAGTCAATCCACCAGAGCTTTGAACTTCTGTGCCATCCAAGAGCCCATGGGCTCCCCCATGGCAGCATCTCACTGATTAAATCCCTTCTTTTCCAGCTGCTTTTAGAACACCTTTAATTCTCTAAGTTCACAGTGACACCAAAGACCTTTCACAGCCGAGCCCGAGAGTGAAACATCCCAATTTTGCCAGGTTTAATGCTGCAGGAATGTCAAGAACACCACAGAAACAACACACAGCCTCTGCCGAGCTGCACCGGGGTCACAGGAGTGAACTCTATCAACTGAAAAGCAGCAGAAAAGGTCAAACGGGCACGAGGAGTCCATCCCTGTGGATCCCGAGTGTGTGGAGGAGTGAGGGGGAAGCTGGAAGGAAATGTTCTGGAAATGTTACACTGGAGCTGCTGCTTTAATGCTGTGCTTGGACCTCTGGCAGCTGCAGCATTCACAGGAGGGATCTGTCACAATCTGCCTTAAAACAAATCCAAATGTTGGTGCTGGGTGTTCTCCTGCTGCCTCTGTCAGGGCTTGCTGGGGCTGGAAAAGGTCAGATCACGGCTCCCACAGGAGAGGCTTTCCAGGGAGATCAGCTCTGGCTGTGGGAGGAAAGGGCAGCAGCTGGGCGATGCTTTGTGTGAGCCAGGCACAGCTCAGTGCTGGAAATGCTGCAGACAGGCCTTGGCTGCTGGGGTGTTTGGGGCATTCCTGTCACAGGGAGGAATTCCATCCCTCCATCCCTGTGCCAGACTCTCCAGTGGGACACGGAGGTGGGGGAATTTGAGGCACAGGGCACACCGTGCCATGTAAAGCATTAAACCCACCATAAAACACCAGCCCTGAACTTAGGGATTAAGCCCAGGAGTGTCAACTGAGTCCCTGGTTCAGTGACCACTTCCTTGTTGGAAAATCCATTTTTATGGCCATAAGAAACCAACACAAAACACCAAAGCACCAGGACTGCAGAGCTGTGCCATCCCAATCCGAGGAACTCCTGAGAGCCAAACCCTCCTGCTGGAGAATCCCAGGATGGTTTGGGTTGGGAGGGACCTTCAAGCCCATCCAATTCCACCTGGGACACCTTCCCCTGTCCCAGGCTGCTCCAAGCCCTGTCCATCCTGACCTTGGACACGTCCAGGGATCCAGGGGCAGCCACAGCTTCTCTGGGAATCCATCCCATCTCCACCCTCCCAGGGAGGAATTCCTTCCCAACATCCCATCTACCAGAGCAGCTCCATGGAAAGAGGAAAAGCACTCCCAGCTTAGTTACGAGGATGGTGAGCAAGAATAAACCAGCACTGAAGTGTTTCTTCCTTCATCACACAAATAATTAGGAATACACAGGCTTGTGTGATGCTTTTTAAATAGGATCTCGTGCTGCTTGTGGGAATACAATTCCACAGCAATAGTTTATCCTGGGAAGTCAGCTCAGTGGGGTTACGGCGTGCCAAGTTGAAATGGGAACCATTTGTTTTCTGTCTGCATTGCAGCAGGAGCCGGCGGGGCTTTTATGGAGCATCCCTGACAGCCTCCAACTGCTATTTTTCCAAATTAACGCCGTGCCTACGGAGTTAATGGGAGTGCAGGCAGCGAGGGGTCTCTCCACAGCCTGGCCTCGTGCTCAGGATCCTTTGCAGGAGCAGAGAATAAAATCTGACAAAGCTTTCTGTAATTACTGCTCTGCTTCGCGGGATGTCACCACAGGCACCCCGTGCTGCTCTGTGACAAAGGACACGGTGCCACTGCTGCTCCCCCAAACTGAGGGCACAAAACGTGGGCACGTGGAGAAAGCCAAGAGGTTTTATATTTGTGAGGGTGTGGAGAACCCACCTCTGCCCTTCCAGAGAGTTCCACTAGCCCTTGACCCCACCAACACTGATTTCTGGAGAGGGCTCTGCAGAGTTTTGTCTGAGGACATCCTGGGGGAACAAGGAAAGGCAACTCCTGCTCATGAAGTGGTGGATTGCCCCAAAAATTCACCCCAGGAGGTGATGTAACTCCAAGGTGCACATTCCTGCTGCCATGGGAGCTCTGGCTTTGGGGGAGAAGGAGTCACACAAGTCTGTTCTGATGGAAAAGAAAGAATCCTGGAATATCCTCAGCTGGAAGGGACCACCAGGATCATCCAGCCCAGCCCCTGGCCCTGCACAAACACCCCAACAGCCCCACCCTGGGCATCCCTGGCAGCGCTGTCCCAGTGCTCCTGGAGCTCTGGCAGGTTTGGGACTGTGCCCATTCATTCCCTGGGCAGTGCCCAGCACCCTCTGGGGGAAGAACCTTCCCCTGATTTCCAGCTCCAGAGAGGCAGCAAATCCTTTAACCTCTCCAATTCCCATTTATTACAGAAATATTCCATGTTGGGTGGCTCCAGGACTTACCCTGTGTCCCAGAATTTCCAGGCCACATCTCCTCTCTCAGCCTCACCCTTTCCCTGCTGATCCCTGCCCACCTGCAGCTCTGGCTGTGCCACCCTTCCAAAGGCTCCTCCTTTTCCTCCTAACCTGCATTTTATCCCTCCTGGATAACAAGGAATTCTTCCAGCTCCAAAGCAGCTTTAAACAATTATTTTACCCCTACTATGTTAATCTGGCTCCTACAGAACAGCAGCTTTGCCACTGGACTGGAGCAGGGGAATCAATTTTCCAGGAGCAGCTTGTTTTTATCCCATCAGCTCTCCCTTCCCAATGATCCCTCGTCCCTTGCCTTGCCCCGACAGATTTTTGCATGCAGAACTTTTTCCAGATGGCAGCTTCGGTGCAGACAGCAATTTGCATAATTTAAATCTGCTTCCTGGCATAAATTATAGCACAACACAGCTCAGGCTTTGATTTCCAGCTCCTCACGGCCAGGGCTGGGCAGTGCCCAGGAATTGCAGGTGACTCTGGGAAGCCCTGGCTCAGCCTTGGCACGGGGAAGAGCTGGAATCAGAAATATTTCCTCATGGAAATGATAATTCCCAGGGGAATGTGCTCCAAACAGCAGCATTCCAGTGAACTCCAGGAGCTCCGTGGCTGCTCTGGAGTGAGAAGGTCAAGGAGAGTGCCTGGTGACAAAACTGGATTTTACCACAAGGACAAGCACAACTTTGGGGGTGTTCCAGGAAGCCTGAGACAAAGCCACAATCAGTGAATCTCTTTCCTGACTTTCCAGTCCCCAGCAGCCAGGCTGAGAGCTGGAATCACCTCTTTGGGATTCACAGCACACACAGTGATCCCAAACGTGTGGGGTCACTCGGGATGCAACCCCTCCCCACAAAAATGAATTCTTCACCTTCCAGAGGCTCCAGTCTGCACCACACACAAGTTTCTGTCCCAAAATACACCCAGGAACAACTGAGAGAGGGAAGCACTCGGAGCAGAAATGTGCTGGCAATGCAAACGGATCCCTCTTCCAGAGAGCCCCCCAGCAGAAGCCTGAATCCCAAAATAACCCCACTAAAGCCCACGCCCTGCCCGGAGCCTGCTCCCATCAGTCTGGTGGCACAGTGGAGCCATTCCCAGCCTTGGCACGTGCACTGCACTGAGGCTGGCCAGCACCGAGCATTGCTTTGTCCATTTGGCACCAGGACAGACACGAGGGGCCCAAACCCTACAATCTGCAGCCATCTGGGATGCTGCAAACAGCAATAAACCCAAAAAGTGCTGTTTTGATCTGTTAGCGCCCCCAGCAAGCCGATGTCTCCAAACATTTGTGTGTCTTATGTCTCAATTAATGCATTTCAATTTCTGCACCAAGTGCTTGTGGCCTCTCCCTGTTAAACGAGCCTTAATTCTGCCACTCCCTGAGTTTGGGCTCCCTGACCCCATTTCCACCATCAGAACTCGTGTTTAGAGATGTCAGATGCCAAATTCCTTCATTCCTTTACTCCTTAATTCCATTATTTGTGGGGTTGTGACGGGCCCCACAAGACTGAGGCCGCTTCATCCCCAGGCAAGGAGCACCTCCATCCCCTCACGGAGTGACCGTGACGTCCCACACAATCCAGGCCATATTTTCAATTAAAATTTGCCTTGCAATATTCCCAGGCCGCTCCCAGGGCAGTTCCTCCCCCCCAGCCCGGCGTGGATGCGTTTGCTCTGTCCTGATGGTGACTTCCCATCAGCTTTCTGCCGGGGAAAAACCCCGGAGCTCCTCCATGGGGATCACATCCATCAGCCTCAGGCCTCTGCTGCGCTTTTCATCACAACACTCAGCATCCTTCCTTCAAATCCTAAATCCGAGGAGAAAGGAGCTTTTCATTTGCACAACGTCCATGAAATTCCCTGCTCCGGTGACACCCATGTGCTGCTGTTTCCTGGACTAAGGGAGAGGTTTCCTCTTTTTCCGTGGAAGATGAGTTTGCCCAAAGTCACAATCACTTTAAAATCAGTCGTGCTTTGTGCCCACACTGATACAAGGATCATTTCCCCTCAGCAACTGTGCTTGTAAATGGATAATTCAGGGCTGCTTTGCCAGGGATATATTGCAGTTTGAACACTGGTTTAATTTTAATTACACCCAATTTGGGTCTGTATTTGCAGGTGTAGGCAGATCCTGCTTCCAGCAGAACTCTGGGAGGAGGAGTTGGACACAAATCAGCCGCTGAAATGCTGGCCTAAAGCCATCCTGAGAGGGGTTTACACAGACCCATCCCCCATTTAGGCTGAGCCTAACCCCCAGCAGATTCCTTCGACATCTCTCCCTTTGCAAGAGGACATTTTCCATCAGGATTCCAATCAATGACCACACAACCACGTCACTGGATGGAAAATTCCCTTCAGGCACTGCTGGCCCCATTGCATTCCGCAGGGAGGGAAGGAAAGGGATGGGAGAAAAGCTTGGGATGTTTTGTGGAGAGAGAAAACAAGGCAGGAGATGAGCTAAAATCACCCCAAATTTCAGGTACCTGGAGAATGGATCGCTCCACACTTCTCATCCAGTTATTGGCACATAAAAACCACTTTAAATACTTGATAATTGAAGGAATTTAAAGGATTAACAGGAAATTAATGAATAGGGGACCCTCTCTGTGTCTTTCTGAAAGCAGCCACTCCACATTGTTTTAAAAGGCACCAAGTTGAACATTCTCCAACGGCTTTTTAATAAATGTAAATAATATTCCAAAGCAGGGACGAAATGCCAGCAGTTGAGGGGTGGCTGAGCCATCCATGGCATGTAAATGAATTCCCTGCCTGGATATCAGGATGTGGATGTGCAGCCTTCAGGAATTAAATGAGCCCAACTTGCACAGCTTGTAAAGAGCTTCCCAGAGCTCCCAAAAATCCCTTTTATTATTTATGTGGGAAAAGCAGAGGAGCAGCAAGGGGGAAGAGTTGCAGGTGACACCGGGAGTCAGTGAAACCTGACAGAAAATGCTGAATTCTGGTGAAATTGAGGGCAAATAAATTAATCATGAACAAGGGAAATGCAAAAAACACTGGAGGATGTAATTGGATTTACACACAACACTAATGGCAGCATTCCTGCAGCTGGGAGAGCAGATCCAGCTTCCTTCAGCAGGAATCATGGAATTATTGAAGCTGGGAAAGGCCTCAAGGGTATTCCTAAATCCAACAGAACTGCCTGGAAATCATCATTCCTAGGGGATGGGAGCTCCTCCGTACCTTGCTCCCATCAGCTCAGCCTGGATCATCCAGGGGTTCTCTGGCCCAGCTCAGGGTCAGATGGGCTCTCAAATTCCCACTTTCCCACAGCTTTCCTGTTTCCACTCCCTTCACGTCCCTTCAGACGAGGGATTGTCCCAGTTCAATCTCCAGGTCTCAGAGAAAGAGGAGAGCTGAGAATTCCTTTTTCTCATGGATATTTTCCCAGCTCTGTTTTTCCCCCCAAACCACTCTTTAGACCCTTCAAAGGCTCTGACCTTGCTACATGGGAATGTCCCCACAGCAAGGTCCTGCTTAAAACCTGGGATGAGCAGAGCTGCCCAAACTGCAGCTAAGCCCTGGATTAAGATCCTTGTTTCAGGAGACATTTCCATGTTTTCTCTGGGTGATTTTACTCTCTGTAGTTACACCCTGTATTTACTCATCCAGCCAGCTGTAGAGGCGTGAGTTGGAGCTCAGGTCCCAGCCCCTGTTCTCAGGGGACAGCACAGAAATCCGGGACAACACCTGGAGGTGTCCGACCCCTCCTGCCCACCTGAAGCCAGGACGCTGCAATCAGGTTTTCCAGCTGAAGAAAATCAGGAATATTGGCTTTGCTGTGTTTGCCCAGCTGCAGTCAGGGCACTGAGAGCCACAGGGCCCTGGAAACAGGAACATTTCCCCTTCAGAGAGCTCATCCCAACCAGTTTGTCGTTTATTCCTGTGTTTTCTTTGGCACCCAGGGAAATTGCTGGAAGTACAAACATTCCCTGGCATTTGATCTCTTCCCTGTGTTTCAGGTCTGTACAAGCTTTTGCACACAAAGCCAGGCTTCAGCCCTTGGGCACGCAAAGAGTCTCCCTGGTTTTACTGGGATTCCAGGAATCCCCAGGCTGCCACAGCCGGGACCTGCAGGAGCCTCATAACAGAAAATCCAAGTTTTAAGAGATTTAAAGCAGGGAAAGGACTCCAATTCTGTCTGTGCCTTGGAATACTCAGGAAATACTCAATTCCAGAGGTTAGACAGTGCTGCACTGGGAACATGAAGTAAATCCCAGATCCTACAGGTCAGGGAAATTCCTATGGGGTTATTTTATTTGTGAGACTCCTCTAGAGCTTCTCCCGCCTTTTGGGAAGCTGAAAAACTTGAACCAGCAAAGGGAATCCAAATAAATTCAGCTCCAGGTAAGTCAGCTATTCCTAATTCAGCCCCTTTTTTTCCCTGTGCAATTTAACAAATGAGTTTCCAGCGTCTGACAAGTTGTCTGGGAAAACAGAGAAGCTCGGATTAATTCCAGCTTGGGAGAAATGAGAATTCAATATTTGCTGATTTCCAGCCACCCAACCTGGAACTCAGAGCTGTGGAGGATCCATCAATCCCAACGTGTTCAGCCTCCTCCTCCCGTGAGGAATGGGATGTGCAGGATGGATCCGCACCTGAGCGTCGGCTCCCTGCCCCTGGAATTCCTGAGGAACCCTCCCCAGCTCCCTGCCTTGCCTCCCAGACTCTCTGCCTGCTTTATTTCCACCCTCTGCTGTTTATATCGCTCCCATCCATCACATCCCGACTCCCATCCATCACATCCCGATGAATATCCTTGGAATGAGGTGTGGGAAAGCCTCGTGGGATGTCCAAGCCCTGGGAATGAGGTTTGGGAGAGCCTCGTGGGATGTCCGAGCCCTGGAATGAGGTTTGGGAGAGCCTCGTGGGCTGCCTGCGCCCAGCACGGAGGGGATGGAGTTTGGGGTGGAAGGAACCACCCTGTGGAAGCTGCTCCTGAGCGAATCTCTGCCCCAACGCGCTGGGAAGAGCCTGGATGCCCAACCCAGCCAGCCCTGTGGCAACTACTCCGGCAAAACCCCACACTCAATCCGGCACCGGGGATCATCCCGGCGCTCTGCCCAGCGCCAGAGCCCGGATCGGTCCCGCAGCATTCCCGGGATGACTTCATCGGGATGCGGCGCCGGGAGCTCCCCGTGTTGACGAACAGCTGAACTCCCGGCTCCGGGAGCCCCGCATGGATCCGGCTCGGGGCTGCAATCCCTGCGGAGTGCCGAGGCTCAGAGCCGCGGGCTGCTCCCCCGGGAAGCGCAGCCCAAAGGAAAAAGGCTGTGAAATCCAGGGAAATTCTGCCCCAGCATCCGGCCCCGGCTCAGCCGAGCCCTGAGAACCCCCGAGAATCCTCGGGCATCTTTCCCAAGCGCCGTTTGGAATTGTTACCGCCCGGAGACGATTCCCTCCTTCCCGAGCACAGAACGCAGCCCTAAATTCCCGTGATAAACTTACAGCCCGTCAGGAATCGCATCGCGATCGCTCCGGCCGCCTTCTCCCCAGGCGAAAGCGCCGCCGGCTCCCCGATTCCCTAGGGAAATGTGTCACATCCCCGTCCCGCTGGGCTCCCCCAGCCCCGCCATCCCCTCCCCGACGATTCCCGGCGGAGCCGCTCCATCCCGGAGCTCCGTGAGGAATCCCATCCCTTACCAGCCGCATGGTGAAGTTTCCCAGGAAGAGCAGGCAGGAACGGCGGCAGCAGGGAGGCTGCGAGCCTCGGAGTTGAGCTCGCTCTAAAGGCGCCAGGAAAACCTCCAAGAGAGGGGGGGGAAAAATGGGAAGAGCCAGAGCGGGAGCGAGCAGCTCACAGGCAGCGAGAGGAGAAACTTCTGGCACGGCTCCAGCGCAGGGAGGGATCCGCTGTCAGCCCCAGCAGCCATGGGAATGGGGAAACTTGGATTTACGGGCGGCTTCCGAGCCGCGGAGCGCGGCAGGGAGCGCTTGAGAGGGAGCCGGCGAGGCTGGGTCCACAAGGGAATGGCGGGTGGGTGTGTGCAGCGCACAGAAACACATCGATCCCATCTTCTACTTCACACAGCCCATTTTCTAGGTCTTACTTGATGTATTTTATATCATATATTCTATTTTCTATATTATATTCTATAGTCTATATTCTTATATATTCCATAGGTTCTATCTTATAGATTTGATTTGATTTTATAGAATCTATTTTCTATATTCTATTCAATATCTATATTCTATAGTCTGTATTCTTATATATTCCATAGGTTTTATTTTATACATTTGATTTGATAGATTCTATTTTCTATAATCTATTCTATATCTATATACTATATTCTATAGTCTGTAGTCTTATATATTCCATAGGTTCTATTTTATAGATTTGATTTTATAGATTCTATTTTCTATATCTATATTCTATATTCTATTCTATATTCTATATTCTATAGTCTATAGTCTGTATTCTTATATATTCCATAGGTTCTATTTTATAGATTTGATTTTATTTTATAGATTCTATATTCTATATTCTATATTCTATATTCTATATTCTATATTCTATATTCTATATTCTTACATATCCCATAGATTCTCTTTTTTATATTTCATTTTAGAGATTCTATATTCCATTTTCTGGTTTATATTTTACATTTTTCTAGAAATAAACCCAGCTGCCAGCACAAACTCCAAACAGCTCGTTCCAGCAGCTCCTCGACGGGAATTTTACTACACACAATCCCAACCCCAAATCTGCATGCAGGTGGCTTCACTGGGGTTTATGATGCTCTTCAGGCACAAATTCCTTAAGGGGTTTTCCCCTAACCTTGCCAAAAATCCATTCTCCAGAGGTAATTCCAAGGATTTCAAGCACACGGTAAATTGTCAGTGCTCCGAGCCCAAACTCGTGCAAAGATTTCTGCTTTGGCAGCGTCCTTCCAACAAAAGGAAAAGAAATAATAATCCAAAACAGTAATAATTTTGGATCAGACAGAGAACCCTTGGTGCTCCTCACAGTCCAAGCTCCAGCTGTCCGTGGAATTATTTGGTCTCCTGAGCTCCAGCCCCTCTCCCTCACTCTCCATGCAGGAAAACCCTCCCTGCCCTCCCCGGGAGCCGGGATTGTCCTTCCCCGTGCTCCCAGGAGCTGATCCCATGGCAAGGACCTGACGGGTGGCCTTGGCCAGGCAGAGGAGCTGCTCCTGCTCCTCAGGAGAGCAGGAAGGATGCAGGGAGCCCTGGCTGGGAAAGCAGGATCCGGGCAGGTTCCTGGTGTCCAGGCTGCTCCGTTCCCACTGGACTCTGGAATAATGAGCGCTCCCTGCCCAACCAAGAGATGCTAAAGCAGCCAAAATCCAGGAGCTCCCGCGTTCCCAGAACTGCCTGGGAGCCCTTGAAAACAGCCTTAACCCCAGGAATTACATCAGGAATGAAATCCACGAAGGGATAATTGCCTCCCCCTCCCAGTGGGATCTGAGACTGCGCCGTGACCTCGGAGCTGCCCCGGATGCCCAGCCAGCCCCACCAGGGCCACTCAGGCCAGGGCTGAGCCAGCTTCCTCCAGAGGAGCAATTCCCTTCTGCTGCCCTGCCATGGATTTGACGGGCTCTGGGAGCGGTGGGGGTTTGGCTCTTGGCATCTGGGCAGGGGTGGGGTGGAGTGATCCGGACAAAGCGGGGAGGTGCTGGGTGGCCCCTCTGGAGCAGGATGATCCATGTAGAGTAGGATGGTCCCTCTGGAGCAGGATGGTCCCTGTGGAACAGGATGGTCCATCTGGAGCAGGATGATCCATGTAGAGTAGGATGGTCCCTCTGGAGCAGGATGATCCATGTAGAGTAGGATGGTCCATTTGGAACAGGATGGTCCCTCTGGAGCAGAGTGATCCATCTGGAGCAGGATGGTCCATGTAGAGTAGGATGGTCCATGTAGAGTAGGATGGTCCATTTGGAACATGATGCCCCCCCTGGAGCAGAGTGATCCATGTGGAGCAGAGTGATCCATGTGGAGCAGGATGGTCCCTCTGGAGCAGGATTGTTCTTCTGGAGCAGGATGGCCCCTCTGGAGCAGAGTGATCCCTCTGGAGCAGGATGGTCCCTCTGGAACAGGATTGTCCCTCTGGAGCAGAGTGATCCATCTGGAACAGGATTGTTCTTCTGGAGCAGGATGGTCCCTCTGGAGCAGGATTGTTCTTCTGGAGCAGGATGGTCCCTCTGGAGCAGGGAGGTCCATCTGGAGCAGAGTGATCCATCTGGAATGGGGTGCTCCAGCCGGCCCACGATGCTCCTCAACATTCCCAGCTCCAGGTCACTTCCCAGCCCTGTTCTCCAGGGCACACCTGCAGCTTCTCCTGAGCCACACCCAGGCCACATCTGTCCCCTGTCAAAGCAAACAGGGCTTAGGCCAGTCCTTGTGTGTCCTTAGGCCAGGCCTAAGCTCCTCATGCTCCATCAGGAGAACACGCTGGGGGTGTTGTGCCATGACACCCTGACCAAACCGAGCCCAAGTGTTCAGTTATTCCAGGCTTTTGACTAAAACTGGGCCTAACACAGGGTCTGGCACTAAAATCTGATTTTCTGACTAAACCCACGGAAGAACTGGCCGCTACAAACAGCAGATTAATCATTTATGGAGATCAGCCCCAGGCTCTGCAGCTCTGCACTCCCGGAATGCCAATGGAAAGGAAGAGCTGAGCTGGCTCCCTGTGCTCAACCTGCCCTCCCCGGGGAGCTCGTTAGTGTGGAAACACTGGAGATCTCCATCAGTCTCTCAGCGCTAGAATCTCTGCTTGGGATTCCCACTCCTGGATACCCCAGCTGAACAGAAGCTCCTGGGTGACTTCCACAGCCTCCCCCAAATCTCAAGGAACAGATTCCCAGATATTCAAGAGTGAAATTATTTAATTGCCTCGGTCAAATATTGGACTAAGCTGGAGTTGTCTCATCCCGCCCACGCTCGGTCGCTTCCAGATGGATTTATCCAAGGGAAAATGAAACCCTGGATGTGGCTCCTTGCAGGGTGTCTGAAGGAACCTCAAGTTCCTTGTGCAATGAAGCCTGAAAAGCAGTTTTCCAGCAGCCGTGACGATGGAACACATCATTCCTGCTTTCAGAAGGGGAAGGAAGGAAAATCCCGGGAACTGCAGACCAGGGAGCCTCACCTGTGTGTGGAGGTGGGATTTACATGGGAGATTGGGAATGAGGAATTCCTGGCTGGGAGGGTGGGCAGGCCCTGGCACAGGGTGCCCAGAGCAGCTGGGGCTGCCCCTGGATCCCTGGCAGTGCCCAAGGCCAGGCTGGACACGGGCTGGAGCACCTGGGATAGTGGGAGCTCCTGATGGAATGGTGGAATGGGATGGGATTTAAGGTTCCTTCCAACCCTAACCATCCCCTGGCTCTGGGTTAAGATGGGGATGCCATCTCCAATTTTTCCATGGGATTGGAGGGTTAGGGGGTCCATGCAAAGCCCACCTTCCCTGTTAGGACAGGATGGGCCCGGGCAGCAGAGACCCCATCCCAACTCTCCCAGCACTCAGCACTCCCAGGCCTTGGATTCCTGGATGAAAATGGAGAATTCCCCATTTCATGCACCAGACAAAAGCACCTGTGCATTGGAATAAAATTCTTCTTAATTTATTATTTGAATACCTTAAAATCACCACTTTAAATTATACCATTTCAAGAATTTGAAATGTTTCAATTATTTGAAACTAAAACCACATGGAAACACTTGGAAAACACTGGATTTATCCCTGGAAACACCTGGAGATGGCTTTGGATGCCTCCTGAGGACTTCATCTGGATGCTGGGAAATTCCCCCTTCAGTCCTACCTGGTTCATGAATCCAACCCAACGTCCCAAAAAGAACTTTCCCTGCTACAAATTCCCTGGAATTCCCAGGTTTGCTCCATGTGGGAGCTGGGCCTGAGGGATGTGCAGGGCAGGATTTCCAATGCAAAACAAGGAATAACTGATTCGAGTGGGATCTGCAGCACTTGGGGCCCTTAATGAGTTGTTGGAGAAAATTAATTTCCATCTGTAATATACTCGGAGACTACGAGGAAATCTGGGAATTTAATTAATCACAGCATTAAAAAAAAAGGGATTGGATATAATTGTAAGTAAATATTTCTTAATTATTCTTCTAATTCCATGGCTAATTTGGAGGCATTTCCCTGGAGACTGCCCCTGGTTCAGGCTGCGAAATATTTATTGGTCCAACCATAAATTCCACAGTTTTTGAGATAATGGTGGATTTTCAATGCCTCTGTTCTAAACCCCAAACGTTTAAGGCACAAACCCCCCTCCCAATCCCGGGCAGAGCTGTGGGACGCAAAGCACACCTTTCCCAGGAAAAGCAGCAGGAATTATGCAGATTCCCATTAATTCCTCCTTAAACTGGGTGCTGTCATCCCCCTCCCTTAATTATCCCTAATTAATTGCCCTGCCCAGCGCCTCTTGTGTCTGTCCATCCCCTCCCCAGCTTTATTGTGGATTTTGCTCCATTTAAAGCTTCCCAGTGCTTTTCTTTCCCATTCCAGAGGCTTCCCAGAGCAAGAACCAAGAGCTCTCACTGTGAATCATGGATTTTAGGTCCTTGAATCTCTCCCAGATGTTCATTTTGAGCGTCCTTGTGCCGTGCAAGATGAGTGGAACCCTTGGAAAATCCGTTTTTCTTCCCAGGGGGAGCTGCCCTTGCTCCCTCAAAACCCAATCCCGACTGCCACGGAGCTCAAATCAAATCCAGGCCTTGCACCCATCAGCCTGAGGGAGGAACGAACGGGAAAACTCCCAAACCCCATCCTGCTTCCCAAGGACACGGCTTGTTTAAAATGCCCTCTCCAGCCTTTTCCTCCGGGAGCAGAGGGATTGCAGGAGCTGAAACTCCAAAGATTTGCGAGGCGATGTGAGGGATTATCTGGAGGGGAATGTCCATGGCTCATCCATAAAATATCTGGGGGTTTTGGTGCTGCTGAGGGAAAAATCCCTGGAAAATCATTCATTTTATGAATGTCCATGGCTCATCCATAAAAAAATCTGGGGGTTTTGGTGCTGCTGAGGGAAAAAAAATCCCTGGAAAAATTGAGTGCGTCCATTGGCTCTGGTGATTTAGGAAAACCAACCAGAATTCATCTAGAAAAATTAATCATCGTGTTTAAATATGAAATCTTGATGTTGGAGAGCAAACAGTAAAAGAATTGAATTTTTTTAACTCCCGCTCGGCCCTCGGGATGCAAATCCAGTGGGAAATGCTCTTCCATTGTCTGGGAATGGTGCTCCTGCTGCTCCTCACGGGCTTGCTCCAGTTAATTATGGGATGTAATTAGTCATGAGTGGTGCCTGGGGAATAAGATAAACGCTCTCTCCTGATTTATACCATTGCAGAGATTGCATCAGTCCAAACAAAGGAAAATGGGGAATTAGCACTGATGGATGAGCCGGGCTGGGATCTGGGGGAATTCCTCCAGAAATTCAGGACGGGATTCAGGGATGGAAACCCCCAAAATTAAGGAGCAGTGGGGGGGATTTTCCTGCATTCCTGGAGCGCTTCCCATGGCAGATCCTGCACTGGATCCTTGTGGATCCCTTCCAGCCCGGGGTGCTCCACCGCTCTGGGACACTCGGTAGAATCTGACCCCCAATCCCCACCAACACCCCACGTTTATCCTGAAATGCTGATTTTGGCCTTCCCAGTCTCCAGGAAATGAAGTTCTGGGCAGAGAGGAGCGCCCACTTTGGGCCCTGGAGCTGCTCCCAGCTCTGCTCCTCCAAATCCACATCCCCAGCAAACCTGGCTTGAAACGAACCATTGGCACACTGGGCAGCTAAACCTGGCTTAAAATGAACCATTGGCACACTGGGCAGCTAAACCCGGCTTAAAATGAACCATTGGCACACTGGGCAGTTAAACCCAGCTTAAAATGAACCATTGGCACACTGGGCAGCTAAACCCAGCTTAAAATGAACCATTGGCACACTGGGCAGCTAAACCCAGCTTAAAATAAACCATTGGCACACTGGGCAGCTAAACCCAGCTTAAAATGAGCCATTGGCACACTGGGCAGCTAAACCCAGCTTAAAACGAACCATTGGCACACTGGGCAGCTAAACCCAGTTTAAAATGAACCATTGGCACACTGGGCAGCTAAACCCAGCTTAAAACGAACCATTGGCACATTGGGCAGTTAAACCCAGTTTAAAATGAACCATTGGCACACTGGGCAGTTAAACCCAGCTTAAAATGAACCATTGGCACACTGGGCAGCTAAACCTGGCTTAAAATGAACCATTGGCACATTATCCAGGGAATTCCTGATTTTCTACCAGCTCCACTATTCCCAGCCAGGGATCTGCCCTTTCCCAGTGCAAACACTGCTCCCTGATGGAGTCCTGCCTGGGTTCTGGTGATTATTTGGTGATTATTTGATGTTATTTGGTGATTTGGTGATGATTTGGTGTTATTTGGTGATTATTTGATATTATTTGGTGTTATTTGGTGATTTGGTGATTGTTTGGTGTTTATTTGATGTTATTTGATGTTATTTGGTGATTATTTGGTGCTTATTTGATGATTATCTGATGTTATTTGGTGATTATTTTGTGTTATTTGATGTTACTTGGTGTTATTTGATGTATGTGTTGTTATTTGTTGTTATTTGGTGTTATGTGGTGTTATTTGGTGTTCGTTTGGTGATTTGGTGATCATTTGGTGTTATGTGGTGTTTATTTGGTGATTATTTGTTGTTATTTGTTGTTATTTGGTGATCATTTGTTGTTATTTGTTGTTATTTGGTGATCATTTGGTGTTATTTGTTGTTATTTGGTGATCATTTGTTGTCATTTGTTGTCATTTGTTGTCATTTGTTGTTATTTGTTGTCATTTGTTGTCATTTGTTGTCATTTGTTGTCATTTGTTGTCATTTGTTGTCATTTGTTGTCATTTGGTGTTATTTAGTGATTATTTGGTGTCATTCCCATCTGGGATCTGCTCTGTGCTCTCCCCAGCAGCCCGGCCTGCCCAGCCCGGGTCACTGAGGCCAAGCCAGAGATGGACTCAGCCCTTGTGGGGTTTGGTGAGAGCCACGACGACACCAAAACCCCCGAGCCAAGCACAGAGGAGAAAAACGCTGCGACAGCCGGGAAAACCACCTGGATTGGGAATTCCTGCCCACAGACACCGAGCCAGAGGCAACCTGTGGTGTACCAAACGCTGCCAGGGCTCAAATGGAGGGCTGATTTCAAAATAAACATTTTATTCAAAATAAACATTTTATTCAAAATAAACATTTTATTCTGCTCAGAGCGAGCTGGGGATGGGCAGCACCAAAGGGGGCTGGAGCTGGGCAGACACCACCAGGGTAAATAACAAATGAATAACAAATTAAATAACAAATTTGTAAATAGTAAATTAATTCCTGTATCAAAGGACATTTGGGTGGCTTCTTCAATATTTTTAAATCTTAATTCAAATGAGGTGCTGCTCTCCTCTGGTGCTGCATTTTTGTACACAAACACTGTTAAATAATAAAAATTATTCCTGTATCAAAGGACATTTGGGTGGCCTGTTCAGTACCTTACATTTAATTCAAATGAGGTGCTGCTGTCCTTTGGTGCTGCATTTTTGGTACAAAACAAAAGTTAAATAACAAAAATTATTCCTGTATCAAAGGACATTCGGGTGGCTTCTCCAATATTTTTAAATCTTAATTTAAATGAGGTGCTGCTCTCCTCTGGTGCTGCATTTTTGGCGCAAAACAAAAGTCAAATAACAGGTTAATTCCTGTATCAAAGGACAATTGGGTGGCTTCTTCAATATTTTTAAATCTTGATTTAAATGAGGTGCTGCTCTCCTCTGGTGCTGCATTTTTGTACACACACACTGTTAAATAACAATAATTATTCCTGTACCAAAGGACATTTGGGTGGCCTGTTCAGTCCTTGCTCTCCTTTTTTTGGGGCTCATTTTTGGTGCTGCCCTTCCCTCCGTGCCAGGGGAACAGATCCCAGCTGTGCCAACCCCACAGGTGTGGAAGGTTACCTTTTTTCCCTTTTTTCTTTTTTTTTTATTTCTTTCTCCCAGGGAGCTTTGTTCCCTTTTGCTCCTCAGAGATGGAATGAGGGTGCTCAGGGGACACAAGGTGTGCTTGGGATGGGGATGAGGATTTGTTGGGTTTTTTTGGGTTTTTTTTTTTTGCTTGGGATGTGGATGGGGATTTGTTGGGGTTTTGGTTTCTTTTGCTTGGGATGGAGATGAGGATTTGTTGTTTTTTTGGTTTTTTGTTTGGGTTTGTTTTTTTTTCTTTTGCTTGGGATGGGGATGAGGATTTGCTGAGATTTTTTTTCTGCTTGGGATGGGGATGAGGATTTGTTTGGTTTGGTTTCTTTTGCTTGGGATAGGGATGAGGATTTGTTGGGGTTTTTTTTTGCTTGGGATTGGGATGAGGATTTTTTGGGTGGTTTTTTTTTGCTTGGGATGTGGATGAGGATTTGTTGGGGTTTCTTTTGCTTGGGATGAGGATTTGCTGGGTTTAGTTTTGTTTGGGATGAGGATTTGGGGTTTTTTTGGTTTTTGGTTTTTTTTTTTTTTTTGGGGATGTGGATGAGGATTTGTTGGGGTTTTTTTGTTTGGGATGAGGATTTGTTGGGGTTTTTTGTTTGGGATGAGGATTTGTTGGGGTTTTTTGTTTGGGATGAGGATTTGTTGGGTTTTTTGTTTGGGATGAGGATTTGTTGGGTTTTTTGTTTGGGATGAGGATTTGTTGGGGTTTTTTGTTTGGGATGAGGATTTGTTGGGTTTTTTGTTTGGGATGAGGATTTGTTGGGGTTTTTTGTTTGGGATGAGGATTTGTTGGGTTTTTTGTTTGGGATGAGGATTTGTTGGGGTTTTTTTGTTTGGGATGAGGATTTGTTGTGGTTTTTATCCGGGGCTGAGCTCGGTGCCTGGGGGTTTGGCAGGGATGGGCAGGGATCGGGGGCTTGGCTGGGCTCAGGGCTGCCCTGGGTCCTCTGGGGATCAGGGAGGGGTTTGGGGCCAGGCTGCTGCTGCTGTGGGGACAATTCCCTGCCACCAGAGCCCTGTCCGTCACTGCTCCTCCTGCCACGGGTGAGTCTGTGCTCCAGGGACTGGGGGCTTTCCAAAATCCTGAGACCCCAATCCCTGACCCCAATCCCTGTGCTCAGTGCTCTAGGGGAATCCTGGAACCCCAATCCCTGACCCCAATCCCTGTGCTCAGGGGAATCCTGGAACCCCAATCCCTGACCCCTCACCCCCTGCTCAGGGGACTCCCAGGACCCCAATCCCTGACCCCAATCCCTGACCCCAGTCCCTGCCCCTCTCCCTCTGCTCAGGGGAATCCTGGGACCCCAATCCCTGACCCCAATCCCTGTGCTCAGGGGAATCCTGGGACCCCAATCCCTGACCCCTCACCCCCTGCTCAGGGGACTCCCAGGACCCCAATCCCTGACCCCAGTCCCTGCCCCTCTCCCTCTGCTTAGGGGAAACCTGGGACCCAAATCCCTGACCCCTCTCTCCAAAGGGATCCTGACCCTCAGCTCAGTGCCTCAGGGGACACCCAGGACCCCAATCCCTGTGCTCAGGGGAATTCCAGGACCCTGATCTCTGATCCCAATTCTTGACCCCAATCCCTCTGCCCGGTGCTTTAGGGCAAATCCAGGACCCCAATCCCTCTGCTCAGTGCCTCGGCGGGAGCACAGGACCCCAATCCCTAATCCCTCCCTCCAGAGGGACCCTGACCCTCTGCCCAGTGCTTTAGGGGAAATCCAGGACCCCAACCCCTGACCCCAATCCCTGTGCTCAGTGCTTTAGGGGAAATCCAGGACCCCAATCCCTGACCCCTCACCCTCTGCTCAGAGGGAACACAAGACCCAAATCCTGACCCCAATCCCTGACCCTTCACCCTAGGGAAATCCTGGATTTCCCCTAAAGCACCTCTGCTCGGTGCTTTAGGGGAAATCCAGGACCCCAATCCCTGCCCCCTCTCGTGGCTGCCACTGCCACCCCCAGGGCATTGCACGGGACAGGTGAGAGCTCAGGAAAACCCCAAAAAATCCCTCTCTCCTCCACCTCCTGCCTCCTCCAGGTGTTTGCTGCTGCTGCTGCTTTGGGGGTTTTTGTTCCACTTTAACCCACACCCCACAGCCACCCGGACATCCTGCTGTTCCCACAGCTACACCAAGGGGGGATGGCCCAGAGGGTGGGAAAAGCGTTTGGGATTGTTAATGGGATTGTTTTCCTTGGCTGCTGCTTGTTTTCCTCATTCCATCCATTCTAGTGAAGAGCTGCTGTTCCTTGTCCCATATTTTGCCTGTAAACCCCATAATTTCAGAGTTACAGCTGCAGAGAAGGGGATTTTCCTGGGATTTTCCATTCCAGGAAGGTTCCTGCCCTCCTGGCAGACTCCTGTCCTTCAAACCAGGAAAAAGGGATTCCCCCAAAGGCTGGGGAGGAGGAAGAGCCGTGAGGAGCAAGAAATCCCTGGCTGGCTGCTGGCAGCGTGAGTGTTGGATTTCAATAGGGCTGGAGAAATCCCCTCCCTTTTATTTCTCCCCTGCCTTCCCCCCCCTTCCCTCCCCTTCCCCCTGCTTTTCCTTTCTCCCTTTTCCCCCTCCTTTTCCCCCCATTTTACCCCAAATTTCGCCCTCTTTTTACCCCCTTTCCCCCCTCTTTTTTAGCCCCCTTTTCCCCCCTTTTGTCTCCCTTTTCCCCCCAATTTTTCCCCATTTCTATCCAATTTCCCCCTTTATTTTTCCCCCTTTATTTTTCCCCCTTTATTTTTCCCCCTTTATTTTTCCCCCCATTATTTTCCCCCCATTATTTTCCCCCCTTTATTTCCCCCCTTTATTTTTCCCCCTTTATTTTTATTTTTCCCCCTTATTTTCCCCCCAATTATTTTCCCCATTATTTTCCCCATTATTATTTTCCCCCCATTTTCCCCCCATTTTCCCCCCATTTTCCCCCCATTTTCCCCCCATTTTCCCCTTTCCCCCCCTTTCCCCCCCTTTCCCCCCATTTTCCCCCCATTTTCCCCCCCATTTTCCCCCCTTTTCCCCCCCATTATTTTTCCCCATTATTTCCCCCCATTTCCCCCCCCCATTTCCCCCCCCCCCATTTTCCCCATCTTTCTTCCCCCATTATTATTTTCCCCTCCTTATTTTTTCCCCATTATTTCCCCCATTATTATTTCCCCCCATTATTTTTTTCCCCATTATTACTGTTCCTCATTATTGTTCCCCATTGTTTTCCCATTTGTAGGAGCTGCCAGGAGCGACCCCGGAGCTGCCCCCGCTGCCAGCCCGGGCCGGGGGTCCCTGGGGCCGGGCCAGGACCCCCGTTCCCCCCCAGAGGAGCTCGGCTGCTGCCAGCTGGGGCCGGGGGGCGCTGGGGCCGGGCCAGGACCCCAATTGTGCCCCAGAGGAGCTCGGCTGCTGCGGGGATCCCTGCGCGTCCCGGGTCCCGCGCTCCGCGGGCAGCCCCAGCCCCGCTGCTCCGACACGGAAACACAAACCACAGCAAAGCTCCGAGCCCGGGATCAACCGGGGGTCAGTCGGGGACCCCAGTGGCCTCGAGTGACCCCAAAATGACCCCAAAATGGCCTCGAGTGACCCCAAAATGACCTCAAATGACCTCAAGTGACCTCGAGTGACCCCAGTCAGAGACTCAAAAAACCTCGAAACTCAAAAATGACCTCAAGTAACCCCTGTGACTTCAAATGACCCCAAAATGACCTTGAGATGACCCCAATGACCTTGAAATGACCTTGAGTGACCCCAAACAGGGCCTCAAATGACCTAAAGTAACCCCCCAAAAAATCTGAAAAATCTCAAAACCCAAAATTGACCTCAAATGACCCCAATGACCCAAAGTAACCCCAAAATGACCTTGAATGACCTTGAAATGACCCCAATGACCTCGAGTAACCCCAAAATGACCCCAAAATGACCTAAAGTAACCCCAGTCAGGGACCGAAAAATCTCAAAACCCAAAATTGACCTGAAGTGACCCCAATGACCCAAAGTAACCCCAAAATGACCTTGAGTGACCTTGAGATGGCCCCAATGACCTCGAGTAACCCCAAAATGACCCCAAAATGACCTAAAGTAACCCCAGTCAGGGACTCAAAAAATCTCAAAACCCAAAATTGACCTCAAATGACCCCAATGACCTACAGTAACCCCAAAATGACCTTGAATGACCTTTAAATGACCCCAATGACCTGGAGTAACCTTGAGATGACCCCAAAATGACCTAATGTAACCCCATTCAGGGACTGAAAAAATCTCAAAACCCAAAATTGACCTGAAGTGACCCCAATGACCCAAAGTAACCCCAAAATGACCTCAAGTGACCTTGAAACGACCCCAATGACCTCAAGTAACCCCAAAATGACCCCAAAATGACCTAAAGTAACCCCAGTCAGGGACTGAAAAATCTCAAAACCCAAAATTGACCTCAAGTGACCCCAATGACCCAAAGTAACCCCAAAATGACCCCGAATAACCTTGAAATGACCCCAATGACCTCAAGTAACCCCAAAATGACCTTGAGATGACCCCAATGACCTCGAGTGACCTTGGGATGACCCCAGTGGCCTGGAGCAGCCCCGGAACGCTCTCGGGTGTCCCCGGTCAGGTGTCCGTGCCCCCGAGCAGCCCCGTGTGCTCCTCAGCCCCAGGCTCCCTGCTCTGCCCCCACGCTGGCTCCTCGGAGGGTGTCGTGCTCCCTCTCTTGTCCCCCTGTCCCCAGTGCCCCCAGCCGGGGGTCCCCTGGGCCCTGGCTGTCCCCAGGTGTGCCCACAATGTCCTGGGGCTCCTCTGTGTCCCTGCAGGGCTCTGTGTCCCTTGGCAGGCCCTGCAGGGCTGGGGGTGGCAGCTCCAGAGCCCCGGTGACACCAGGGACAAGCCCATGGACACCAGGGACAATCCCAGGGACACCAGGGACAGTTCCAGGAGACACCAGGGACAAGCCCAGGGACACCAGGGACAGTCCCAGATGGCACCAGGGACAGTCCCAGGGATAATCCCAGATGGCACCAGGGACAATCCCAGGGACAGCAGGGACAGTCCCAGGGACAGCAGGGACAGTGGCAGGGGGCAGAGCCGGGCAGGGTCTCGGGGCCTCTCCTCTGTCCCCCCCGGTGGCCCGGGGCAGTCGTGTCCCGGGTTCAATAACTGGGATTTGTCCGAGTGCTGCTGGTGGTGAACCGGCGCTCACGGATCAGCGATCATCGATTACGGGACACGGAGGCACGGGTTGGCCATGCCCTCGGACACAGAGCAACAATCCCTATCCCCACTAATCATACAGTAAAAACTCCAAGAATTCTATTCTAGAATTGGGAGGGATATCAACGATGGAATTCTGGAATCGTGTGGTTTTTTATATATATATATATATATATAAATGTGTGTGTGTGTGTGTGTGTAGATAATATGTATATATGTCTGTGTACATATGCACCTATATCATTTAAAAATAGATATTTAGATATGTATACATCTATAATTAAAAATATATAGATATTTATATTATATATATAATATAACATATCTATTATATTTCTATTATATTATATATATTTATAATATTATATATACCTATTATATATATTATATATTTTTAGATATAAATATTTAGATAAATATTTTTAAATTATTTTTCCCTAGAATTGCTACGCAAGAACTCTGGAATTCCGCAGAACATTCCCAGGGATTCCCTCGGGTTCTCCTCCCAGGAGGCAGCTCCGTGTCCTCGTCCCTGGTGGATCAGAGCCTTTATTCCTCGATTCTCTCCGAATCTTTTCATTGCTTTCAACCTTTCCCTGGCAGCACCCACGCCCCGAACTGGAATTGAACAGGAACTGCCAGAACAGCTCCAAACCAGCCCCAAATCAGCCTGCACAGCATCCAGGAGCCGGGAATCCTGAAATAGTTTTTCCCAGGAGTCCCAGAAGCACCACAGCACACACGGCCCCTGTGCTCCAACAAAAGAGATTTTATTTTTATAAATAAACTTTATTAAATTTTAATTGTTAAATTTAAATGGTTAAATTTTATTTCAACAATGAAACTTTGTTTTCATTTCTTTCTCACGGACACGGGGATGGAACTCCAGGCAGAGAAACTCTGAGTGGGAGACTGGAAACAAATCACAAATAACATTGATTTCATCAATATTAGTATTTTAAATTCTATTAAATTTCTTACCTACACTTATAAATTTTAAAATATATATTTAATTATTAATTTTATTAATGTTATTAATATTATTAATATTAATAGACCCTCTGAATATTAATGATGCATCTACAAACAAAACGAGCACTGGAACCTCAAAGCTCAGCTGCTCCCTGGGAGAGCATTTCCCTTCTGGTTTTCCTTCTTCTTTAAAATCTGAAAGGACCAAACACTGCTGTTGGAGTTGTGATTAATGCTGCTGCTATATTTTTGTTTAAAAAATGTTTTGGTGACAATCTCCACATTGTCACCAGCGATATTGTCCAAACTGGGGTTTGAAAGGAGCGGGAGAAGCAGATCTTCAAACCCAGCTGGCTGTGACACAGAAATAAAAATACAATTCAAGAGCTTTGTGAAACACAGCTCGAGCCTTGCTGTTCTAGGTTAACCTGCTCAGATCCCATTAAAAAATAAAATTATAAGGGTAAGAATCAGTTTAGATGACAATCTGTTCCTGTGAAAAACCTGCTCGCGCCTGCAAAGGAAATTGCACCCGTGAGAAACACTGACTCCCCAAGAGAGAAAAAACGTGAACAGTCCAGAGAGAGAGAAAGGTGATGAACACACACCGGCCCCTGCCAGGCAACGCAGCGAGTGTCACTAATTCACTAACTAAAGCCACACCCAGCGCCTTCCAATACCACGTAAAAATCAACCCTGGAATTAAAAATCCACCCATTCTACACAAAACCCGCCCGTGTCTCTGTCTACTGCAACACCGAACCAGGCTAATCGAGTAATTAATTACTGAGATTAATCAGGAGAGTGACACAGGAGAGCAGAGACCCGCAGGGTGCAGCCCAGGATCCCATCCCAGACTGGTTTGGACTGGGAGGGACCTTGGGGGGACCTGGAAGGGACCTCAGAGCTCCCGCGGCCATGGCAGGGACACCCCCTGTCCCAGCTGCCCCCGCCTGGCCCTGGCACTGCCGGGACCGGGGCATTCCCAGCTCTGGGAATCCCATCCCAGCCTGCCCTCCCTGCCCCAGATCCCATCCAACCCTGCTCTAGGGCATTCCCAGCTCTGGGAATCCCATCCCAGCCCCAGATCCCATCCAACCCTGCTCCAGGGCATTCCCAGCTCTGGGAATCCCATCCCAGCCCCAGATCCCATCCAACCCCGCTCCAGGGCATTCCCAGCTCTGGGAATCCCATCCCAGCCTGCCCTCCCTGCCCCAGATCCCATCCAACCCCGCTCCAGGGCATTCCCAGCTCTGGGAATCCCATCCCAGGCTGGAATCCCTGCCCCAGATCCCATCCAACCCTGCTCCAGGGCATTCCCAGCTCTGGGAATCCCATCCCAGCCCCAGATCCCATCCAACCCCGCTCCAGGGCATTCCCAGCTCTGGGAATCCCATCCCAGGCTGGAATCCCTGCCCCAGATCCCATCCAACCCTTGGACCAGCACGGAATGCTGGCACAGACTGGGTGAGAGCCAAGCGCAGGGATCAGGGCGCAGGAAAAGCTCACATCCAGCCCTGGAGCCTGCCCTCCCCCCCTTTCCAGCCCAGGAAGGTCTCCTTTGGGATCCATGTGCCAGGAGGAGACCCTGGGGCTCAGCTCCATGGGTGGGGAGGTGCCCACACCAGCTGTGCCCCATCCCTTGCCCACGGGGACACTGGGGAACCCCAGCTCCGGGAAACGAGGGGCAGAGCCCAAGCTGAGCCCCCAGATGGAGGCAGCGCATTCCCACTCCTGCTGGGGGCTGGGAATGCTCCCCTGGCTCTGCCCCGTTCCTCGGGCTGAATTCCCCCTTCCTTCTCCTCCGGGCTGGTTTCTGCAGCAGCTTCTGAGCAGTAATTAATATCCGGGCAGGAGGGAGGAGAGCAGGGCTCCCCCTGCTTGGAGATGTTTATTATTTATTCCTCTTTAGGCCTTGTTAGATGAATCCATTTTAAATTACCACATGCTGCCAGGCACAATTATTGGAATTTATTGGGATCATCCCGGTGCTTCATCTCCCGCGGATGCGAGGTGGGGGCTGCTCTTCCAGAGCTCCCAGGAAGCTGCTGGAGCAGCATTCCCTTCCCCAGGGGGAACAACCCCCAGCCAGGCCTCAGGCCACACGAATTCCTTTTTGTTTTCCAGCAGAGAGGAATCGTGGAATGGTTTGGGGTCTCGGAGCCCATCCCATCCCCTGTGCAGGGACACCTTCCCCACCCAACCCTGGACATTTCCAGGGGTTTGGCAGCCACAGGTGCTCCGGGCAAGGACAGAATTCCTGCCCCTGCCTCTATTTCCCAGCTGGGAATGGCTCCTCCTCAGACATTCCTCAGGTTTTCCAGGAAAAAAAAATCCCGCAGCTCTGCCCCGTGTCAAAGAGTTCACCCCATTCCTTTAGGAAAACCCCACATTTTTGTTAAAAGCTGCAGCTGCCATTGTTCCATTAAACTGCACGAGGGGCTGGGAGGCCACCAAGAGCTGCTGTAAATAACAGCACCTTAAAGAACATCTCCTTAAATAAAATCACCAAATAACTTCACCTTAAATAAAATCACCTTAAATAATATCACCTTAAATAATATCTCCTTAAATAATATCACCTTAAATAAAATCACTAAATAACTTCACCTTAAATAATATCACCTTAAATAACAGCCCTTAAAATAACACCACTTTAAATAATACAACTTTAAATAAAATCACTTTAAATAAAATCACTTTAAATAATACAACTTTAAATAACACCACTTTAAAAATATCACCTCCAATAATATCACCTTAAGGAGCACCACCTCAAATGATATCACTTTCAATAATATCCCCTTAAATAATATCACTTCAAAAAAATGTAACTCCAAGAAAATGTCACTCAAAAAAGTCACTCCAAAAAAATAACACTCAAAAAAATCCCTCCAAAGAAACCTCTCCAAAAAAAGTCACTCCAAAACCAAAAGTCACTCCAAAAAAAGATACCTTAAATAATATCACTTCAAAAAAAATCACCTTAAGTACCACGACCTTAAAGGTATCCCTGTAATAATATAATTTTAAAATAGCACTTTCAATAATACAGTTTTTAAAATACTTTCAATAACGTTTCCCCCCTTGGGAGGGCCCCCTGGTCCCAGGGCAGAGCATCCCAGCTGCTGCAGGAGGAGGAGGAGGAGGAGGCAGAGGCTGCTCTGAGCCCCAGCACCCCCAAACCCTCCCTCCCAACCCCCCTGAACTGAAGGGTCTGATCACAGCTCCCAGGGGAAATGCAGCCACGGGGAAAAAAAGAGCAGCTTTTGGCTGGAGGAGGGAAAAGGGGCTCTTGGGAGGAAAACAAACGATTCTGGGACAGAGGGGGCCCGGGGACAGGGACACAGTGGGGAGCTCCTGATGGCACCGTCCTGCACCGAGATGAACCCCGTTATGAACCCCCTCAGCCAGGCAGGAGATGGGATCTGCTCCTCTCAGAGCAGCCCAAATCCCAGCTCGCCCTGCGAGGTTTCAGTCTGGAGCTCAGGATAACCAGAATTGCCTCAGCGCTGCTTCCCCCAGATCCCCACTGTGCCAATATTGTGCTTCTGAATTTCAGGCCGTGCCCCCCCAGCTCTGAGCAAACAGCGCCAGGATATTCCCTTCTCCTGCCGTTTCCAGAGCCCTCCATTGCCTCTGCTTCCATGAGCACGGGGGGAACTCTGCACTCACCAGGGTCAGGTCTCCCAGCAGGGAAAAAACAACCTTTAAACTTCATCCCAGCAGCCCCACAGGGCTCCACGAGCTCCTCCGAGCTCTGCTGGTGCTGCCGAGGTCCCTCCACGACCCTGGGAATGGAAACATTTCATTCCTTGGATAACCAGGGCATCCAGCACAGCCCGGCACCCCAGGCACGCCCCAGCACAGCTGCACGTGGGGTCCCTGGGCTTCTGGTGAAACGCCCAAAAACCAGGAGAAAGCAAAACTGCAGCAGGGCAGAGCCACAGGACGGAGCCCTCACGCTCCTCAAGCCCTCAGACTGCTCTGGAAATCCAAACCTCTGCTTCCAGCTCCTGCTTTTCCCCCTGGAATATCTGACCACAGCCCATACCCAAGATTGCTGATGCCTGGCAGATTAAGGCCTCGTGTTTACCATGAAATAACCAAAAACCAGGAGAAACCAAAATTCCAGCAGCGTAGAACCAAGGGACAGAGCCCCTCCTGCCCCTCAAGCCTTCAGACTGCCCTGGAAATCCAAACCTCTGCTTCCAGCTCCTGCTTTTCCCCCTGGAATATCTGACCCAGCGAACACAAACCCTGCCCAGCACTTCTGACAGCTGGCTCATCACTGGAATGACCAAAAACCAGAAGGAAACAAAACTGCAGCAGGGCAGAGCCACAGGATGGATCCCTCACGCTCCTCAAGCCCTCAGACTGCCCTGGAAATCCAAACCTCTGCTTCCAGCTCCTGCTTTTCCCCCTGGAATATCTGACCACAGCCCACACCCAAGGTTCTGACACTGGGCACGCCGAGGCCTCGTGTTTGCACTGAAATGACCAGAACCCAGGAGGAAACAAAATCCAGCAGTGCAGAACCACAGGATGGATCCCTCACTCTCCCCAAGCCCTCAGACTTCCCTGGAAATCCAGATTTCTGCTTTCAGCTCCTGCTCTTCCCCCTGGGCTGTCTGAGCCGGGCAGCACAGGCACACCCAGCCTCCTGCCGCCCGTTGTTGTTTTAAACACTCTTTCAATAAACTCCCCAAGTTGATGCAGTTGGAGGCCTGCAAATAAACGAGCTCATTAAACACCACTGGCACTTAGCAGGATCTCTGGTGGCCAATCCCAGCTCGGGCAGGGCTGTAATTTATAACTTTGATGCCCATTTAATCTGCTCATAACCATCAATCTCTGATTTTTATTGCCCCGTTCTGCAGCCTGAGCAGAAAAGCTGCTCCAATTAGGCCCCCCCAAAGCGACTCTCAGAAATAAATACTGACTTTAATATCCCACAGCACAATTCCCTGGCATCCATTTCTTATCTCAGCAATAAAGGAGCTGGGGGAGAGGTTTGTGATGACAAAAGCAGCCCCGAAGGGCTGGGGAGCAGCAGCTGGGGAGCAGGAGCTGCTCTGGGCAGCCCAGATGGCAGCGGGAGGTTTTGGGGGGTGCCATCCCATCAGTCACCCTTGAGAAGGATGGGAGGGAGGTGCCACAGAGCTGCAGCTGGCTCCAGCTTCAGCCCCAGCAGGGAAATGGGCTGGTTGGGAATGATGCATGGAGCAGGGGAGGCTGCCAGAAAAAGAAATCAGAGGGAGCCATTAATACCTAACGATGCCAGGCTGCCATTAATTCATCCCCAGTCTAAAGGAGGAGCTGGAATTGTGATTTTCCTCTGGATATCAGCCTGGCTCAGAGCTGGAATCTGCACCCTCTGCAGCATCAGATCCCTTCTGCAAGGTTCCCCTGGGGAAGAGCATTTCCCACTGAAGGTGAGAAACCAGCTTTGCTCCCAGGCAGGAAAGCAGATGGAGGCACCTGAGCTGCTGCCTGTGAGCCCTGCAGCTCTGGGAATGCTCTGGGAATGCTCTGGGAATGCTCTGCAGCTCCTCAAAGGGAGCTGCTCTGGGAATCTCTCCCAAAAAACCTCAGACAGGGATCACAGCTGCAGCTCTGGAACTGCTGCATCGGAGCCAAACTGGGTTTCCTACCTGAAAACCACAGACTGATCCCCAAGAAAAGCCCCACTTTGAGAATGTGAAACACTGCTGGCAGTGCTGGGGCAGGGGACGTGCTCTGGCTGGATGAGCTCCTGCATCCCCTCGGGTCACTGGGAGGCCACTGGCTAACCCTGTTAGGCAATATTCCCGTGATGGATGCCACAAGGATGTGCAGGGTAATCAGCTCTGCTCCTGGGGGCAGTAATTGGGTTAAGCTCATGAAGAAACCCTCGAGAGCAGCAGCCTGGGCACACGGAGAGCAGGAAGTGCAGGAGGAAAGGAGAAGGGAAGAAATGATTCTGTGCGAAGGGAAAAATGCGAGTCTGTGGATTGTGCCCTTCACCTGACACCCTTAAAAGGATCAATGGGAATAGAAACGGCACAAAAATGGATGGGTGTGGCATTGTGGAAGTGCCAGAATCCCGGAATGGTTTGGAGGGACCTCAAAGCCCCTCCAGTGCCACCCTGCCACGACAGGGACACCTCCCACGGCAGGGACACCTCCCACTGTCCCAGGAGCTCCCAGCCCCAGTGCCCAGCCTGGCCTGGGGCACTGCCAGGGATCCAGGGGCACCCTTGGGGAATTCCACCCTCCCAGGGATGATTCCTGCCCAACATCCCACCCAGCCCTGCCCCTGGGGCACTGCCCTGCTCCAAGCCAAGCCCAGGACGCTCCGAGAGGGAATGTGCTCCCTCTGCAGCCTCCTCCCTCTGCCCTGAATATCCCAAACAATTCCAGGCCACGGACTGCCCCCGCAGCCACCTCTGCTCTCATTTCCCCATTAGAGCCAGGACAAAAGGAAAGGGCTGGATTTGCTTCCCCTGCAGCAGAACGAAGCCCAGAATTCCGAATTCCAGCAGAACCAGGGAGGGATTTTCCCTGGAGTCAGCTCTGGAGTCACCCTGGCATTGCAGCCAGTCCATCACTGGCACTGAATTCATGTCAGAGCCCACGCCAGGGAAATGCACCCAGGCAAATGAGGAGCTGCTGGATCTCCATGGAGCCTGCACCTCTCCCCTCCAGCTCTCCCTGGGTGTATCCCTCCCTCCTGACTCCTGAGCTGGGGTGGCGCCTCCAGTCTCACTACAAACTGCTTGCAGGGATTTCTTTAATCTAAAATCCTGGGAAATTTGCTTTAGGGAGCTCTTCTGAGCAATGCTTTTTCCTGATAGAAGGGGAAGTCAAGGTTTGCTCAGGATTTCCTCTTCATGGGGGGTCTGGAATGCAGGGTGGGCAATGAGGGACCCCCAAAAACCTCCTCTGGCCCAACAAATCCAAGCTGATTTGTTCCTACTGCCACACTGTAAAATAAGCCCCCAAACCCACATCTAAAAATATCAAATAGTATTAGAAATCCATGCAATGCTCACCTGCAGACAGCCTGGGAATAAAGTTGGGTTTTTAACAAAGTCCTGGAGTCTGGAGTTGGAGGAAATTTCCATCAGGATTGAGGGGACACCTGAGCTGTCCCTCTGGGTTTGCCCCAGCCCCAAGTGAGCATTCCCCCCCAGGTGCCACGAGGCTGCTCCTTCCCTGACCTTTATTTGCTATTTATATCAAACAGATATGATTATTTCATATTCCATCCCATTCCAGCTCCACCAGGGCTCAGTTCCTGCCATTCCCAGCTGTGCCCACACACACAGAGCTTTATAAACTCGTTAACAACTCCATTAATTACGGGCTAACGTTGATTGGGATCCTTTGAGGAGCAGCCCCGTGTTCACAGAGCCACAGCTGCAAAATCAAAATCCCAGGAAGAGCAGCTTGGGCAGGGGAACAGAGCTGGAATGTTTTTCCTTCTGTTCCCTGGAGGCCCCACCTCTGTCTTGAAGAACAGAGAGGCTCCAGCCCCAAACCCCAAAGAAATGAGGAAGTTTTCTTCCAAAGCTCAGGCCCAGCTGGATCAAAGCTCATCCTCCAAAAGCTCCCCAGGCCCGCTCAGGAACGGGTGGAATAACCACAGAATCCTGGGATCCCTGAGGCTGGAAAAGCCCTCCCGGAGCATTGAGTGCAACCTGTGACTGATCCCCACCTTGTCCCCAGCCCAGAGCACTGGGGACACCTCCAGGAGCTCCTGGGACACCTCCAGGGATGGGCACTCCAAAGCTCCCGGGCAGCCCCTGCCAAGCCCGGAGCTCCCTTTCCATGGGGAAATTCCTGCTGGTGCCCAACCTGAACCAGCCCTGGAGAAACCCAGCAGAGAACACCAAGACTTCACCAACTTTGGAAATAAATTCAGTCCAAGAGAAGTGAGGGATTGAGGTGCTTTTCCCAAAGACTGGACTCTATCCCATGGAATCCCAGATTGGTTTGGGCTGGAAGGACCTCGGACCCCACCCAGCCGTGGGCAGGGACCCCTCCACCGCTCCAGGGAGCCCCAAGCCCTGCCCAGCCCGGCCTGGGCACTGCCAGGGAAGGGCGCCCGTGCCAATCAGCACCAAAGCAAACCCCAGCCCCGAAGGGTTTGATCCCAATTTCCCAACTTCCCAACAGCCCGAGCCAGCAGCGGGGCGGTGCTGACCTCTAGTGAGAGGTGCCTGGAAAAAGGAGGATTCCCGGGGATAAATGTCCCTTCCCAGCTGTGCCCGCTCCCCTGCCCTGCCCTCCTCGGGCACGGGCACAAAGCAGGTGCTGAGCAATCGGCCCAGCAAATCCCTGCCTTTGGGATATTCCCAATGACTCCCAGGGAGGGAAAAGCCCTCTCCACGCTCAGCCACAGGGGCTGCAGCTCACGGGGAATTCGTCCCCCAGAAGCTCCCCAGGGCCGGGACAGGATCCTGAAGGGTGCAGAGAAGTCAGCAAGTGAAAGCAAAACAGGAACTGCAGGGGTGGAAATGCCAGCCTGGAGGGAGCCGCGGAGGAGATCCTCCCACCAGAACCTGGAGGAGTTCAAGAGAGGCAGAAGAACAAAATTCAGTTTCATTCTCTCCCTCCCCTAGCAAAAATCAACAACCCAGCAGTGGGGGCAGCTTTGCCTTTGGATCCTCAAAGAGAAACCTCCCCCAGATTCTCCACCCTTCTCAGGGGAAAAATGCCCCAACAACCCCCAAAGGCAACAGGAGAACCCTCAACAGGCAAAAACCACAGGTGCCAGTGTCCGGGGGAAGGTTTTATTCAAAAACACCCAAAATTCACAAGTCTACAAGGAAACCACCCAGCCAGCCAAGCCCTCAGGGCTGGTTCTGAGGAGCCAGCAAGGACCAGCAAAACCCAGCCCAGGGGGCAGGGAGCTCCCAAGCTGCTGCTCTGCTGTCCCACAGGGTCCTTCAGAATCCAGAACTTCCACCCAAAAGGTCCTTCAGGAAGGTGAGAGTTTCCCGGGGACATCGAAGAAATATCCGCTTTTAAAAGTTTCTTTTAAAACCAACTTTAAGACTGTGAGCTCTGCTTAAATTAAAAATATTAAACTAAGACTATTCTACATCAAATGCAGCATTTTTATTCTAACAGGCTCCCCTCTCTGATCCAAACGTGGCAAAGGCTCCTGAGCTTTTTGTGGCACATGGGGATGCCCGGGAACATTCCCCATTCCTGGGCTCCACAAACCTCCTGCTCCTGCCCTGGAAAGCAAGCTCTGCTCACCTCAGGGGTAATGTATCCAATTAGCTCGAGGAGTAATTGGACAAAGCAAAGTGCACTCTGCAGGAGCTCTGGGAGCTCCCTGTTCAGCAAGCAGGGATGAATGAAATGAAATTCCCTCTGAAATGATGGAAAAATGATGAGCTCCACCATGGAATTCACGGCTTTTCCCTCTGGAAGCAAAACTCACTTCTTGCTTTAACTCTTTTTACAGTTTTTAGTCACTAACTCTTAAAAATGAATCAGTTTTCACATTATTCAGGCTCGGGGAGGTTATTGCTGTTCCTGCCCTGGGACAAATGCCAAGGTGAACACTTTTTGTCCTTCTGGAATTGGAGATTCCTCTGCAATACTCCCTCGGGAGCTTTTCCTCACCTTTTCCTCACAGAGCAAGGACGGTGTCCAAGGGGAGAGGCTGGAAATCCCCAGCTCCACCCAGGCTCAGCCCAGCGTTCAGAGATTGGGATTTCCCAGGGATCAGAGCCCGGCCCTGCCTCAGCTACTCACGGAACGAGACAGGAGCTGCAGCAGCTGCTCAGAGCTTCCACCAGGGCCACAATTCCCGTCAGCATCTCTGCACTGCCCAGGAGGAGGAGCTGGAGGCAATATTTTAAATCTAGGATCTAGGCTGGCAGCAAAGCACGGAGCATCTGCTGGTGCTGGGCTCTGTGTCCCAGGAAATTCAGAGTATTCCTGCTTTTCCACAGGGCCAGGCTGCTATTTCAGCACACTTCTGTGGGCCAGGGTTGAGAAACAGGAGGAGTAATGAGCTGGGAGCTGCAAAAAAATAAAATTAAGACATTCCTCAGCTTCTGAGGTGGGCCAGCCTTCGATCCCTTTCCTGCATTCCATTTTTAATTACTGGGAGATTTCTTTCTGAGAATAAATCCCAGGAATTTCACTCAAGGTGGAGCTGCTGGCTGTTAAAACCAGCCAAATTCTTTAAATAAACCCCTGATTACTCTGGGTTTGAATTGTCTGTGAACCCCTGGTAGTGATACCTGAGCTCCAAGCTTGGACAGGTATTTATTCCTTAAACTAAAGGCATCAGCTTTTGGCAGCAATTTTGCCAAATCATCTTCGTTCTGCCTTCTGAGCCTCTCCTGCTCTTCTGCTCTGCAAAAGAAAAGTGGCAAAAAGGTGTTTGCCCTGAGGGAAAGCCCTGCCAAGCAGGGAATTATTGGAATATTAGTTAATATTGTTATTTTAATAGCTAGGAAATGCTCTGGGGTATCAGGTGACGGAGCCTGAGATGTGCAGGGATCATTAATTCAGTGTAAAGAAAGAGAGAGGCTGATTTCTGCAGGTTCCTTTTATTTCATTCCAAGATTTCAGTAGAAAGAGAAACCTCTTGGTTCTTCCCAGATTACAACGTGCTCAGGGAGTTCTGTAACAACTTTTCTATCTATTAAACAAACTTTCAACCTAAAATAAACATTCCAATACAAAGAGAATCGAGAAGGCAATAAAAGACTGCTCAGCAGTCTCAGAGTTCAGAAATCTACAAAAAAAAAAAAGTCCCTTTGAGCATCTGTGGCTCTTTCTGCATTGTGTGGAACTGTGTGGACAGGACACAGCCCCAGAGCTGTGAATCCATTGCAGAAGGGGTTTTTGCATTCAGACAGTGCCAGAAGCAGCAGCAGCGAGCTCTGGCAGCTCTGGGTGAGAGCACAGAAATGCTGTTTGCTCAGAAAGCTGCAGCCTGTGAGCAGGGGGCTGAGCTGAGCTCCAGGAGCTCGGGGGGCAGAGCTCAGCCAGCCCCGGGCCGGCAGGAGAAGCGATTTTGGCATTGACAGAACAGCAGGAGCTGGGGCAGTGCTGGAACCCCCGGGGGCGAGTGGATCTTCCAGAGGGCTACAGAGCAACCTAAACTCTGCTGCTGGCAGCTGGGGAGGTGCTGCAGCTCCCACCCGCGAGGGGCTTTGCTACTCAACTTTCCTTTCTGAAAGAAACAGGGGACAACAATTACTGCAAACCCTGGCCTGGGGCAGCCAGATCCCACAGAACCCTGGAATGGGACACCCCAGATCCCACAGAACCCTGGAATGGGACACCCCAGACCCCACAGAACCCTGGAATGGGACACCCCAGATCCCACAGAACCCCTGGATTGTTACACAAGGGTAACAGACACTGAGGTGTGACATCCCAGATCCCATAGAATCCCTGGAATGGGACATCCCAGATCCCAGAGAACCCCTGGAACTGTTACACAAGGGTGACAGACACTGAGATGGCACATCCCAGATCCCATAGAACCCTGGAATGGGACATCCCAGATCCCACAGAACCGCTGGAACTGTTACATGTGGGTGACAAACACTGGGCTGGGACATCCCAGATCCCACAGAATCCCTGGAATCACTGAACTGCTACACAAGGGTGACACACACTGGGCTGGGACATCCCAGATCCCATCAGTGCTGTGGCTTGGGCTCAAAGCTCCACATTTTGTACCCCATTTCAGTCGTGAGGCCACTGAAATAAAGGAAAGCAGAGAGGAAGAGTGGCAGGCAAGGACACCTGGATAATGCTGCCTCAAATACTGGCTCACGGGAGGCAGGATATGAAATCCTGAAACAGACTGAAGGGCAGAAAATAAACCCAACAGAAATCAGACTGGAGACATGATCTGCTTGATCCCCTCGGGACAAACACCTCCCAAGGCCCCTGACATTTGCTGGCTCTGTACTCACTCAGAAGCAGCTGCTTTTTGCAGTTTTGCCCTTTTCCTTGCAGACCAGTTGAGATCACCACCTGGAAGAGCAGCAGTGGGCACTCTGAGACTGTCACAGCTGGGCTCTGTGCCTTTGCTATCAAAACTCCCCCAGGAGCCCTCACTGAGGAAGCAGAAAAAGGATTTTACAGAAGCAGAAATTGAGGTAAGGAGAAGCTGCCAAGACTCACCTGTGAGGTGATTCACAAAGTACAGCATGACCACGGCGAGCAGGGACACTGCCAAAGGAAAGGGACGGGTTCAGCTGGCAATAAATGAACAGGTTTAACCCACAGCCAGGATCTCAGAGGAGCTTCCTGCTTTTGTAAATCTCCCTGTGCTCACAGCATGTGGCAATTCAGAAAGGATGTTAGTTTTAAACCTCTAATTTACACTTTAAAAGCATTGTTTGTCTACTTTCAGTCCATTTTTTAAATGCTGAAACTCTCCACGCTTCAAGGAAACCCCAAGCACTTCCCAGGCTGTGAGTTCATCCCAACACTGCCCCAGCTGACACCTCTAGGAGGGGAATGGTTTCTGTTCTCCAGGAAATGTGAAGCCAAAGAGCCCAGTGAAGCTCCCTGAGCCCACCCCCAGCGTGTTCCACACTCACAGCAAACACAGGCACTGAAGAAGACCTCCAGGAACAGGTACCCCCTGGTGTCCAGGATCATGCCAGCAGCTATGGCAATCACGGCCAGGCCCAGGTTCTGGATGGACTGCATGCTGGGACAGAGCAGGAACAGCAGTCATTTCTTTTCTCAGGAAAAGGGATTTTCATTTCCTCAGGAAAAGCTCCCCAGTGGCACTGAGCCCATGAGAGCTGCACTGTCCCCTGTTTGCTGGGACATGGGGAAGTCAGGGCTGGGTTTGCAGAAGTTCCTGTGCCTCCCCCAGCCTCAGGCTCTGTCCCAAACCCCCTCCCCAGAATGGGGAACTCCTGCTCCCAGCCTGGAGGAGCTGGAACCAGGAGTGGGGTGGATCTGCTCAGATTCAGAGCCTCAGGGATCAGGGGATGGCTTGGGATGGAAGGACCTTAAAGCTCAAAAGTCCCATGGGCAGGGACACCTCCCACTGTCCCAAGGTCCAGCCTGGCCTTGGGCACTGCCAGGAATCCAGGGGCAGCCCCAGCTGCTCTGGGAATCCCATCCCAGCCCCTCCCCAGCCTCCCAGGGAGCAATTCCTTCCCAAAGCTCCCATCTCAATCCCTCCTGGAGTTTAAACCATTCCCCCTCATCCCAGCACTCCAGCTCCTTGTCCAAGGTCCCTCTCCAGCTCTCCTGCAGGCTCCCTTCGCTGGAACTCCTCCCAGGGAGCAATTCCCAATCCCCAAATCCCACCCAGCCCTGCCCTCTGGCACTGGGAGCCACTCCCAGCATCCCGTCCCTCTGTCCCTTGTCCCCAGCCCTGCCCTCTGGCACTGGGAGCCACTCCCAGCATCCCGTCCCTCTGTCCCTTGTCCCCAGGTGACCCCAGAGCTTGTCCCCCCCAGGCTGGAGGCCCCCAGCCCCGCGTTCCCAGGAAGGCACGGAGCACTCACAAGCCATAGGCAGTTCCCAGCTGGTGCTCGGGGACCACGAAGGCCACCATGGGCCACAGGGCACAGGCCAGCAGGGAATAGGCCACGCCCAGCAGGCACTGGGGACACAGGAGCAGCACACGGGTCACAGCAGGGCACCTCGCAGGGACAGCTCCAGTAAATCAATGTACTGCCCTCCCTTTCTCCCAGCAGGGGCACGAAGGAGCTCAGGGAACATGAATGAGCCCCAAATTAACTGTTAATTTAAATTAAGGGGCTGGAATGAGCACCCAGAGCTGCAGCTCACTGCAGAAGTGCCCGAAAACCAAAGCCTGCAATCCCTGCCCCACCGAGGAGCAGCAAAATGCTCAGCTCCCAACAAACACTGCAGCAAATCTGCCCTCAGTAAGGCAGACTGCCACTGGGTCAGTCCTGCACATCAGGGGCTGGCTGAGGAACGGTAACCCAAAGAGTAATGCAGAAATAAACTAAAGAACAAATTTTAGGGGAAAAGTGAGCTGTTTGAATAACAGGAATAAACTTCAGAAATAAACTAAAAGAATAAATTTTAGAGGAAAAGTGAGCAGTTTGAGTAACAGGAATAAACTTCAGAAATAAACTAAAAGAACAAATTTTAGGGGAAAAGTGAGCTGTTTGAATAACAGGAATAAGCTTCAGAAATAAACTAAAAGAACAAATTTTAGGGGAAAAATGAGCAGTTTGAATAACAGGAATAAACTTCAGAAATTCTTTAGAGAAAAGTGAGCAGTTTGAGTAACAGTAAAACACTTCAGAAATAAACTAAAAGAATCATTTTTAGGAGGAAAGGAGCACCTGGCACAGGAATTCAGCAATGGAGTCAGGAATCGTTTGCACCTCACAACACACAGAATAATTCAGTGCCAATCCCACTGCTCATTTTATATTTATGAACTAAATATTGTATATTTTATTTCTATTTAGGGCTAAATCCCAGACCCAAATATTGGATATTTTATTTCTATTTAGGGCTAAATCCCAGAAATAGTAATTTGATATTTTATTTTCATTTAGGTCTAAAGCCCAAACCCAAATATTTGATATTTCATTTCTATTTAGGGCTAAATCCCAGACACAAAAATTGGATATTTTATTTCTATTTAGGGCTAAATCCCAGACCCAAATATTGGATATTTTGTTTCTGTTTATGCCTAAATCCCAGAAATAAGTATCTGCTGTTTCTTTTCTGTTTGGGACTGAGTTACCATGGCTATCCAGGGGTTCCAGAAGGTGAAGGCCAGCATGATGTGTGAGGCCAGTGTGGTGACCACAGCACACAGCACCCAGATGATGTTCTTGCCAACTTTATCCACCAGCAGGCCAAACACTGGGGACATGGGGGCTGAGATGATGTACACGATGCTGCAGGACAGGGAAATTCAAGATTGAACAGCCCCAGAGTCCTCTGTTAGTTCCAAGGCCAGAAGGAAAAGGCACCGCCCCAAAAAATCCCAATAATTTAGAATTCCCAAAGGGTCTGAGGGCATGGAAGTGCTCAGCATCCAGCAGTGACAGCCTCAGGGCCCAGCAAGACTTTTCTTGAGGGGTTTTACTGCTCTGGGCTTTGGCACATCACAAATCCATCCTCAAACTACCCAAAGTGAGTTCCTTTAGTGCTGTCATCAAACTGCTTTTATCACTCAGAAACGAATCACTAAATACTAAAATAAAACCCTTCAGAGGTTTTCTTTCCAGTGTGAACATCTGTTTTTAATAAAAAACACATCCACGTTTCCCAGTTACTCCTTGGGTGGTGTGAAATTATTTCTCCACTTAAATGGAGCTCAGGGGAGACCCCAAATCTCTTCCCACCTGCCCAGAGCCCAGAAATACACCCTGAACCCTGGCAGTGTTCCCTGTTAAATCAACCACAAGGTACCTGTTAATTGCACTGGCCTCTTGAGGGGAAAATCGGAATTTTTCAATGAAGAAAACCCTGAGGGAAAGAAAAAAAAAAACTATTTAGGAAAATGCAGACTTGAAGGATGTGAAATCAAAATTAAGTTAGACAAAAATATGAGAATGTGATTTACAAAAATATTAAATAGAGCTTTGACATAAATATCCCACATTCTCGTTTATAATTAATTTAGCAGTCTGCTGTCAGACTCCACAGATTTTAATTTAAGGATTATTCAAATTGTTTAAGGATTATTCACTTTGGGGAACACATAAAAAGTCCATAACCAACATTTGACCCAAATAATGAGGGACTGGGTTGTAAATATGGAAGGAATCCTACAGGAGCCCAAATTCCACCCCATGTTTTAAACCTGCATCCCGTTTTAATCAGGAAATCAAACATTCCTCATGCCCCTGAGTTCGTAATTCCCAAAGAATGTGAGGTTTTGAAGCATTTTGGTTACAAGCTTGGCCAAATTCCAAGGGAATGGCTGGAAAGGTGAGTGGCACTTACTTCCCAAGGCCAATGAAAGGGAAAACTGCAGCGTAGTAACAGACACAGATGACAAAGATGAGCCACAAGGACAGGGAGAAATCCTTCACATCTGTCAGCTTGATCACTTCTCCTGCAGAGGGGGGACACAGCACAGCAGCAGTCAGGAGGAGCACACCTGGGACTCATCCCCACTGGAGAACACCCAGGTGACCCCAAATCCCTCCCAAAGCACAGCCCTGGCTGGGGTTAAAGCTCCCCTCCATCCAAACCACTCTGGGATTCCACTGGGTCTCAAACTGGGTTTGTTTTTAATTGGCTCTGTCCCACGTGGAGAACTCAGCCCAGTGACAGGGAGGAGCTCCATGGCTCTGCACCCCTGCTGGAGGAAATCAGCTCCCAGAAAACAGAACCAGGGGCACAAACTGCTGCAAACGCTTGTTTTTATAAATAAAGCAGGTGGCAGGGCATCTGCCTGCTGAGCTGCTGCTTAAAACTAAAACTCCTTGTGAAAATAGCTAAAATTATGATTACAAGTGTGACAAAGTTTAGCAGCAGGCACTGGATCACCTGAAAGGCAAACCTGCCTGGTGCAGGGTGGCTGGAAGGGCCAGCTCCAGCTCAGCCCCAGCACTCACCTGTCTTGCCCTGCTCTTTGCAGAGCAGCTTCTCTGCTCTCCTGTCCAGGTAAGCCAGGATTAAAGCACAGCTCAGTGAGAAGAGACAGGTGACCCCACCTGAAGAAGGCAACACCACATGGTCAGCTGAGAACTCGAGCAGCAATTTGGGTTTCCAGCCCAGTCAGAGCAGGTTTTGTTGGACCTGTCAGGTACACCAAGTTTACCACCAGCTTTAGGGCTCAAGAGCTGCACAACTCCAAGGTTCAGGGGTAAACCAGAACCCCGACACGTGGCACACACCTGCCCTGGAGCACAGACAGGTACATGGATTTATTTTATTGAAATCATCACCACCTCATTTATTTTATTTAAGTCATCCCTCAGCTCCTCATCTGCCCCTTGCAGGAACAGAAACACACCTGGCCTCATTCCCAACACCACAATCCCCATGCCCGTGGCTGAGGGAAGGGAACACACCCCAAAATGGTTCCAATTTCCCTTTCACAATCAGATAATCACACACAAGCTTTGACACTCAGAAAATCTTTCAAGCCTGTCCTTTGCTCAGAGGATGTGAAATATTTCATCTGCACGAGACACGAATTTGAATTTGGCAACCCCAAAAATGCCACAGCATTTCAGCAGCTGCAGTAACCCAAGAGAAAATGAGAATATGATACAAAAGGTGTTGGAATTGCTCCTCCTGAGCTCAAACAGAGTTGTGCTGCTTTTAAGTGGTCAATAAATGCTTTTCAGTGATTAATAAATGCTTTTCAGCAGTTAATAAATGCGTTTCAGTGATTAATAAATGCTTTTCAGCAGTTAATAAATGCTTTTCAGCGGTTAATAAATGCTTTTCAGTGGTTAACAAATCAGTAACACACACAGGTGACACCAGCCCAGAACATCACTGACCTATGAGCAGAGCCAGGCCGAGGGTGCTGGGACCAGCATAGCCCAGGAGATCCTGCACTCTGGAGTAGATCCATCCCATAATGTTCATGTTCACCGTGCTCCCCTAGGCACAACAGAGCCACGTCAAGAGCCCAGCATTTCCCAGCTCCAGGGATTCACCAGGAGTGGTTTTTATTGAAATGCTCCCAGGGGACAGCAGGGAGAAGGATCCCAGGGATTCCCTGCTGGGTTGGTAAATCAGTCAAGGGCACAGCATCACAAACTGGGATTTACACAATTCATACCAGCCCGGGAGAGCTTTCACTGATGAGACGTGCACAAACCCACGTGCACGAGCCCAGACACTGAGCTGAACCGAATGCATTTGATCCAACAGGATTCCCTGCTGACAGGCACCAGGAAAAAGCCCCTTTCCCCTCCCTCTGCCCCCAGAGAAGGATCCATGGCTGCCACCCCTGAACATCCCCAGCCCCAGCTGGGAGCAGCTCCAGCTCCAGCAGGGAAGCACCCGCAGTGGTGAAAAAGCCCCAAAAGGAGCCCAAAACGAGGAGCACAGCCCCTGCCCACCCCCAGCCGAGCCCTGGGGCACTCACAATCCTGGCCATGCTGAGCTGCAATCCAAAGACCAGGTTGAGCTCCTTGCCCTTGAACCAGCTGACGGCGTAGGTGTTCTGGGCCACGGCCAGGGACTCGCCGCCGATCCTGCGGAGGCAAAGGCAGCAGCCCATGCAGAGGCACAGCACAGGGGCCCGGGAGCAGCAGGAGGCAGAGGAGCCTCTGCACGGGCAGATTCAGTGCACATCTGTTTGATGAAAAATCCTTTTGCCAGGATCTTTTCTCCTGAGAAGCTGGGAAGCTTCAGCTTCTTCCCGTTCCGCTGCTTTGGAATGGGATCTGGAGAATTGCTTACCCAGCATGTGAAACTGATTCTGCTTGGGAGCAATGACAGCCACCTGTGTCCAGGCTGTGACACTCACAAGATTCTGTTATCGTTCCTCTCTATTCCTGTCCAGCCTTCTGATGAATCCTTTCTCTCTATTTTTTACTATAATTTTAGTAAAGCATTTTAATATAATGTATATCGTAATATAAATAAATAAAAATATATAATAATAAATATATAATCTATAAATATATATATTATTATATAATGTATATTATATATTATTTATATAATAATAAATGATAATATATAAATAATATAAATAAATCAGCCTTCTGGAACATGGAGTCCAGAGTCTCATCTCCCCCCTCATCCTGGGACCCCTGGAGCACAGCCACACACATCCATGTACACAAGGCAGCAGAAGATTCCAAAATGGAAGGGCAGTGACTGAAGAACAACCAGTGGTCCCAGAGGTTTTGATTCAGCAACCCTGCAAAGTCCAGGTTTTGGTTTTCTAACGAAGTTACCCAAGGAAAAGAACTGGAGATCCTGCATCCCTCAGAGGCCTCAGAATGCAGCAGTTTTGGCCCCAAGTGGCAGCACTTTTCCAGGAGAGCTTCCCAGGGTTGGTTTTTGTAGTTTTCTAGATGGCCTTACCTCCAAGAGCACAAATCTGCCCTTCCAGACTCACCCAAATACGAATCTGCCCACTTCCATCAGCCAGAAGGCATTGAACAGAGCTCCCAGAGCAAAAACCACCTGCACAGAGCAAAGGAGAACTGTGAGTGTGCACACCAGGAATGGAACAAAGCAGAACTGTGGGGAACAGGAACAAAAACGATTGGCCCTTCCCTAACCCACTTCCTGCTCTTCTTGGATTTTGCTCCCTCTGCTGCTCATCATCTCCAGCCCAGCCCTCGTGGGACTGTGTCACCCTCAAACAACTGCACCTCACAAAAACTCACACATAAACAACGTGGATCCTTCCCACAATCCCAGCCACGTTCCAAGGTGAAACATGGATTCTTCCCACAATTCCAGCCACGTTCCAAGGTGAAACGTGGCTCCTTCCCACAATTCCAGCCACGTTCCAAGGTGAAACGTGGCTCCTTCCCACAATTCCAGCCACATTCCAAGGTGAAACGTGGCTCCTTCCCACAATTCCAGCCACGTTCCAAGGTGAAATGTGGATCCTTCCCACAGTTCCAGCCACATTCCAAGGTGAAACGTGGCTCCTTCCCACAGTTCCAGGCCCATTCCAAGGCTCCCTTTCCCAGGGGAGCCCCGGGCTGTCCCTCCCCAGCTGGCAGCTGTCCCAGGTGGAACACCAGCTGCAGGCCCCTCCTGTGCTCCCCCTGCCCTCACCTGGCCCGCACACACGAAGACGCTGAAGATCACAGTGCCCAGCCTGCAAAGAAAACAAAATCACTTCGTGCACAGCCAGAATCCTCCTCCTTCCCCCCACAAAACCCTGGTTTAGACCTGCAGCAGGGAACAAGGGGAGGTGGGTGGGCAGTTGAGAGCTCCCTGTCATAAACTGTGCAGCTCACAGAGAACAGGCAGCACGAGGTGCTGCTCTTGGAACAGATTTATTCAAGTTATACAGGAAAGGAAGCTCACCTATATTGTTAAAAAATCCTAAACTGAGCGGGGAAAAAATATTGAGAGGTTTGTTACAACCTTGAAAAAGGTTTCTATTCTAAAGCCCAAAGCTCACCTGTGGCTTTAGTCAGGACTGCCTGCACAGCAGGGACACCAAGGCTGCACTCACCGGATGCCAAACACCCTGTCGATCAGGAAGCCTCCAAAGAAGCACAGCACCACGTTGGGCCACGAGTACCAGGCATAGAGGGCCATGAACTGGGCTGTGTTCACCTTCATGTCCTGCACAGCACAGGGGGCATGGAAAGAACCATTATTATTGCTGAGCTAGCTGCAGGGACACGGAGCGAGCGTGCAGGAGGAGCCACGCAGACACAGCATCTTCTGTAATGCACAGCATCCCTGCGTGGGCTGGGGAAAGGACTCCTTCTGTTCCCAGCCCAGGGACACCTCCCACTATCCTGGGGTGCTCCAAATGGCCTTGGGCACTGCCAGGGATCCAGGGGCACCACAGCTGCTCTGGGCACTGCCAGGGACAGCCACAGCTGCTCTGGGCACTGCCAGGGATCCAGGGACAGCCAAATCTGCTCTGGGCACTGCCAGGGATTCGGGACAGCCAAATCTGCTTTGGGCACTGCCAGGGATCCGGGACAGCCACAGCTGCTCTGGGCACTGCCAGGGATCCAGGGACAGCCATAGCTGCTCTGGGCACTGCCAGGGGCAGCCACAGCTGCTCTGGGCACCCCGTGCCAGGCCTGCCCACCCTCCCAGAGAACACTTCCTGCCCAGATCCCACCTCCCCTCAGCCAGCGGAAAGCCCTTCCCCGCCGCCCCGTTAGCCCATGCCCACACAAAAGGTGCTTTTCAGAGCGCCCTGGCAGCCACTCACCCGCTGGACCTGCGTTTGCAGAGCGGCCGGGTTGTCGTAGCAGAAGTAGCTGCCTGCGGGGAGAAGGAGACGCCTCAGGGCTCCGTCCCGGCCCCCACACCCCAACCCCACCCCCCCACACCCGCAGCCCCCCGGGCCCGTCCCGCACCGAATCCCAGGAAGCACATGAGGGCCAGGACGAGCAGGCGGTGCGGGAGGCGGCGGGGGTCGCAGGCGGCGGGCAGGGCACGGGGAGGGCCCGGGGAGCCGCCGCCGCCATCGGCGCCATCGGCGCCATCCAGCAGCGCCCGCTCCTCCTCCGCCATCGCGCCCGCCTCACGTGAGCGCCCCGCACGTGACCCGCCCCGCACGTGACCCTCCGTCAGACACGTGACCCCCGCCCGACACGTGACCCCCCGTTGCCATGGCAGCGCCGGGCCCAGGCCTGTGAGGGGAGGCCCGGGGGAAGGGGAAGGTGAAATAAATATTAAAAAAATGGAGGTGGAGAGTGTGAGAAACGGGGTTCGGCTTGCTGGGTAAATTCTAAAAGTCCAGTAAAAATGCAGTAGGGGACAGAAGTAAAGCAAAGGGTTAAAAAGCGGGTGCTCGGCTCCAGCCCGGAGCGCCCCCGCGATTCTGCAAACACCCTTTATTCACCATTTCTATTACATCAGCCTGCTGCGTATTCATAGACCCTTATGCACGGCCAGCTTTTCCCCAGACCAGTTCACACGTTCCAAGAAGTGCTTAGCGCGGCTCCTCCTCGGTTCCACATTTTTAGAGCGTGCACATTCCTTGGTTGTGCCTTCAGTCCTTTTTTATCACCTGCAGTTTTGGGGCTTGGTCCTCACTGCCTTCAGAGGGCGAGTGCTGATGGTTGGCACATCTGTACGGGTGTGCTCCCCCTGTGTGCCTGGCTGTTATCCCATCCCAGCAGCAGTTCAGCACAAGCACACTGACATCAGCTATTTCACTAGGCTTAACTAACATCAGAAAGAAAAACCATATCTTTATAACAAGGTTACTTTAACACTTCACGTATAAAATCCATTTTAATGTCTGCAAAAAGCCAGTATTATGATATGTATCCATAACAGAAATGGAAGTGGAGTTCGAGGGCCAGGCTGCAAGCAGCCCCCAGTGAGCATCCAGGGAAACGCACCAGCTGTCCTTATTTTGGGTGTTAGAGCCATGGGATCATGGAATCACAGCACAGTGTGGGATGGAAGGGACATCAAAGGCCATCCATGGCAGGGATGGATGGATGTCCTGTCCCAGGTGCTCCAACCCCAGTGTCCAGCCTGGCCTTGGGCACTGCCAGGGAATCCCATCCCATCGCATGCCATGCCATGCCATGCCATGCCATGCCATGCCATCGCATGCCATGCCATGCCATGCCATGCCATCCCATCCCATCCCATCCCATGGATCCCATCCCATGCCATCCCATGCCATCCCATCCCATGGATCCCATCCCATGGATCCCATCCCATCCCATCCCATCCCATCCCATGGATCCCATCCCATCCCATCCCATGCCATGCCATCCCATGCCATCCCATCCCATGGATCCCATCCCATCCCATCCCATCCCATCCCATCCCATCCCATCCCATCCCATCCCACCCCATGGATCCCATCCCATGCCATCCCATCCCACCCCACCCTCCCAGGGAACAGTCCCTAATTCCCAGTGTCCCACCCAGCCCTGCCCTCTGGCAGTGGGAGCCATGCCCCTTGTCCTGGCACTCCCATTCCTGATGAACGCTTCCTCTCCAGCTTCCCTGCAGCCCCTTCAAACACTGGAATGCTTCTCCTCTCCAAAGTCATCTTTCTTGAGCTCTTTGCTCCAAAAGGTTCTTGCCATATCAGACAAACCCTTGGAAAAGCTCCTTTGTCACTGTCAAAAGCTCCATTTGCCATCAAATGTCACCTTCTTGCACCAAAAATGACCGGAATCCTGCGTGCAGGATGTAATCAATGGCAATTTATCAATATAATCAATTCTGATTGAATAAAAGATGCTCTTAATGAGGCACAGCCACTTGTGATTCAAGGCTTTATTTACCCTTGCAAGGTGTAGAAAGCAAAGGGCTGAGTTTTACCTGAGCTGCTGAGCAGCACAGTCACCTCCCAGCCACTCTGTCGGGAATTTGACAAGGAACCATGGAAGAAAGTCAAAACACCCTCTCCAAACACGCAGGGATCATGTTGTGAATCAGCTGCAGACTCCTCTGGGACATAAATCATTTCACTTGACACGTGTCTGTTCAGAGACCTGGCAAAGAGAAATGTGCTATTAAATGAATCGTGTTCATCGGCTCTGAACTCCTCTAGAGTCCTTGAAATCTGAGCATCTCAGTTCACCACAGTGCTGTGAAAAACATGGTCTTGAATTACAAGGCTTCCCTGGAAAAGCAGTTGTGCAACAAATTGGAGAGTTTCAGTGACAAACTCAAGGGTTTCAGTGACAAACTCAAGGGGTTTTGTAAAAAATTAGAGAGTTTTGGTGACAAACTCAAGGGTTTTTGTAAAAACTCGAGGGTTCCAGTGACAAACTCAAGGGTTTCAGAGACAAACTCAAGGGTTTTTATAAAAACTCGAGGGTTCTAGTGACAAACTCAAGGGTTTTTGTAAAAAATTAGAGACTTTTGGTGACAAACTTGAGGGTTTTTGTAAAAAAACTCAAGGGTTCCAGTGACAAACTCAAGGGTTTCAGTGACAAACTCGAGGGTTTTTGTAAAAACTCGAGGATTTCTGTGACAAACTCCAAGGTTTCAGTGCCACTTGAGGGAGCTCAAAGATAATTGTCCTTGCAGAGCGTCCTGGAGTTTCCTGATTCCAGGGAGACGATTTCTATCCCCAGATAAAACAGATAACTTTGGGAAACAAAGCTAAATCGAGCCTGGGGTTGTGCTGTTCTGTGTTACATCAGGCTCTTTGTCAGAGAGTGAGAAATTACAGCCATGCATGCAGGATATTTACCAGGAGGAAAAGACAGTTTTCCATTCGCTAATTCCCAGTGTTTGCCTTTCCCCCGGTCACCTCCACCTTCCCCTTGGCTGTGATGATCCTGTGAGCTCAGCCCTGATTCCCACATGCATTGCAGTGTTCATGTCCCAAATAAACAGTGGACTGCTCTTAAACTCAGCTTTAGGATGTTGATTATTCATTGCGATTGCTGCCTCCCCATAAATCAGAGCACTTAAAGTGCCCTCCGATCCCAAATGCTGTGGTTAACAGCGGCAAAGGGAGGAAATGCTGTGTACAGGGCTTTCTGGGGGCCATAAAAGCCTTGTGCTGTGGCCTCCCCTCCTCGCACAGGTGGATCAGGCGCAGGGAGCGCTCAGGACAGCGAATATTCCCAGGAAACAAGGAGGAGTTCCAGGGCTCAGCTGCTCAGAGTCGTTGCTGTCTTTGGGGAGACGCTTCAAAACCGCAGTGGAGCAGGAGCTGCGTTTCACATGGTCAGACTGACTGCACCATCACTGCCCCATTATCCATTTTCTGAAGGGAGACTCTCATGCTTTCTCCCCAAAGGATGAGGGATCTGTCATACACAGCATGCAGACAGTTTTTAATCCCTCCGTGTGCTGAGGAATGGGTGATTACAAACCTCTCTGCCTCACTCAGACGTTACTGGGTGTTTACGCAGCATCCCAAGACAAGCCTGACTTCTTCAAAGTGCTGGGAAGAGGCTGAGGAAGCTTTCCTGCCCCATAAACCTCTCTGAGAGCAAAGATCCTGGCCTGAGGAAGCTCCTGGGGCTGGGAGGGATCCTGTGCCACAGCAGACAGCTCCTGCCTCTGCTGAGTCCCAGCAGCAGCGAGCAGGGTGGGTGTTTGGCTCCTTGTGTTAAATATTGAACATATTGCTCTGATCCTTCCTGAAATTCCCAGCTCTTCCCGAGGACAGCTGCTGCCAGGCTCCTTCTCCAAAGCCAGCTCAGGTGATGGAGTGAAAACACCCCCAGGAGAGTGTAGGAGCACCGTTAATGATGTGCAGCTTCTCAGCCAAGGCAGGACTTCCAGGAGATTTTTCTGATGTTCCAGGCCAGGCTGGCCAGGGCTTGGAGCAGCCTGGTCCAGTGGAAGGTGTGGGATGAGGTGATTTTAAGATCCCTTCCCACCCAAACCAGCCTGGATTCTGTGATTCTGGGCATTCAGAGGGCTGTTGGGACTGTAACTGAATTTCTAGGTAACACTTGAACTTGGCTCCATGCACAGCTTTCCCCTTGTGCCTGTTCTCCTCGGGATACACAAATTCCTGGTGGACCTTAGCAGTGCTAAGTTCTGAAAATCCCCAGGTTATTTGGTGGAAATACTGAACAAGGACAGTTCCTGAGAGCCACTGAGCCTTTCCTGCATAGTTCATCTTTGAAAAGATGCCTTCTCGAAACATTTACACTTCTTGAAACTCTCCTGTTTCTTCCAGCAGGATGGACATGAAGGATTTCAGGACATGAAGGATTCCAAAGCTCAGCCCTGGAATTTCAGGAGGAAGCTTTGACCCGGATCCAATGCTGGAGGGTGGTGCCACCCAGCCTCGTGCCCTGGGAATGAAGGAAGTTCCCACCCTGGCCAAGGGCTCTGCTCCCCTGCCCTGGCTGAAGGCCGGGGAGAGCTCACTGTCACCAGGGCTCCTCATGCTCTGGAGAAGGGAGTGCTGGAGATGGATGCCAGAGGGAACTGCTCCCCCTGCCTCCACGGCATCCCTGTAACCACAGGAACCATCCCGTCCCCAAACCCAGGGCCAAGGATCCAGCAGCACCTCCTCTCTCCAGGCTCCTGCAGGCCCCTCTCAGCCCTGCTCTCTCCCTCAGTTCCTCCATTCCAAAGGCAGATCTCCTGCCAGGCTCCTGCTTTTTTCCTGCCCAAGGCCGAGCATTTTCTGCACATCCAGCAGCTCCTCCTCAGGCATTTCCTCTGCCCTCGAGTGGCCCAGCTCTGCTGGAGCCTTTCCAAGGCCCGGCTGAGGTGGGGTGGATTTCTTCCCTTCTCTCTGCTGCAGCCTGGAGAACTTTCCAAGCAAACAACTTGATTCAGAGGTCCCGTTGTTCCCCGAGCTTGAATTCCTTTGCTGAATTGAATTCCTTTGCTGAATCCTCACTTTCAAATTCCTGATCCCTCACTTTCAAATTCCTTCCTCCTCTCAGTGGAATTCCTTCTCACCCGCTCTCCCAGGCCTTGGATCTGAGGAAATTCAAGTAAATTCTGTCCCTGTAGTTGACATGGTTATGTTAAATATTCTCATTGGGTTGAGATGGTTTAAAATAAAACCAAAAATGAAAAATCCCAATTATTCCAATAATCCTGAGTCATCTCCACATATCCAGCTTTATCTCTGAGTATGAGGCTTTGCTTCATAACCCAAGAAAGTGATACCATGGGGAAAAAAATTACAGAAAGCTCTAATTTTGAGGAAAAGAGAAAAGGATGGGAAAGGGGGAGCATAATCACTTCCTTATAGGCAAAGAATTGGAAACAAGCTGGAGAGGGGAGGAAAAAAAACATTTCACAAACTGATAATTCAAATTAGGGTACAAGAAATTCTGCCTAAGTATTTGTTAAAGTAAGGGGCTGGAGAGGGAGATGAAGTGCAATTTTCTTTTTTATTTCCTTCAAGGATTGAATGAGAAATTATTCTGCACAGCAAAAAAAAAAACACCAAAAAAACCCCTTGTGATCTAATTCTGAAAATATATTGTTTCCTTCAGAAGCATCTTGCTCAACACTTGATTCCAATCTGTGATTTCACTCACAGATTACAGTTCTTTGCATTTTTACATCCCTGACCTCCCCACCTTGTGGTTTCCAAGTGCAAACAATTTCCTCAATATTATTCATGGCCTGGGAGAAGGAAACAAGAGGCTTCATGTTGCTGCCCATAAATGACAAGTGAATAAATACAAGTGCTCCAGGTGAGTAACTGAAAGATTCCCCTCACCTTTCCTGGCACCACAGCCAGCTCATCCCCACTCAGGAATCCTGAAGGGAATTTTTTGCAGCCCAGAGTTTCAAGGAAAGGTCATTCCAGCTTCCCTGGCTTGGAAAATGTTGTCATTTCTCAGGGGACCTCCAGGACTCACCTTCTTCCCTCAAGGCAGGAAAATGGTGCTGTGCTTTCAGCACCTGAGTCCGAGCTGCTCCCGGGCTCCACATGGTCCTTGGGAAGGAGGGAAAGACAGAATTCTTTGGAAATTACCTGGTTTGAGAGAAGGAAATGAGTAAAGCAAGGTCTCTGATGGTTTGAGTGGAAATTGTGCTGTGCTTGGAGAACCTTTCCTTCACATCTTGGTTTATTTCTATATTTATCTCTTCCATTTAGGCAAATCCTGAATCCATCCACCCCTCACCAGCAGCACAGGGAGCAGATCCCAGAGATGTGGGAGGCCACATGGGATTTTACCTCTCCCTGCTCCCAATGACATTAATATTCAAATGACTGAATTGCACATATAAACCACATTCTCCTCGGATGGGGAGGAAATCCCACCATGCTGACCCGGCCATGGACAGCTCCCGTGGAATCTGCTTTGGTTACACTCACAGGAGCTGAAACCCTTTTGAAGCACAAGTTCTTTGTCCTTTTAGAATCCTCCCAGAATCCCTAAAGTTAAAAAAGACCTCCAGGACCATCAGCCCAGCTTTTAACCCAGCACTAAACCACATCCTCAGGATTTTCAAACACTTCCCTGCATGGCAACCAGGAGATGAAGTCAGATTAGAAGAAACTGGAGAGAAAATAAATGAGGTTTTGTTTTTTTCTCTTATCTGGAAGGCAAATACAGCTTTTGGGTTGTTTTTTTTTTTTTTCCCCCTGGAAATTTGAGATCCACAACCACAAAGTGTTCATAGAAAATACAGCCCCAAGTTCAAATATCTGACAACAAGTGCCAAGGGCACGGCTCTGGAAAGCAATAGGGAATGGAAAATGGGGAGGGAGAACTGAACTCAGGAAAGGGAACAGATAAAAATCCTGCTTTAGAGAGCCACGCCAAGTAAGGACATCCCATCCTGCAGCTGGAGTGTTTGCTACCTTGTCTGAGTTTGCTGGCAAGCTCGGAACTCACACTTCTTATGTTCCACTCCAACAAGAAGAGCTTTGGGGCAGGCTGTGGCTCCAGCCTCCCCAGCTGAATTCCCTGGATCCAGCTGCCACGGAGCCTGCTGGGAAAGGACCCCTCATCCCTTTGGGATTGCACCCCTCGGGCTCTGCCCAAGCCTGGTAACCACTGGGGTGTTTTGCTTGGCTCCTCTGAGTTTACATCCCTCCAAAAGAGGAGAGACAGCTGATGAGGGCTCTTATAGCTCCTTAAAATCTGATTATTGCAGGGAATTAGAGCCAGCAGATGCACTGGAGATCAGGGGTGGGACGAGCACATCTGAGCCCTGCTCTGGTGCTGCTGGGGGGAGGGATGACACCACCCCAACATGCAGATCACAGCTCCGACAGTCAGGGCTTCCAAATCTGCATCCTCAGGAACCCGAACCCTTCTTTTCCAAAGTCACTTCACCAAAGTAACACTGCAAAGTGGTCACAATTCATCAGCTGTGTATCATTTTTTTCTCTAGAATTCACATGTTCAAGTTTTCCTTTTAAGGCTGCCTGTTCCTTCCCTGCTGAGCATTCCTGCCTCCAGCCCGAGCTGTCCCAGCATCATTTCAGCTTCTCCTCCACACATTCCCAGCCCATTTTCCTGCACTTTCTGCTCACCAAGCAAAACTGGAGCTTTTTATAAGCTTCTTACACTGACACCTGAAAGAGCAGTGCTGCTGTCAGCACATTCCCAGCCTTTCTTCCCTGGGAATATTTCCCAGAGCCAGCCTCACACCCTGTGTGCCCCAAAGGAAAAGTGATTTCCCCACCAAGCTGGAGGGCTGGGATTCTCAGGGAGTTCCAGCCAGCAGAAAATGCCTGAGAGTGCCTGTGGATGGTGTCCAGCAGCTCCTCCCTTGTGGCCCAGCAACCTTCCCCAAACAGCGAGGGCTTCCAGGAAATGGGAAACAAACACATCCCACAGGACTGGGAAGAGGGCCTGGATGAATCCCTGCTCCCCACACACATCTTCAAGGAAATGAGGAAAAACAAACGGGTTCCAAACAGCTTAACTGGCTCCCTGGGGCCTTGGCTGGGGGTTTATCCTACAGCCACAGCATCCCAATCCCCACGGATGCAGTGCCTGGCCCAATCCCACTTTGGGCTGCAAGAAAAGCACCAACAAACAGCTCTGCTGACGCAGCAGCCTGCGGTGCACCTGCAAGGAAACTTTTGTGCTGCTGCAATGTTTTCCTCGTTGCTTTGTGCAGTCTGCAAACAGATTTGGCAGGCAGGCATTGTTACCCTGGGATCCTCCTCCAGGGTTTATTTGGGGTGTTCAATACCTGCCACAGCCATCCTGCATTTCTCTGAGCTGGCACTGAATGCTGGCCCCGAAGTGACAATTTATTGTTGGTTCTGTTGGCTCAGGATAAGCCTCAAAGGCAATAATGGGTATAAAAGTGCCACTCCCAAAGTGTCCCACTCCCAAAGTGTCCCACTCCCAAAGTGTCCCACTCCCAGGGCTTGGGGATGCTCCTGCTGGTTGTTCCCATCACCTCTCAGCTAAGGGATAAGCCAGAAAAAATGGATAAAATGTCTGAAATGCCTGTTCTGATCAACAGCTGGGAAGGTGCTGCAGCCCCCAGACACTGCTGGCTCCATAACCAGGCTCGCTTTGCCTGGAATCATGGAATGGTTTGGGATGGAAGGGCCTTCAAGCTCATCCAGCCTCACCTTGCCGTGGGCAGGGACATCTCCCACTGTCCCAGGGTCCAGCCTGGCCTTGGACACTTCCAGGGATCCAGGGGCAGCCACAGCTGCTCTGGGAATCCCATCCCAGCCCCTCCCCAGCCTCAGAGGGAGGAATTCCTTCCCAAGATCCCATCTCAATCTCTCCTCCTTTAGTTTAAAGCCATTCCCCCTTGTCCTGGCACTCCAGGTCCCTGTCCAAGGTCCCTCTCAAGCCTTTTCAGGCTCCCTTTAGGTCTTGGAAGGCCCCAGTTAAGTCTCCCCAGTCTTTCTCTTCTCCAGGCTGGACACCCCCAACCTTCAGCCAACAGTCTGAGAACAGTCTCCTGCAGCCAACTGCAGAAAAATGCACAACTATCCAACAGCTCCTCAAACTCTGCGTTTTAATTAATTAAACAAATTAATCAGGGAAACCCAAATTGCTTTATCAGCAAGACTGACCTGAACCAGACTCTCCCAAACTCCTGCCCCTTCCTTGCTTTGGAAAGGAAACACAGCAAATGGAAAGATGGAAACACAGCAGAAATAAAAGAAGGAAAGATTGATTTGGTTTGATTTTTGGTATTGATCTTCTACCCCCTGACATTTCTTTTAACACACAACCTGTTTCTGTTACCTCCTCCAGCTCACTGAAAGCTGATTGCAGTGATGGCACCTCCTGAGCCAGGCTTCTCTTGCTTTGTGTCTGAACTGATTTCTGTTCCATTCACAGTGAGATCATTCCTGCCAAAAATCTGGGTGAGTTCAGCACAGGTGCTGTGACTCTTCCCCTGGGACTGCCAGGCATTTCCTCTCCCAACCATGTGAAATATTAATATCACTCCCCTCCCTTTTAAGAGTCTTGCTATGAAATGGCAAATCAAACCTGAATCAAATGTAGGTATAAATGAGATATCTGCTGCCTCCCAAGCCCTGCCATCACTACAGATGTGGGAAGCTGATCATTAGATTCAAGAAGGCTGGAAAAACAATTAATTAAGAATAAATCTCTGACCTTTGGAGCTGTTAGAATCAGTGAGTGCAGGAGCACCTTGTGAATGCAGCAAAAGGATCCTGGGCCTTGGCTGAGGTGTCCCTGTGCCTCCCAACGGTGCCACTGCAATCCAGGAGTTTTCCATGTTCACAATTCCCCTGGGGAAGAGGCTCTGGAGCCAGAGGCTGCAGCACAGCCAGAGGATTCACCAGGGCAAGGGAAAGGCTCAGTGGTGATGGGAGCGTTTCCCATGACTGTGCTTGAAATACCCTCGGCACTCACTGCCCTCCCATTGTTCTCCTCTGGAATCAAGGGCAGCCAGGATGAGGGAAGAAAGGAAACCAAAATGTCAATGCAGCTTGGAGCTTTCTGCAGGGAAACTCTGCAATGGCTCACACAGAAAAAAGGGAAAGTTCTCCCTTTTTCCTTTATGTAAGAATTTCCCTTAAACTTTCTCTATTTGTATGGACAATTAAAGACTCAATTAAAAATCCTTTCAGAGGGAAAGGTGGATAGTATCAGGGATTCAGCCACAACATCCCTTCAATCATGGGTTACACCTCTCTCACTAAATACATAAATATATTTATTTATAATTTATATAGATGTGTTGCTTGTGAACACATCTCCAATTTAAAGAGATCTGTATTTAATAAAAAATGATAGCACCAGGCTCTTAACTGGCAAATTATTCCATCTGAGATAATTTCATTCATTTCATCCATACACATATTTCAGCACATTCTGTAACACCAATACCTGGAAGAATAAAATTCCACAACTCTGAAGACATTTTTTCTTTGGAAAAAAATTAGCAAACCCATCCTGGACATGGTTTTACATTCTAAGCCAAACCCAAATATTATGACCCAAATCCCTCCCTGGGAGAGTGGGGAGGGGCTGGGATGGAGTTCCCAGAGCAGCTGGGGCTGCCCCTGGATCCCTGGGAGGGTCCCAGGCCAGGCTGGAGCAGCCTGGGACACTAGAGGGTGTCCCTGCCCATGGCAGGGGCTGGGAATGAGAGGTTTAAGGCCCCTTCCAACCCATCCAGTCTGGAATTCCATGATTCTGTGAACATTTGAGGTACCAAAGGCCCATTTTCCAAGCCAGAACCACCATTTAGACATTAAATACACATTTAGACATGAAACTGTTCCCATTTTCATTTGCCGTCTGTTCTAAAAACTCTCCCTCGACAGGAAAACCACTAAACATTAGTGCCCAGTGCAGCATTCCGGGTCCATTCCTCCAGTGGAGCACGGGGAATGTGAGCACAGCCCTGGTCACTCCCTCCCTGGGCTGGGGGTGCTGATGTGGTGAGGGAGCTCTGCCAGATCTCACCAACTCCCTCCCCTTCCCAGGGATCAAAGTGGAAGAGCTTTCTCCTTGTAGTGCCTGCAAGGGGAATGAAAGCTGCTGGGAATGACTGTGCCCCTCTCCTGCTCCCCACAAGCTGTTCCTTGAGCCTGACATGTTTGGAAGTCCTTTGGGCAGCTGCTGACTGGATCAAAGGCACGCTGAGCTCGCAGCTCTCGCCCGTCCCTTGGAGTTTGTACAGGATCAACACTGGCCAGGCACTCGACACTCATGAAAAGCACCACGCTGCCCACACTGAACTTTGTAAAAGCTGATGTTTCACCAGATTTTGACATCCAAATGTTCAGTTGGACTCCCCGTCCTCCTGCTGGTTAAGGCCGTGGAGAAATAAACACAGTGGTGCTGATACATTTCTTGAGGAAACAAGGCCATGTTTGTCCAAGCACCGTGACTAATCCAGGGGAAAAAGATCCTTTTCTCAGAAGTTCTGGGAACACACAGTGATGCAGAAAAGAACAAAGGAGGAGTTATTGCTAATCACAACCAAGAGAACGAGATTATTGTGAGATAATTCACTGACCAATGAGACACGGGAGAAACCGAACCGTTCATCAGTATGGAAATGAGATGTTATATACATTAATTACTTAAAGAACTGGACTCTGATGTTTGAATTCCATGTCCATCTAATACTCAGACAGAAATGTAATCCTAGTTGATTTTTAATTCCCAGGAGTGGTGCCTACAATAATAAATAAGAACTTTGCAATACAGACAAATCACAGTGTGGATTTTGATTTGTTCTGTAATAACTGTAGGGGTTCCTGAAGAATAACCTGCCTTTCCTGCTGTCAGGGTGCTCAATCTGCTTCAGTCGCCTGGTTACTGGAAATCCTGCAGAAGAGTAAAACTAAAAACCTGTGAGTTTAAAACTAAAAACCTGCAAACTGTCATCACACATTTTATAGGGTGAGCTGAAAATTGGGTAACAGAATCCCAGAATCATTAAGGCTGGAAAAGATCTCCAACATCATCGAGTTCAATGAATAATTCCATGAGTAATTTATGTGTGTGCTGACATAAATACAGGCTGTAAGTGTTTAACTTTGAGCAAACCTTTAAAAAACCTAAGTACGAAATTCGTATGTGAAGATAAAACACCTCATTTAAGTTAATTAATCTCCCTGCAACACAAATTCTTCTCAGAACAGAATTAACAATAAGCTCTACCTGTTTTGCACTCTAAATAACATCCCCAGCTACTCAAGGAAGCTCTCAGTGAGGACTATTTTTGTGTTTTATTTTGTCTAAGAGACGTTAACAGTGATGAAATCAATAATGTTGGGATCACCTCTGAGGTGTGCCCAGAGCAGTGACAGTGCAGGGCTGTCCCACAGGGGCTTCTGTCCCTTTTGGGTTTTGGTGAAAGGAACCTCAGAGCTCATCCCCAGCTCCTGGAAAAGGACATGGAGAGGGGATCCAGTGAGCAGGACATGGAAAATTCCTTTCTCTCTGAGGGGCCACTGTCACCTTGCAGAGAGGGGGGCTGCTGAGACAATGCTGAGGAATTTTGGTGAGAATCCTCTCCTGTCCTCACCTTATTTCAAACATCCCTGAGGCATCACCCCCTTGTTGTGCAAATATTTAATGCCTTCTCCAAACATTGTGCAACCAAACGCCTCCCAAGTTATTGTGCCTGTAACCCTTTCACAGGGACATGCACTGAATCTTTACAGGATCAGTGTCAGAAAGTCAGCATTACAAGAGGATTTTTATTGCTATCAGGTAAGCAAAGGTTAGCCTCAAACAAATTAAAGTTTTGTGGGGTGAGGGGTTGTGCCTCCAATCCATCATCTGCCAGGAATTCCACCTGAACAGCTTCATTTCAGAGTCCCATCTTTTAGGGGTCTGCCCAAACACCTCTGGAGAGGCAGAACTGCTGCAAGAGCTGTCCAACAACCAAACATCCCAGCTGAGCTCCCCTGTGACAGCCATCAAGCGCTCCAGAAAGCAAATATTCCCCTCAGCAGCTCAGCTCCAAAGGGCTGCTTCAATTACTGTTTGTTTTTTGAACAGGCCTGAGCATGATCCCACATGCTTTTGTTACAGTTTCACGAGGCAACGCGGTGATTTCAGGTTATTAACAGGGATTATTTACTGCCCGTGTTTATTGCTGGCTCTGGGTGATGGGATCTCACTGGGCATGGAAGGGATTTGTTTGTCTGGAAAGGTTTCTCTGTTCCATAGCAGCTCCAGAATTCAAAGGAAATTGTCCCCAAGAGGTTTGCCAATGTTCTGTCTCTCTCCAACATCAGGATCACAGTGATCATCTGCAATGATTGACTCCCTGTTTATAAGCCATGTCCTCTCACTTTCCTGGGGTAAGGTCATGGCAGATTTATTCCAGCTTCCTTGCAAAACAACATTTGGGGAAGTGCAATAAAAGAGGATCCTGTAAGTGCTGACGTGCTTGGGAGTTTCTGTGCCTCTCTGTCTCACTGGGTTCACAAGGGGATTTTTCTGTGTGGGAATGTCTGACACTGCAGAAGTATTGCTTTGGGTCAATAAAAACACCAAACCGAATGACATGGGGCATTAAAGGTGACTTCACACCATCAGCCTCCAGGCTGGAGGAGCCTGCAAGCAACAGCAGCAGAAGTGCTGATGGATAATTCACTGGAAGAGTGGGAGCAGCAGCTAAGAGAGCTCAGAAACTTCCTGGTGCCATTTCAATGTGCACGACCTTGGCACACGTTGGAAACCCAACATAAAAATACACAAAATAATGCAAACAGCACCAGCGAGCTTGGTTTTGGCCAGAAGGTGTTACCAGACCTCCCTGGATGACTTAAATATTGACTTAAATATTGTCCCTTAAAAGTCAAGTGCTGGGGTGACCTAATTATGGCCTTCCAGTACCTGAAAGGAGCTACAGGAAAGATGGACAGAGAAAATTTGAAAGGGCCTGGAGTGACAGAACTGCTGCTGACACAAAATACCAATATTTCTTTAAAAAAAATCCTATCCATGTTTTTAAAATAACCAGAAGCCTTCAAACCCAAATTTTCCTGGAAAAAATGAGCCTCACTAAATCAACACCCACATTTGATTCCTATAGGTAAGGTCAGCCCAGAAATGCATTAAAATGTGACCAACTCTTGATTTATCCAGCAAAATATTTGGAGAGCAATTAAACATAAATTCTTGGGATTAATTATTGAGAATAAGTTCCAAATCAGTTAAAATCAAGTAACAGAACTTGTTCATAACTGCAACAAGATGGTGAAGTTAAAACTGGAAAAGTTGCACAACCAAATAAAGTGAATGCTGTCCAAATTCACGGTATTAAATTACAGTCAGCTGGCAACATTGTGAGCCAGTGAGGTCTGGTGCATACAGGGGATACAGCAATCACCTCCAAACACGAAACTAATTAGGAATAATTGGCCTCTAAACAGGCACTTGAGGTGTGAGAAAGGAAAATGCAAACCTCTGAATGCCTTTCAGAACCACTGCCTGAAGCAAGCCTGGTTTCCAGCTCCACAGGGTCCAAGTCAGCTGTGGCAGAAGTGGGATGCAAAGCTCGGGAGCTTCCCGGGGTGTCCTGGCTCCTGCAGGGGATGGAGAAGGGACAGGGAGAGAGCTCTGAGATGGGACTGGCAGCAGCTCCCTCCTCCTCGGGGCTGCAGCAAATGATGTGGGATGAGAGGGGAAAATACCATAAAGGACAAAACCCCCCTGCACCACAGGCTAATTAACCAGAATATACAGAATCATGGAATCATGGGATGGTTTGGGTTGGAAGGATCTTAAAGCCCATCCAGTGCCACCCCTGCCATGGCAGGGACACCTCCCACTGTCCCAGGCTGCTCCAAGTGTCCCAACCTGTACTTGGGCACTGCCAGGGATCCAGGGGCAGCCCCAGCTGCTCTGGGCACCTGTGCCAGGGCCTGCCCACCCTCCCAGGGCACAATTCCTGCCCAGTGTCCCATCCAGCCCTGCCCTCTGGCAGTGGAAGCCGCTCCCTGTGTCCTGTTCCTCCAGCCCTTGGAAATAGTCCCCCTCCATCCTTCTTGTAGCCTCTTCAGATGAGGCCACAGTGAGGTCACCCCAAAGCTTCTCCAGGCCGAGCAATCCCAATTCTCCAGCCTTTCCTCCCAGCAGAGCTGCTCCATCCCTCTGAGCATCCTCAGGACTCGCCCCAGCAGCAGATGCATCCCTCCAGGTCAGGTAATTCACCTCAGCTCCTCTGGTTCAGCTCTGACACACGGCAGAGCTTCATTTCACCCTCACCAAAGAGCCTGAAGCAACCTTGGCTCTTGGAGGATGCACTTCCAGCTTTTAAGGGTCCAAAACCTTCAGAGCTTAAAAGAAATACATTTCCTAAATGTTGTGGAAGCACAAAACCTCGTGCTTGTACACATTCACACACATGCCCCAGCCTTGACCTGGGCCTGTTCAGGGTCTGAACTTCTGTTTTCCCCAAGTCAAACTGTTTTGTAAATTCAGATGAACGGCAGATTACGGCAGCAGGGTAGGAAACTGCCCTGGGATTGTCCCTGCTCTGTCACAGGGCTCTGTGCCCTGGTCACGCTGACTCTCGGTTACTCGCAGCCGCGGGAGGAAGGAAACTGCCCTGTCACCGGGACAGCAGGAAAAGGAGGAGAACGCGAGGGGAAGGAAGCGCATCCAAAGTCAGGGATGGGGGCAGCGTCCCCGGGCTCGGCTCTGAGCCTGGCAGGTTCTTGTGACAAGCCGCATTTAGAGGCTTTTACCTCTGTTTAAGAAACGCCCCTAGAATCGAAGGCACCGAAGCTGTGAGTGTGAAACCCCGGCGCAGGGGGGGTTTCACTCCTTCCCTGAGCAGGAGAAGCCGCTCCCGCCCCACCCTCCCCGACATCCTGCACCAAAGGCTCCTCACCGGCCACCCCTGCTCGCCTTTCCTTGGATCGGCGCTTCCTGCGCTCCCACGGGATCCTCGGCGCTCGTCCCACACCCAGGGCGGTGCAGGAAGGGCAGCAAGGGGACAGCAGGACACAGCTGGTACTGCCCGACCCCTCCCAGTGCCCGGGAGGGCAATCAGCCTCTGGATTTCAGTCTGAAAGGGACAGCAGCGCTGCCACCACTGCGAGGATTAACGAGAAAATGTTGGTTTCTTCCCGAAAAATATTGGAGACAAACATGGCACGTGTCCCAATAGGGAAAAAAATCATCCTTGGCACCAGGCAGGGACACCTTCCCCTAGTCCAGGTTGTTCCAAGCCCCCTCCAGCCTGGCATGAGAAGATACAAACTGTTAATTACAGAATCTATTTCAGGAGGGAAAATCATAAGCAACAAATTCAGGAAAGTTAGCTGGGTGGTATAAAAACTGTAATAAAGAATGATATTATACCTTGACTGTAATAATTCTTTCCCTCACTTAGGAAAGCCTCAGAAATACTAAACTTCCACTCCTGTGAAAAAGCATTCCAGAAATAAAAAGAGACTTAAAGCCCCACAGGAGACAGTTTGAGTCTTTAAGCAGAGTTTTGATTTACTTCTCGGAGGTCCCAGCCCAGAAACCTGCCCCAGTGCTCATGCAGAGCACAAAAATAGATTCCCAGCTGCACACACAAACCCCCATCTGCTGGGATGGTAATAGAGCAGGTCATTCAAAATCAGCTTTTTTAACACAGGAAGTGCTGCAGCCTTTTACATTTTACCACATTCAGTCTCTCCAAAGGAGATGATTCCAGGAGGAGCAAGGCAACAAGCCCACTTGTATCCCAAACATCATTTTAAGGGAATCTGGCTGCTTTCTCTGTTGATTTTCTTCATGTTACCAAGACTGGTTCCAAAAACTTCACTAAGTGAGATTTATCCCAGAGATGAATGCTTCTTGTGCATTATATTTGGAATATTTCAGCTGTGTCCCAGGCAAAGCGTGCCATGGTCTGAGCGAGGCTCTGGACTTTTGGGAGGTGTTGAGTTGTGGTAACGCTGAGAAGGAGCTAAGTGTGTTTTTCCAACCATTACCTGGGTGTGCTCTGATCTGTGTCAGGATTGCACATCTGGCTCGAGATGCAGGCTCCCTTCAGACAATTCCTGTGACCCTCAGTGCCCCTGGCTCCCCTCAGAACCGCCGGTCCTGCTCAAGTTCCAGCATCTTTCAGGTCCCCGTGGCTCCCAGCCCGCCTCGAGCACCCCCAGTCCCCCTCATCTCCTCTCAGAACCCCTGATCCCCCTTGAGTCCCCCTGGATTCTCTTAGTACCCCTCAGATCCCTCTGACCCCCCAGAACCCCTGGTCCCCCTCAAGCCCCCCTGGCTCCCCTTAAAGCCCCTGGTCCCTCTGAAGTCCTCCTGGCTGCCCTCCAAGCCCTCAGTCCCCTCAAATCCTCCTGGTTCCTCACAGAACCTCTGGTGCCCATCAAGGGCCCCAGGCTGCCCTCAGTACTGACACCCCTCAAATTGCCCAGGCTGCCCTCAGTACTGACACCCCTCAAATTCCTCCAGCTCCCCTCAGTACTGACACCCCTCAAACCCCCCAGGCTCCCCTCAGTACTGACACCCCTCAAATTCCCCCGGCTCCCCTCAGTACTGACACCCCTCAAATTCCCCAGGCTCCCCTCAGTATTGACACCCCTCAACCCCCCCTGGTTCCCCTCAGAAACCTCAGACCCCTCAAACCCCCCAGGCTTCCCTCAATACCCCGGTCCCTCTCAAGTCCCCCCAGCATCTTCAACGCTCCGGGTCCCCAGAACGTCCCGGCTCCCCTCAGCCCGCAGTTCCCCTCGGCCCGGGGGGCTCCGGGGTGGGAGGGCTGAGGGAAGGGGAGTCGCCGCCGGGCCGGGCGCTCCGGCGGGCGCTGGCAGCGGGCGGAGGGCGGGCGGGAGCAGCGGGCCGGGCCCCGCTATTTGTACGGGAGCGGGGCCGAGCCCGCCCCAGTGCCCGCCGCTGCCCGCACCATGCCGGGGCTCCGCGCCCTGCCGGGGCTCCGCGCCTCGCCGCCCGCCCTGCTGCTGCTCCTGGCTCTCGTCTTTGCCCGGGGCAGCCTCGCCGCGCAGCAGCTGCAGCCCGGCAGCCGCTCGGCCGCGGCGGCGGCGCGGGTGGCCCTGCAGTACCACAACTTCCAGGCGGGATCCCTCGGCGGGCTCAGGGCGCTCGGGCAGGTCCGCAAGGCTACGCTGAAGGTAAGCGGGGAGCCGGCGGGGTGTAAAGGGGAGCTGGGAAAGCGTAATTAACGGTAATTATTACATTAGTACTGTAATATGTAACTGAGCTGAGCGCCTTCCCACGCAGGGCACCGGGCGCCTGCCCGCGTCCCTTCAGAGCCGCTGCTCCATCCTCAGGGACACCCGGGTCCCCGCAGGGACCGCTGTCCCCTCTCCCCTTCCTCAGGGACACCTGGCTCTCCTCAGGGACCGCTGTCCCTCTGTTCCTTCCTCAGGGACACCTGGCTCGCCTCAGGGACCGCTGTCCCTCTGTTCCTTCCTCAGGGACCCCTGGCTCTCCTCGGGGACCGCTGTCCTGCAGCCGCATCCCTCATGGGACCCCTGGCTCTCCTCAGGAGCTGCTGTCCCACAGTCCCTCCCTTTTACATTTTACATGTCCCTCCCTCCCTCCTACCATGAGCTTCATCTAAAGGTAGTTCCCACCAGAAAATACAATCTTCCAAAATTCACATGGAACTGAGGTGGCAGAATGGGACAAGAGTCCCAGAGAGGAGCAGCTATGGGGACAGAGCCTTCTCGTCACGAGGAGCTTACCGGGATGCTCGAGGTGGTGCTCGGGTACAGCCCTTCTCCTCCTCCGGGTTTGGGGTTTTTTTACAGCTTTTTCACTTTCTGAAAGTACAGGATCAGGCAAAAACTTCTGGGGAATGTTTGTCCCGGGCTGTAGATTCTGGAAGGAATGCATCACCTTCCTGGAGAGCCGAGGGATGGGATTTAAATCCAGCCCTGTGCTCCTGCTGCTGGGCAGCTCCTGAGAGCAAGGGCTGCTTGTTCTGGGTTCCCAGATCAACAAATTCTGGATCCTGGATTCTGCTGGGCATCTCCTGAGAGCAAGGGCTGCTTGTTCTGGGTTCCCAGTGTGAGGTGCCAAAGGCAGCACTGGATTCCACTGGATCCTTTCCAGGATCTGGAGATCTTCCACCACTTGCCCTGTGTAGCTCCTAAAACTGAGTAAGAGGGTGTAGTGTTAAACCTCCCCTTTCAAAAAAGATACTCCAAACCAACCAGGAGTATCTGGGATGCATTAATTAATGCAGCCCTTGTGTTACAGAGATTATTGGGTGCTGAGCATGGAAGTGCTCCTGGGATACTGAAGTTTTCCTGTGCAATTGCTACAAACACCTATGACAGGAATTCTCTGTTACTTTATACTCTCTAAAAGTACTTTAAAAAAAGTATTATAAATCTGTATTTCCTGGGCACTTTGCATATGTCTGCATGAAATATTTCCTTATATAAACACCTGTGCCTGGCCGAAGAATAAGTGAATATTTGTGGGGAGAGAAAGGGGTTTTTCCCCCTCTATCAGCCACCTGCCTCCTCATACAGGAAGGAAAGGAATTGGCTCATTACAGAGAAGTGAAATTGCTCCTTATTTCCTTAGTGCTGGCTGCTGTAGGAGCTCCTCTGCAGTTTATTTTCCCCCCTACTTTTTTTTTTTTTTTTTTTTTCACTCTCTGTGCAAACAAGAGGAGAAATGCATGAAAAGTGGGCACTTCCTTCTTTCCTGTCCTCCCCTGGAAAAAAATGAAAAGAATTTCCTGCAAGGAATTTGCTGTATTACGTGAAGGCAAAGGGCAGAAATGTTGGGATCGGGGTATTTTTTTAGGCTTGTCTAGTTTTTAATTATTTTTGAAAGTGGGCTAATTTTCTATTGGTTACTCTATTACTGGATCTCATAAAATCAGGATCATGTTTTAGTGGAATTTAATAATGAGCACTGTAATTTAATACTAACTTTATTAGCCCATGAGCTGGTGAAGCTGGTAATTGGAAACAGCACTGGGAACTCTCTTAGATAGGAAAGATCTTTCAAGTTGAGGTAAAATGAGACTTTCTTTCCTGGCAGCAAAATGCCAAACCTGGGATAATCCTTACCTTGCTGTTGGATGCAGATGGTTTTTGTTTTGTTCTTTTCTCTGGAGTGAGGATCTTCTAGGAAACAAATCTCCTGGAGTTGTCATCCTGCACTTTAAAATAGGCTTTTGATAACGAAGCATTAGTTTGTGCCAGCTGAAGATCCCAGAATTTAAAGGGAAGTTTTTTGGGAGCAGTTTCCCATCCCAAGCTGCCCTGGAAATCCTAATTCAGGAGTAGGGAGGTGAAGGGGAAAGGGAAAAGCCAGGTGACCTCGTGCAATATCTGCTGAAATTGGACTAGGAAATCCAAATTTCAAATATCCAGGTGGACATTTCACAGCCTCGGCTGGACACAACAGCAACACCACAGCTCTGCTCCCTGCTACCAGAAACCGATTAGAAATGTTCTGTAATGTCCACAGTCAGAGCCCCACGTCGGCTGGGAAAGGCAGCATCCACAGCAGGGGCAGCTCTGACTCCTTTTCCAGCTTCTCCCTGCTCAGTGATCAGGCAAAAACTGAGCCCAGGGGAAATCCTGGTGGGAAAACAGAGGGGGAGAGATGGAAACCTCCACAGGAGGTGGGGAGAGAGGGATCCTCCCTTTCCGTGCCCGTGGGGAGTGAGGGAAGTGCAAACTGACTGGAAACTGACTGGAAACTGACTGGAAACTGACTCCTGAGGGACCTGCAGTGAAGCTGCTCTGAAGTTGCTGTTTTGGCCTTCCCAGGACTAAAAATCTGTCAGGAAAGTCACGGTAATTTGGAGCCCAGAAGTAAAAGAATCCCGTGACCCAGATATTGAGTGGAAAAATGAATTACTCACTTGTTTTCTTCTCTTTTTTGGACACTTTTATCTTTGGCTGCTTCCCTGGGGGTTGCCAGACATCCCTGAGCTCTGCTCAGCCCACACTCTGAGATTGGGTAACAGCATTTTGGGATGAGAGTGGGGAAAATAGGGGAAATAAAAGTTTTGCTTTGTGACTACAAAGACTTTGGTACAATTATTTTGTGCCAAACGGAGCTTCTCCCTTCTCCCTGGTGAGCTCAGGAAGCCTCAGGTGTTGACACCAGATTAAATATTTGTTTTAGCTGTGTAGCATCATTTGCAAGCTGTCTAGGCAGCAGTAGTGGGGTGGTAGTAGCTACCAGCAGTACTTGTTGCAAATCAGGAGGGAATCTCTGCTTCAAAACCAGCAACACAGAATTCTGTGCTCTTTTAAAAAGGTCCTGCTGGCTGTTGCAGCTTCTCTCTCCTGCAGGACCGATACACAGGAGCCCTCCTGGGTCACTGTAAGAATCCCCAGATTCAGCCAGGTTAGGGGTGTTGTAGAGCATAGCAATGACACCTCTTGAGTGGCTTTACAGCAGTTAGAATCTTAAATGTGGTTATTGCACGAGGTGAGACCCCTCCAATTTCATTGCAATCACCTCTTGGGGATGCTGCACTTCAGAAAGTCAGCTCTCACTGCTCTGCCCACGTCCCACTGCCACTTTGAGGACAACGTTTGAGGCAACACACAAAAAGGGCAGAAGGGCAGGAGGAGGATGCAGAGGAGAAAGAAATGATCAGAAAGTCTGAGCTCATCCTCTCTGTTTCCTCCACCTCCTTCATGGTGAGATTTGGCTGCACACCGGACTTGCCTCATCCTAAAGCTCCAGGAGGGGATTTTATAAAAACAGAGTGACCAAAGCAGCTGTTTACCTGCATTTCCCAGCTCTGCGCAGGTGCCACAGGCAGGTGCTGAGCTCAGGATCTGCTGTGGGTATGAGACTCCACTCACCTTGTACCATGAAACATTTCCTGGAAGAGGCTGCTGGGAGCAGGAAGGCTCAGGGCTAGATGAATAACACAGGGGTTTGCTTTGGCTCCTGCAACCAGCCGCAATTGTTTAATGCCAAGAAAGACTAAAATTGGTGATGCTGCACTCAAACCCAGGGAATTTCAGAAGGACCTTCCCCCCTCAGAGCTCCTTGCAGCACGTAAGGCTTTAATTCCACTGCTGGCTCCTTCTTCTCTCTTCCAGAACATCCCAGAGTCTGGCCACAAGTATTACCTGCAGTTCAGCACTGAGGACTACAGGACTGGGGTGAGTTCCTGCTCTTCCTCCTGACCCTGGGCATTAAATCCACTCCAGCAGCTCCAGAACAGGGACACGTGTGCCCTAGTGCCACCATGGAAACACCTTTCTGCTCCTCCCTGCCTGTCTCTGCCCCAGGGCTCACCTGAGTGATCACCAGGCCTCAGTCCCAAAGGGAATTCTTGCTCAAGTCATTGATGCAACCAAAGACCTGAGTGGAACTGTGCAGTGGCCCAAGCTGGGTGACAGCTGGGCCCCGTTCCCCCTCTCTGCTGCCCATTTTCCTGCTGTCCTCACCCCAAAATGGGAATCAGGAGTTGATAGCTCCACGTTCTTTCCAGTTCCACCCCCTCCATTCACTCTGCCCCAGCTGTCAGCAGCATTTTACTGTCCTCTTCCTTCACACACACTCTGTGGAATTCAAATGATTTTCAGAACTTACTGTGAAGCCTTAGATTATTTTTGTTTCAAGGCTGGCACAATGAAAGTCCCTGTTATCAATTAATGTTGTTTTTTGAGCTCTCACAAACATATTTCCAAGATGACTTAGAGCACTGTCATGTCCTGAAAGCAGGACAAGCATTAATTAAAACCTTCTGTTAAATCCCTTTAGCCTTGTGGTTTTAACCTCGTTCCTGCAAAAAAGAAAAAAAAAGAAAAATGAAATCCTTCTTGACACTTTCTAATCCCTGAACAGCTTCATACAAAGAGTGAGTTGCTGGTAGATAAAATCTTGATTAAAAAGAACAGCTTTAAACTCTCCCTTGACAGGAAGATGCTGGGAACTGCCTGGCTACGGTGCTGTATCCAAAGAAAAAGTCTCGTCCTGTTGTCAGCATCAAGTGCTCCCACACCAAAGACCAGAAGGAAATCCAGGAGGAGGACAACAGCTTTTACCAAAGGATCAGGCACCAAAGCAAGCCAATAACTGCAAGCAACATTCCAGGTATATTCCTCCAGATACTCACCTGTATTTCGCTTTATCTCAAAGAGCATGAGGGACACAAGCGTTTGAAAAGGAGACATTACTGACAGCAGCACCCGAGCCCCTCCTGCTGTCAGAGCAGTCCCACCTCCCCAGGGGTTTTTGGGAGAACAGAGCCCCTCTGGATTTATCACAGGCACTCGGCCCCATGCTGTCAGGGTGGTTTGGGTTTAAGAGCAGCTCCACACCATTTCTAAGTCAAATCAATGCAGAGTGTCCTCCAGGAATAGCAAGTGCCCAGACCCACACACCTTCCCAGCTGTGGCTGGAAATTCACTGAGGATGACCAACACAATTTTTCCATCCTGGAAAAATCCCATCTTTTTTCCCAGCTGGGTAAGGACTCCCATTGTTGTGGATTTTTGGTTTCTCACCTCATCATGGGGATCCTTTCTTGGCGGTGACAGCTGTGCCACACTTTGTACTCCCCTGGGGCTGCAGGTCCAGCACCATTCCCCTCCCTGCTCCCTGTGGCACTTCAGAGGGAGGAGCCCCATGCAGGAATGGTGCTGTGCCAGGCAAAACTGCCCTGAGGTTCCTCATTCTTCTGCTGCCCAGCCAGAATTAATATTATTTTCTCTTTCTCCTTGCCTTGCAGACAGCTATGGCAACATTGAGCCCGCCCTGGAGCCAGTGTGGGCCCTGGCTGTGGCTGGCAGCAGCTCCATCATGTGGGAAAAGTCCACGGAGACCTTGGGATACTTCCTGGCCCAAGTGAAGTCCGTGAGGCAGTGGGTGAGTGGGGCAGCAGGGACAGGGCAGCACAGAGCCCCCTCTGAGGGGCATTCCCCGATGCCAGGGCCTGCTCCTCACCAGCAGCTCCCCCTCCGCATGAGCATTCTGGCCAGGTTGTGCTGGGAACATTGTCCTGACCTGGATCTGCAGGAGCAGCTTCTGCAGGGGCTGCAGCTCCTGAGCCACTAAACAGAGCCCAGCAGCCTCTGCCCCTGCTCACACTGACACCAGCCCCAGCTGGGCAGCAGCTCCAAGGCCTGCAGCACATCCAGCAGCACTTCCAGAGCCCTCAGCCAGCTGGGATCCATGGGCAGGATCCAGGTTTGGCTCCTCAGCTGTTCAGCATCTCTCTGAAGGAGAGGTTCATGTAATTCTCAGATGTAATTGAGGGTTAAACTCCATTAATTAGCACCTGGTTTCAGGGCAGACAGGCTGCAGAGCCACCCAGCTCTTGGTGTCCTCAAACTTTCCATGCAGGAAGTGTTCCTAATTCCATCTTTCCACGACCGAAACCCATCTCACTGCAGCCAGCAACCACAGCCACGGGCCCTGCTCACCTCCCTCCCTGAGCTCCAGTGAATCACAGCAGACACTAAACTGTAATGATATAAACCTGTGCTCTGATAATTCTTCCCTTTTTTTACACCTGCCCAGATCAGGAGAGACGATTTTGTTGAGTTTGACTACACTGTGCTACTGCACGAAATGCCAACCCAGGTAAGGCAGTGCAGGTGAGCAGCCCCTCGTGCAGCAGGAGCTGAGCAGCAGCAGGCTGATCAGATCTGTGTTCAAATCCCTTCTCCAGGAAATCATTTCCTGTCACATGCGCCTGACGTGGCTCCCGGGGCAGCCCCTGAAAGTGAAGCATTTCTGCGCTTCCGAGGGCCACGGCGCAGAGCCGGGATCCGGGGCAGAGTCTGGATCAGCCGCTGGGCCTTCAGCTGAAAAGGCAGCCAGTTTTTAAGTGAAATCCTCAGCTCTGTGGATAAGGATCCAGTCAGCAGATCCTTGTGGTGACAGACCTGGAGCTGGGATCATCCTTCCATGCAAGTCAGTGATCGGGAGTGGTTTCACTGATTCTTCTGTGCCAAAACGAATTCCTGTCACTTCTTCAACGGCGACATTCAAGTTCTGCAGCTCTGCCTGAACCCTCTGCTACTCCGTATATACCCAGATGAACATACAGCAGTTGATTTGATGTCACTAATTAACTGTTACTTAAGAGTTTGCAAACAAAATTAATATATTTGGATAAAAATCATGAGCAAAGCGTTAATCTGTCACTAAGAGAGATTTGCCTACTAATTTTTTGTCATGTCTTGGGCTAGAATCGTACTGATTTTTAACTCACATCTCCAATAAACCAAATGCCATCACTCAGGGTCGAGGCTGGGTTTTCTTTCTGCTGCCGTTGGAGCCCAAATTTCCACCTTCTCTGTCACCTCGAATCAAACCAGACCTGCAGAGCCAGGGAGGCTCCTTGCGGATGAATCCCCATGCTTGGGAACAGCTCCCATGTCATTCCTGCCACGTCCCATCCCGCCACAAAGTCACGGCTTTGTCCTGTGCCACCAAATTCTCCAGCTGGGTTCCCAGCAGATCCATCACTGTCCCACCTCTGTGCACTGCAATGTGCCAAACTGTCCCAGAGTCACCTTTTTTCCCCATCTGCCAGGTTTGTGGCTGGATAAATGAAATCCTTCCCAAGAACAGCACGTTCCTGAGGAACAGAGGCTCTGCAGTGGCTGTTCTGTTATACTTGGGGTGGTTTTCACAATCCTCGAGCTGTAACTGGGAACAACAATCCAAGGATTTCACACAGCAGCTTTCCCTGGGTGATGTCAGCTTCCCAAGTTCCAGCATTTTACACAAATAAGTCTGATTTCCTGCCTGAAGCTTTTCCCCTCAGCACCCAATAAACCAGAGAAGCAGCATTCCACACCCTCCTGGTGTGTTCTTTCCTGCTGGGAGAAAACATTTCTCATCAGAAGTGTGAAATCAGGGAGTAAAATTCCAACATTCCTTAAAGAAGCTGGTTAAAATATTCTTTTGGAATTAAGTCAAGAAAATAGGATGGATTTGGCACTTGGGGGCTCTGCTTTTGTCTCCTTGCCTTGTTTTTGCCTCTGCTCTGCAGGGCTGGCATAGAGCATCAGGCTGGAACTGGCTGCTCACAAACTCACAGCAGTTCAGGAACTTCTGCAGAAGTAGCAAAACTGTGGAATTGTGGAATTCCAAGGCAAAGTCTCCCCCAGCTGCTTTTAGGCCAAGGTTCCAGCCTAGAACCTCAAACCATACAGCAAAATTCTTGGGGTTTGTTTCTTTCCCGGGTTTGTGGAGAACCAGCGCATGTGGCAGGACTCATCAGCCAGGAATTCACATCACAACTGGTCTAAACACAATACAAACCCCATCAATAGAAATATTAATGACATCAATAGAAATAAACCTCAGAAACACAAATATAAACATCAGAAATACAGATATAAACCTCAGAAACACAAATATAAACCCCAGAAGCACAAATATAAACCCCAGACACACAAATATAAACCCCAGAAGCACAAATAAAATCACACCCACCCTCTTCCTTGTCCTGTGTTGACACTGCTTTTATCAGACATCTCCAAATTTTGGGGAAAGTGCTACATTTGCTTGTTTTAGAAAACTTCCAAATGTCTGAGAACCTGCAGGGTTTTTCTGGGAATGAATTCCACCTGAGCATTCCCAAAACCAAAGCCACGGATGTGCGGGAATCAGGGATTTGTCCCAAGGCAGCAGCACACGGACACCCCACATCTCGCCTGGGATCCATCAGTGGCTCCAGGCCCTGGCAAATCCTTTCCCGAGGTTTCCATAAATCATTTTCCAGCCCTTCCAGAGGAGAAGCAGCCTGGCTGCTCCACTTGTTTCTGTCTGGGAAGCAGCAACGGCAGCGCCGTGCCAGGAATGTCGCTGGGTTTGAGCTGCAGCTTCGCTCCCTGTTTACTGCAATCTGCAAAAACACTTCTCAGCTGAGTAGGGCAGGAAGGAGGAGAGAAAACTCAACGTGGACATTCTGGGAATAATTACAAATACACAATTATGGGAATATCTCCTCACCTAGCCACTCTGAGGCAGCAAAGTCAAGTGATTCCTGAGCTGAACATCAGCTGCAAATCAGCCTCTGGATTGTGAGATTCTGGGAAAAGAGATCTTTGGTTTGGATTTCTAACCAGGAGCCAAAAGCCAAGCCCATACATGAATCCACACCCCAGACCCATAAAACCCACATCACCAAGCCCATTAAATCCACATCTCCAAGCCACACAGTAATTCCAGCTTGTTCCCAGCTTTGGGAAGAGGCAGCTCCTCCCAACATCCTTGGCAGCCCAGCTCCATCCTTGTGACCAGTGAAAGTGGATCTGGTGACAAGCACTGACTGATGGCTTTGCCCAGTGGAGGATCCTGTGCCATTTCCAAAGGATTTGGAGGGTAAAATTCCATCTGTTCCCTGCAGGGAAGCTGGAGCACCACGTGCCAAGCGATGTTCCACACCCCATACCTGCCCAGCAGCTCTCACCTCAGTTTAACATTTCCAAATAAAGATGTATCAAGTAAAAAATAGAATTATTTTAATAGATCTTGATTAAGACAAATCATCAGCCGTGCTTTAACATCTATTTTGTTACCAGAGCATTTACACAGAGCAATCCCGTGGTGATCCCCTGGTGCTGCTGATACCACCCCAGAGGAAAGGTGCTGTGATAAAATTCCAAGTCCAAATCCCACTGGAGCCCACCTTACCCAGCCAGCCTGGCTGCTCCATGGCTTGGAAAAGCGAGCAGTTGGAGAAGACTGGGACAAACTGTTCAGTGGACTCCAGAGGAATCCCATCAGTTCTTGGCCTTGCCCTTTTTGGCAGGAAGTCTCCCCGTTGCTTCCAGGTATTTGTTGATGATTTCCTCCTGAGTGCTGGCTGAACAGGGTTGGTATTTGGAGTATTCCATGGTGTATTCCCCTTTTCCCTGCAGAGTTGGGAAAAGAAAATGAGGATGGGCCACGTGCAACCCTGCTGGGCACACAGTCCCTGTCTGGGAAGGGATCCCAGGGACCCTCCACAATCCCACCCAAACTCCTCAGGTACAGCAGAACTGTTTGGCTGGAATTCCACAGCTCTGGGCTGATGTGATCTCATTCCCTGCTGCAGCTGCCATGGACAGGATGATCCACGAGCCCAAATTTACAGGATCAAACACGTTTTAGCAAAAAGGACCAGGAGGACTCACCTCTGTGCAAGACCTCAGCTCAGTGGCATATCCAAACATGTCGTTCAGTGGCACCTAAAATCCAAACATATTTGCTCAAAATGAGGTTTTTCCCATCACTTTTGGGCTATCAGCTAATTAATCCCAATCATGACATAAAGAGTCAGTGCTGTCTGTAAACAGCTCTGATTTAATGGTCTGCTGCCCTAAAGTATCTGTTATTGTAATTAATTTCCATTTGCAGTGTGTTTTCAGCAAGAAAATCTGAGAGTTTGAGTGCACCAGGAACTGGAATATCCTAAATTCAGTGATGAGACAACCAGCAAGGTTTGAGGTATCTCCAGACATTCCTTCAAGGATAATTTGGGAAGCAGAAGGCTGTGGCTGTCCTGAGCCCCTCTCCCAGCAGGAAAACAGCCAGTGATCCTCTCCAATCATTTTCAGGAGGGAGATAAAAGAAGGAACATTGAGACTGAGTGAACCTACAAGTGCCTCCATACAAACTGAGGAAAACAACGGAATCAAACCCAGGGAAAGGAGAGGGAAAGAGGAGGAGCAGTGAGCACACACCTCAGCATAGAGAGTGAAGTAGCCCTCGGAGCCGTCCTGGCCCGTGATGACGCCGTGGCGCCGGTTGATCCCAGCTATCACTGCTCCCTGGAATTCCACAGGAGCCACCACCTCCACGGCCATGATGGGCTCCAGGATGCGCACGGCAGCGTTCTCCATGGCTGGGGGAAGAAGGGAAGGAGGAATCCAGCGTCAGAGGTGAAGCTGGTGCAAGGCAAGCTGCTCCCATGCACAGCAGCAGAGGGTTTATGGTTAATGTCAGGGGAAAACCATGAGCAACACGAGGAATTCCAGCTCCTGGCCTTTCATTCCTGGAGCCACAATCACAGAGTCATTAAGGCTGGAAAAGACCTCCAGGATCACCGAGACCAGCCTGTGGCTGATAGCACCGTGCTCACTAAACCCTGCTGTGAAATGCCACATCCACACGTTGCCTAAGCACCTGCAGGGATGTCACCCCACCACTCCCAAAGCAGCCCCTTCAGTGGTCAACCTCTCCTGCAGTGAAGGAATGTTTCCTAAAAAGGCCCAGTTTGGCCAAATGTTCTCTTCCTACCCCAAAAGGATGAAACTGGTGGTGCTACACTGAATTCTAGAAACACAGGAATTCCTTCATACAGCCACAGGAAACACTGGGCCTCACTCAGGAATTCCATAAACTCTTGCACATGTTCTGGTCCAGAAAACTGGGCAAGCTTTGGGGGGATGAAGGGAAGGATGGGTGGGTGGATGGGTGGTTGGGTGGATGGAGGGATGGATGGATGGATGGATGGATGGATGGATGGATGGGTGGATGAATGATGGATGGATGGATGATGGATGGATGATGGATGGATGGATGGATGGGTAGATGGATGGACGGGTGGATGGATGATGGATGGATGGATGGATGGATGGATGGATGGATGGATGGATGATGGATGATGGATGGATGATGGATGGATGGATGATGGATGGATGGGTGGATGGATGGATGGATGGATGGATGGATGGGTGGATGGGTGGATGGATGATGGATGATGGATGGATGGGTGGATGGATGATGGATGGATGGATGGGTGGATGGATGATGGATGGATGGATGGATGGGTGGATGGATGATGGATGGATGGATGGATGGATGATGGATGGATGGATGGGTGGATGGATGATGGATGGATGATGGATGGATGGGTGGATGGAAGGAAGGATGGAATGGGTGAGTGGAAGGAAAGGAAGAAGGAAAGGAAGAAGGAAAGGAAGAAGGAAAGGAAGGAGTGGGTGGGTGGATGGATGGATGGAACAGGTGGGTGGGTGGGTGGATGGATACCAGCCAGCAGAACCCGTGCAAGGAGGAGGCTGTACCTTGTTTCAGGGCTCCCTCTCCTGCCCTGATGAAGGAGATCTCGTTGGAGTCCACCATGTGGTGGGCGCCGTCCTGCAGCACGAAGCGCACCCCGGAGATGCGGTGTCCCGACACCAGACCCTTCTCACAGGCATCTCGGAAGCCCTGGGAATGACAGCTCCCCGTCAGCAGCAGGAACCTGCAGCCTCTGCACGGCCAGGCTCTGCCATCCAGGTTTGATTGTACCAACAAAAATCACACCAGAAGGAAAAGCGGCCTCAGGGTTTGCCTTTTTTACAGATTCCATCGCCAAACCCCAAAAGAATGCTCACTGTGGAAAGAGCTCTTGCCTGGAGAACAAGATTCCTTTAAGACTGTGGTTTTTTCAGGATTTGGCAAAAATCTTCTAGTGTTGCAGCATGGAAAAATGAAGGAATAATTGTAGGTTATGCCAGGAATTCCAAGATGTTGGTAGGTTAATTACAGCTGTGCGTAATAAATTATACAGTGAGGCACTCACAGACGAGATAAAGAATTTGGGAACTGAGGCAGGAAATGCAGCTTAATTACAGCTTCCTCTATAACTGGCCTCAGAGAAGTCACTGAAGTTACATATTTTGGGGTTGGGAGGAGAACTGTGGGGCCACAACCAGAAGCAGAAGAGGCCAGGAAAAAGCAGCTTGAGCAGGAGGCTCTCACGAGGGAAACAGAGGCAGCACATACCACCAAAGACAACAGCAGCTCCTGAATTAACTGGAAACCCCAGGAATGCAAGACATGGAGTAAAACCACACGGCTGTGATCCTGCTGCCACTGGAGCAAGGGGAAAGCCTCCTTTCCTGGGGCAAGGCAGGCACAGCAAATGTGGGTGGTACTACAGGAACACAACAGCAATCAGGATTTTCTGTATCACAGAGAAAGGTCTGTACCTTTTCCACAGCGGGCACAAACTGCTTGGGAATATTTGTGCCGATGGTTCTGTCTTCAAATTCCAGTTTGGTGAAGTCCTCTGGCTCCAGGGGCTCCAGCACTCCGATCACTTTGCCGTACTGGCCTGCTCCTCCCGACTGCTTCTTGTGGGTGAACTCAAACCTGAACCCAACAACCCCCAAACACCACGTCACTCATGACACAAACCACAGCTTTCTATGGAAAACACTCCCATTCTGGATGTCACACAATCACAGACTGGCTTGGGCTGGAAGGGAATTTAAACTCAAAATCCCACGGGCAGGGACGCTTTCTGCTATCCAAGGCTGCTCCAAGCCCCATCCAACCTGGACACTTCCAAGGATAGGGCAGCCACAAATTCCCTGGAAAACCTGTGCCCCGGCCTCCCCACCCTCCCGGGGAAGGGTTCATTCCCGATATCCCATCTAGCGCCGTGTGCCACGCCACCCCGTGCCGTGCAGGGATGCGCCGCCCCCGCCCCGCCGCTGCGGCCCCGCCCGGCGCTTCCTGCGGGAGGAGGAAGCGGCTCCCGGGCCATGGAGCTGCCTCCCGGCCACTTCCCGGCCGCCCGCGCCGCGGCCGCGGCCCTGGGCTACCTGCGGTACCGGCGGGGCGGCCCCGGGCGGGGGCTGCAGCTGCGGGAGCTGCGCCGCGCCCGCCGCCAGGTGAGCACCGGGAGCCGGCACCGGGAACCAGCACGGGAACCGGCACCAGGAGCCGGGAGCCAGCCGGGGAACCAGCACCGGCAAGGGCTTTTGGCGTGGAGCGGGCAGAGCACGGGGCCAGCCGCACGGGAGGTGTGGACGGTCCCGCTCTGGGGACATCCCAAACCTGCCGGGCGCGTCCCGGTGTCACCGCACAGGTGACCCCGCCTGGGCTGGGCGATTGGCGATGTACTCCCCAGCCGCAGCTGCTCCGGGGTGGTGGCACTGTCGCCGCGGGGGTGACACCGCCTGGGTCCGTCTGGGGGTCCTGGCAGGAGCTCGGTGTCACCGCGGGCGGGGCAGCGCTGTGGGACGCACCCCGTGTGTCACCGGCGGTGACAGCAGCGCCGAGAGCCCTGCCCAGGGCACGGCACCGGCACCAAGCCAGGAGGAACAGGAGGAGGAGGAAGAGGAAGAGGAGGGTGCTGGGTGCTCCTGTGCCTGCCAGGGCTCCCAGCCCTGCCCTGGCTCTGCAGGGACACCTGGGTCTGCAGGGACACAGCAAAGCCCCCCTGCTCTCTTCCTTGTAGCCAGAAAAATTAATACAGGGCATGATCCAGTTCATAATAACCTGCAAAATGGAATTCATAGAAGGGAGCACTGAAGGCTCTTAAGGGAGTATTTAACCAAGCAGCAAATTCTTGAGAGCATCACAGAGGAGCCCAGAACTGGCAATTCAGGGGTGTTCAAGGACAGAAAGGAGGGTGCAGAGGCCCTGGCACAGAGTGTCCATCCCTGGCAGTGCCCAAGGCCAGGCTGGATGGGACTTGGAGCAACCTGGGATAGTGGAAGGTGTCCCTGCCATGGCACTGGATGGGATTTAAGGTCCCTTCCAACCCAAACCATCCTGGGATTCTCTGATTTTGTCCAGGATGCAGCCATTCAACATTTGCCAAAAGAAATGTTTTTAACATTTTCCCCTTTTTAGGACATCGATGATGAGGGGCACAAGTACTACCTGGAACTGGAGCTGGAGGATGTCCTGGACAAAGTGAGTCACGCTGGTTTAATGACACACTCTGTGCACACAGCACTTCATACTTTGATTCATACTCCTGATTTTTCTGTGCTGCCAATCAAGCCCCCAAAAGGCTGAATTTTAACCAAAAAGAACCCACGGCCCACGTGGTACCTTCCACCACACCACCAGGCAATGCTGGGAGCACAAGGACATTTCAGTGTCACTCAGCTCCAACTGAACAGCACCAGGGACATCATGCACCCCAACCACTGCCCCTGCCATCACTGCAGAAAGCAAATCCCACCCTCAAACACTGACAGAAATGCCAGGAATTTAACCTTGTCTTAAATAATCACAAATCTCTCTGGCCCAGACTCAGAGAAAACAGCAACTACATCAAAATGACATTTTCAGAAGTGCAAATGACCCTGGTTATACACGTATTCTATAACAATGCACATCGTTAACTGTGCCACAGGACAGCACTGTCAGCTGCACTGCTGAGGTTCTGTATCACCTGGGCAGCAGAACCTCTGCTCCAGATGTGCAGGTCACAGTGCACGGAGAGCTCAGGAGCACACAGGAAGCAGACAAGGAGTTCTACAATTGGATCAGGAGCCTGGAAAAGGAGCTTGTGGCTGAGAACATCCCAGGTACAAGCCAGGGCTGGGGCTCAGGCCCTCACCTTTCTCTTTCTGGGGGGTCTGCAAGCACAGCCACTGCATTTGTTCCCAATTCGGAGTGTTCTGGAAAAGCAGCTGGCACTGGCACTGTCACCTGTCCCTGCTCCCTCTGAGGGTGTCCTGGCACAGCACATCCAACACCCCAAATGCACAACAGGGGCTGCTCTCACCTCAGAGTGAACCCTGCCTTCGAGACCTGGGATTTCTGATCAGAGAAAAAAGTGGAGCAGGACACCCTGGGAGTGTCCCAGGCCAGGCTGGATGGAGCTTGGAGCAGCTGGGACAGCGGGAGGTGTCCCTGCCATGGGTGGGGTGGCACTGGCTGGGATTTAAGGGCCCTTCCAACCCCAACCATTGCAGGATTGTGTGAAGTGGGAGGAAAACCCTGTGGTGATGGAGCAGCTCTTCCAAACACTGTGGAAGGCTGTGTGACAGGAGGGACTCGAGCAGCAAGCCCTGTATGAGGTGACAAGGCTCAGTTAAGGGCTCTCTTTAACAGCCAGTGTTTATTCTGGTTGCAGACAGCCATGGGAACATTCCCCCCGAGCTGGAGCCCATCCACCTGCTGGCCTGGGTGGCCTCTGGCTACGTGATCTGGCAGAATTCCACCGAAAACACCAAGTTCCACCTTGCCCAAGTTCAACACGTGAAGCAAGTGGTGAGTTCCCAGCAGGAACAGAATCCCAGCCTGCTCTGGGCTGGAGGGACCTTAAAGCTCATCCCGTTTTCCCCCTGCTTGGGGGGGAAATGAATCTCCCCCTGAATCTGAATCTCCCCCTTTCTCCTGAATGTCTTCCACAGCCCAGGGTGCTCCAAGCCCATCCAGCCTGGCCTTGGCTTTCCCTGGAAAGTATTCATGAGCTAAGCAGTTGTGGCAAGGATAATAAATTAAATCAACAGGATTCCACAGATCCTCCCCGTTTTGCTGTGTTCTATTAGAGAAAATCGATTCCAAGTTAAAAATAACCCTGAAGTGATCATCAGCTTTAAATTCAAGGCAACTTTCCACAGGAGCCAGGGAAAAGCAGCAGGATTTTGTGTTTAGAAAACAGAAAGCTCCAGAAGTTTTACTCCTCTGAACTGACAGTGAATTCCCAGGAAGTTCTGGGTCTGAAGGAAAGACAGGAATTCCTTGTGGGAGTAGGATTTGTGAATGTTTTGCTCCCTCTGATGGCATTTTAGAGAATTCACAGCTGCTGCAGGGCTCTGCACCAGCAAGAGTTTAAAGATTCTCTCTAACAAACTTAAGGATAAAGGAGACAAATAACTATTAACTAACCCATCTGCCATCTCTCTAGTTTTATCCCTTTTTCCCTGAAAACACAGGAAAAGGATCTATTCCAAAGGCCAGGGCTCATGTTGTCACTCAGAGTCCCTGGCTGTCACTCACTGTAAGGCCTCCTGACAATTTCATTTGGGATTGTTTGTGTTAAACTGACACCTGCTAGAATGAGGTGTTCGCATCCCAAAGAATTCCTGCCAGATCTGGTCTCTGCAAGGCAGGAATCAGCAGTTTAAAGCTCCACATTCACTGTCTCCCGTGCAGTTTTGGAGTGCACAGAAATCAGAACCAGGAGCTTTTAATTTTGTTACAGTGGCCGAGCTCCACGCGCTTCATTTGAGATCAGGAGCTGCCAGTTTTATCCGAAATCCATCAGGGAATTTTGTGATAACCACAGAGAACTGAACCACTTTTTCTGAGGTGGGAGAATCCCCAAATTCAGCCCTTTTCCTCCTGTCTTTCCAGAAAAGAAGTGATGAAGATCTTCAGTTTGACTTTGTGGTTCTACTCCACGAAATGGTGTCCCAGGTAAAGAGTTTTATTCCTAAAATCCTTTTTTGGGTGTTTTGAGACCGCAGCTGTGTGAGCTCCAGCTCAGACACAGATCTGATCCTGCAGGGTGAGCTCAGGGTCCCCATCCCTGCCCGTCTCAGCATCCCAGGAACCACAGCAGCAACTTCCAGCTGCTTTGGGGCTTTTGTGGGAATGGCTGAGGTTCAAAACTGTCCCTCACAGCTCTGCCTTGGGAGATGCCAGGGTGGGCAGGGATCAAGGGAAGGGGCAGCTGGAGCATCCTGGATGCTCAGCTGAATTCCAGCCGGGCTGTGGATGCCTCCATGGCAATCCCAGCAACCCCCAGCAGAAAGTGCCTCCCAGAACAGCACTGACATCCTGTGCTGCTCTCCAGCAAAATTCTGGCATCTGGGCAGGTGTTTTCATAGGAAAAGCACAGAAAACTGGGAAGGGAAGCTCTTGAGTGGAACAATGCAGGGATCTCCCTGCTCCTGACCCCCTGCACTCCCCTTCCCTGGGTTTAATTCCCCCATTTTCCAGGAGAAAGCTGCTGGCTGGCTCGAGGGGGGCAGTAGGGGTTGCTGACTGCTGTGTGCCCCACAGGAGGTGCTGCCCTGGGAGGTGACCCTGCTGTGGCACCCCCAGCGCGGGGCCCGAGTGTCCCAGAGCCGCGCCGCGGGAGCGGGGAGCTCCTGAGCACCTCTGGGAACAGCTGGGAACACCTGGGAACTCCTGAGCACCTCTGGGAACAGCTGGGAACTCCTGAGCACCTCTGGGAACAGCTGGGAACACCTGGGAACTCCTGAGCACCTCTGGGAACACCTGGGAACTCCTGAGCACCTCTGGGAACACCTGGGAACACCTGGGAACTCCTGAGCACCTCTGGGAACATCTGGGAATACCTGGGAATACCTGGGAACTCCTGAGCACCTCTGGGAACACCTGGGAGCTCCTGAGCACCTCTGGGAACACCTGGGAACACCTGGGAGCTCCTGAGCACCTCTGGGAACAGCTGGGAACACCTGGGAACTCCTGAGCACCTCTGGGAACACCTGAGCAGCCCTGGGAATATCTGGGAACTCCTGAGCAGCCCTGGGAACATCTGGGAACACCTGAGCACCTCTGGGAACACCTGGGAGCTCCTGAGCACCTCTGGGAACACCTGGGAATACCTGGGAGCTCCTGAGCACCTCTGGGAACATCTGGGAATACCTGGGAACCCCTGAGCACCCCTGGGAACCCCTGAGCACCCCTGGGAGCTCCCACAGCTGGAAGGAGCAGGTGATGGAGTGGGGACCAGCCACGGCAGAAGACATTAAATGAAACCTCTCAGGCGTTTCTGATCCCAGAATTCCAAAGGGACTTGCTCTGCCTCCAAGGGGATGAATGCAACAATTCCCAGCAGGAGTACTCACGGCACAGGGGCAGAGATGTTCTCCCTGAAGGCAACTTTGGGCTTCCCCATGGTGCAAGGACAACCATATTCCCTCTCCATTCTCTGCAGGAAAAAACCCACAGTGATTAGGGTGATTCCACTGGGAATTATTTAGTGACTTCTTCAGGATTAATCACTTCTTTGGTTGGGGGTTGGATTGATTTTTGGGCCTTTCTATAATTTTTTTTAAATTAACAAATTATTCCCCATCAACTTCTTTAAGACCTGCAGCTTCATATGCAGGAAAAGGAAACAGCATGAATTATGTAATTAAAATTCAAGTTTCTCAAGGCAAAAATCACTTTTTCTTCATTCTGTCAATATTTAAGATACATTTTTTGTGTTAAGATTAAAATATAGACATCAGCTGGGAAGAAAAAAATCCCTCTAACTACTCCTTTTTCCCTGCACTAGCTATTATTAGGGAATGATACATTTAAAACCACAGAAACAGAGGATTTTTCAGTAGAAATTAATTATAAGTAAGTATTATTAATTATTTTATGCAAAGGCTACTAGAGCAAAGTGTAGTGTGTAACACATTGTTATGGGTTGTACCAAATCCTAAAAACATTCCTGGCAAAATTTCCTTTTAGAAGCCTTCAGAATGGAACCACTGGAGAGAAAGAACCTTCAAAAGTTGACCTAAAAATTCAACTTTTCCCTAAGCAGCTGGAAGGAATAGGGGGGAGGAAGAGGAGGTGGGAAAAGCAGGCAAAAGCAGAGTCCATGGGGTGTGCTCCCCCAGTTACCTGGGCATAGATTTCCAGGTGCAGCTCCCCCATCCCAGAGACGATGGTCTCCTTGCTCTCCTCATCGAAGTGGATCCTGAAGGTGGGATCTTCCCTGGTGAAGCGGCCCAGGCCTTTGGAAAATTTATCCAGGTCATTCTGAAACACAAGCCAAGATTTACTCAACATCCACGAGTCACTCCAAGAAAAAAAGCCCCACGTTTTCCCATCCACGGCTGAGCATTCCTGCTCTTTGGGTTATTTCATGGAAGATTTATAACTCTTGATTAAAGTGTTAATTATTTATTTCAAGTTCACGTTTCTGGCTGAGTGACAGCATCCAGCTCTGGGTTATCCAAGGGATAAAGTCTTGGATATTGGGATAAAACAGTGCTTAGACTGTTCCAAAAAATCACAAAGCAGCAAAGGGAGGGAACTCAGGGAGAAGAGGTTGATCCAAAGGCTCCTACCTTGTTGGAAGGCTTCATAGCCACAGAAATGACGGGATCGGGGACGTGGATGGATTCCTGTGTGGCCAAGGAAAAGGGGATTATAAATTCCAGCAAAATCCTGGTGACTGGCAGTGCCTGAGGCAGCCAGGGCAAGGGGGGCTCACCATGGAGATGTCAGTGCTGGTTTTGTCTGTGAACGTGTCCCCGCTGGCACAGTCGATCCCAAACAGGGCACAGATGTCTCCAGCATAAACTTCATTTACATCCTGAGGGAAGGAAAATTCCTCTGCAGACAACACTGGGATAAGAGCAGCTGTGGCTGCCCCTGGATCCCTGCAGGTGGCCAAGGCCAGGCTGGGCAGGGCTTGGATCACCCTGGGATAGTGGAAGGTGTCCCTGCCCTTGTGGCTGGATCATCCCAAAGGTCCCTTCCATCCCAAACCATTCCAGGGTTGATTCTGTCTTTCCCTCACATCCAAACTCCACCTGGATTATAGAAGATCCATAAACACTGTGTTTTAAAGCTTGACACTAAGCTCCTTAAAAACTTCCAGCTTGGATAAAAAGCCCTGCAAATCTCCCTCTTTATTCAAAGGACAGAAGGGAGGGCTCAGCTTGGATGAATTCAGGATCAAACAAGAAGCAAAGTTGTTAAGCAAAGACCATCCTGTGCTTCAGGATCATCATCCAGGACTATCCAAGGGCTCAGCAGAGCTGACCCACGCAGGGTGATCCAGGGCTCAGCACAGCTGACCCACGCAGTGACCCATGGGCTCAGCAGTGCTGACCCACCCAGGACTATCCATGGGCTCAGCAGAGCTGACCCACGCAGGGTGATCCAGGGCTCAGCACAGCTGACCCACGCAGTGACCCATGGGCTCAGCAGAGCTGACCCACCCAGGACTATCCATGGGCTCAGCAGAGCTGACCCACGCAGGGTGATCCAGGGCTCAGCAGAGCTGACCCACCCAGGGCTATCCAAGGGCTCAGCAGTGCTGACCCACGCAGGGCTATCCAAGGGCTCAGCAGAGCTGACCCACGCAGGGCTATCCAGGGGCTCAGCAGAGCTGACCCACCCAGGGCTATCCATGGGCTCAGCAGTGCTGACCCACGCAGGGCTATCCAGGGGCTGGCAGCCATCCCTGGGGATGCACTCACCTCCATGTTGTCCGAGTGCATCCGGACCAGTCTCTGCACCCTGACCCTCTTCCCCGTGCGGGTGTTGTAGATGTAATCTGACTTCTTCAGCATCCCCTGGTACACCCTGACGTAGGTTAACTGCCCAAACTTGCCAGCCTGCAGGCACAAGCCACCAAAATCTGGTCATTCTGGGAACCAGTGATGCCTCAGGTTTCAGCTTTTCTATGTTTCAGGTTCTGTGCTGCTTTAGTGTGTGGGTCTGAGCTGCACATGAGGGGATGGTGAGCTCTGCACAGAGCAGGGAGACAAAACAATTCCTGCTCCAGCTGGGCACCAAGGACAAATGATCCAAAGCTCAGCCCAGGAGCACAAACAGCGTGGGCTGCAGAGAGAAAAACAAGCAGGGTGGGAATGCCTGGGCTAAAGCTGGAACTGGACAATGAACTGCAAGGTGCAAATGGAGAAGAGCTGAGCCAAGGCAGAGACCCCGGGAGCGCTCGTGCATTTTGGGACCATTTGGGTTCCTCTTGGGGGCAGCCCTGGCTGGGCTCTTGTGCTGCCCAAGGTGGATCCATGGAGGAGATGCTTTGAATAAATCCCTGCTTTATTCTGTGACTCTGCCCAGCCTCTGCTCCAGGGCAGCCTGCACAAGGCATCTCCAGCACCAATTCCAAGCACCGCGTGCACTGACTAAATGTGGTGTGAGTTTCCACTCTACTAATGGAAATGAAAGATTCTTAACAGCTTTCATTTGGCTCTGCAATGGAATTTGGCAATTTTCTGAACCAATTTTTCACTCCCAAAGCTTCCCAAGAGATGTACATTGCCATGGAATGTGGCCAGCCATTTTCCACATTCCAAAGGAATCCCCAAGTGCTGCTCTCTAAGTAGCAAACAACTTATTTGCTTAAATCTCTGCTCTTCTTCCTCTCTGACTCTCTCATGTCCAATTGTTTCCAAGGGCAGGATTTTTCCCTGAAAATATTTCAATTAAGCCAACAAACCCCCAGATGTTCAAGTTTTAACTAAGAAAACCAGGAAATACTTGAGGTCCAAAACCCACCCTGAAGTTCCAAATTGGCAGCGCTTGTGGATTTTATGGTTGAAGCCTTTTTTAAAAAAGAAGTTTCAATTGAAGTCAAATATAAACTGCTTTCAGTATGAAGTGGTTTAAAAGCCTGCTGTAGGTGAGGTTTGGTAGCACCACCTGGACTCTCTCCATGACTGTGGGAAGGAGCAGAGTGAGACTCACCTCCAGCTTGAAGGCCAGGCCGATGAAAGGCTGGGAATCGTCACGAGCAGAGTTCAACAGGAACTTGGTTTGGTCCTGAGAATCCCTGAGAAACAGGGATGAGAGGGAGGAGAGGTTAGGAACCAACACAGGAGCTTCCCCTAAACATTTACAGGCTCTGCTCTTGGGGTTCACATGGCTGGGTGGGCTCTGCTCCCAGGGACAGGGACAGGAGAGGGAACAGCCACAGGCTGGGCCAGGGGAGGCTCAGTTGGAATCAGCAGGAATTTCCTCATGGAAAGGGTGGTGAGGCCTTGGCAGGGGCTGCCCAGGGAGGTCTGGAGTGCCCATCCCTGGAGGTGTCCAGGGAAGGGCTGGATGTGGCACTCGGTGCTCTGGGTTGGGTGACAAAGGGAGGATTGGGCACAGCTTGGACTCGATGATCCTGGAGCTCTTTTCCAGCCTCAGGGATTCTGGGATTCATGTCCATAAGAATAAAACACTATTTACACACTTGGCATGTGCTCCCTCCTCTAGGCAGGCCATGCTTCAAGGGCTGCCATCAATTCTAAAGAATTATCTGACAGTCATTGTCCAAATGCAACACTGAATGTGCTAAAATCCCAGTACAGAGTAACCCCTAATTAGAGAGGAGCTTTGGGACTTTGTGCCCAGTGCTGGTGGCACTGTTTGATACCAGTAGTAAAGGATTGTGGATCTTGTTAGGAATGTTTCCTGCTCTGAAACCATTCCATGGAATCCCAGACTGGTTTGGGTGGGAAGGGCCATTAAAGGCCATCCAGTGCCATGGGCAGGGACACTCCACAGCCCAGCCTCTGGGCACTCCTGCTGCTGCTGGATGCACTCACCCCTGGTTGAGGAGAGCATAGTTCTCCACCTCAGAAGGATTGGGAAGGTATTCCAGGACAGCATCCAGCAGTGGCTGCACCCCTTTGTTCTTCAGAGCACTTCCCACGAGGACAGGGGTGAAGGATTTCTGCAGCGTTGCCCTTCGGATTGCCAGCTGAAAAACATCCCTGTGAACTCCTCCAGCAGCACAGCCAATCCCCTGGCTTTCCCGGGCTTCTCCACTCCTGGAGCAAAGAGCTGCTCCACTGTCCCCTGGACACCCCCAACACAAGGGCTTCCCAGAAAACCTGCTCTCCAGAATTCTTCAACAGATTGGGAACGGGCCCTCCCCGTGGGGGAACCGGAGCTCAGCTGAGGTGACACAACTCCAGCGAGCAGAATTCCTGATGCATTTATTGAGGAGCGAGGGGACAGGGACGCGGGTGAGGGAACGGGCAGCACAAGGCAGGTACCTTTAACTGTGCAGCTGTGGGAATCTTCTCCTCCAGGAACAGCTCCCCCAGGAGCTCGTCGGCGTTGGCCACGCACTCGATGAGCTCGCGGCGCCGCTCCGCAGCCTCCGCCCGCAGCTCAGCCGGGATCTCCTCCACCCTCAGGGTCTGCCTGCACACACGGGGAACACAGTGACCCCCGGAATTCCACAGGGATCAGTCAGCCTGCCCAGCCCTGGGGGCTCAGCCGGGATCTCCTCGACCCTCAGGGTCTGCCTGCACACACGGGGAACACAGTGACCCCCGGAATTCCACAGGGATCAGTCAGCCTGCCCAGCCCTGGGGGCTCAGCCGGGATCTCCTCCACCCTCAGGGTCTGCCTGCACACACGGGGAACACAGTGACCCCCGGAATTCCACAGGGATCAGTCAGCCTGCCCAGCCCTGGTGTGACCACCCTAACTGAGAACGATCCACCCCTCACGTGGATCCTGGGAAAAATCCCCTGAGAACATCAGCGTGTTATCTCTGGTGTGGGAGAGTCCTTCCCACTCCTGGCAGAGATCAGGAAAACCTCCCAACAGCCTCACCCACAGCTGATCCTCATCCCAGGGAGCCACACACGCTGCAGGATCCCGTCATGGAGCAGTCTCCTGCTTCTCCAGGTGGGAAGGGTGGTCACCACCCCTTCACAGCAATCAAATCCTGCTGCAGCCACCCCCACCCAGAGCTCCCTGCGGGCCCCGGGCACTGGGAGAGCTGCAGAGGGACCCTCAGCCCCAGCACAAGCCCATTCCCAAACTTCCAGAGAGCTGGGCTTCATCTCTGAAGAGAAACTGCAGGAATTCCTCCTGCAAAGAGCAGCTCCAGCTAGAAAAGAAGCAATTTCCAGGACTCACCCAAGTGCCCCATCAAAATAGATTGCTTTTTCTTCAATGAGATCTATAATTCCTTTAAAGTTTCCTTCCAGCCCAATTGGAATCTGAACAAAAGCTGCATTGTGTTTCAACTTGGATCTGAAAAAGGGAAAATAGGAATTATTGAATAAAAAAGTAATTTTCTACGTGTGTGCTCCAGATGGTCTTTGAGCAATGTCCCCCTTCTATAAAATTCATGTTTTGTCCTTTGGACAGTGCTAAAATCTGCCAATATGGATAAAAGCCACCCAGCTGTGGTTTAGGGCTTTGTATCCCACCAGGCCCAGGGAGCAATTCCCATGGGAAAGGCAGCAGGGCAGTTTGAGATTGATTGCTTGATGAAGGCAGTTGCTTCTCCCTGAATGAGTATTAATGAGTTTATCTCATGGATCAAATTAGGCAGGGAAAGGCTGGGAATAAGCAGGACTTCCAGGAATCTATAGCACCCCACGTCACCTCCCTGCTAGAATTTCAGCAGCACCAGGATCCAGGGAAAACTAAGAGGCTGCTCAAAGTGGGTCCTGATACAGTTCCATCAACAAAATAAACATCAAACCCCAGCCCCTGGCCACTGCAAATCCTGGCTGACATCAATATGGGGGTTTTGGGACAACGGAGATTTGTCCTGGGTCAGATCAGGATTTAACCTCGTATCAGGAATTCTCCAAAGTGCAGCTCCCAAGAGAAGCCTTTCCAATAGTGTTCCTAATGACCTGCCACGGGGATGGAATTTCAGGAAGCATTGTAAATGCCAGAACCTGAGCTGCTGCACTGCTCTGGCCGGGTTGGAGCCCATCCTGTCCAGTTTGTTGATGAAGGTGAGGAAAGGGACGTTGTAACGCTTCATCTGCCTGTTGACAGTGATGGTCTGGCACTGGACACCTCCCACAGCACAGAGAACCAGGATGGCTCCATCCAGCACCCTCAGAGACCTCTCCACTTCAATGGTGAAGTCCACATGGCCTGGGTAACAGATACAAATAAAAATGATAAATGCACTGGGGAAAGGAGCAACAGCCAAGGGAATCACAGTGAGTGACATCAGCTGAAGCGATGGAGCACAGTCATGGAATGGTTTGGGTGAGAAGGGACCTTAAACTCCATTCCACCCCTCCATGACAGGGACACCTTCCACTGTCCCAGGTGCTCCAAGCCCCGTCCAACATGGCCTTGGGCATTGCCAGGGATCCAGGGGCAGCCACAGCTGCTCTGGGCACCTGTGCCAGGGCCTGCCCACCCTCTAGGGAACAATTCCTTCCCCATATCCCATCTGACCCCGTGTCAGTTTGAACCCATCGCTCCACGTTCCACCACAACCAGGGACACAAAGATGCACCACATCCCCTGTACCCATGAGGAACAGCAATCCCCAGGCACTGCCCTTACCTGGCGTGTCGATGATGTTGATGTTGGTGTCCTTCCACATGGTGTAAGTGGCTGCAGACTGGATGGTGATGCCCCGCTGTCGCTCCAGCTCCATGGAGTCCATGACAGCTCCAACTCCATCCTTACCTTTCACCTTAGGAGAAACAAAAAAATTAGTTCAAGGAGTTCGCTAAGAATTCGCATCCTATCCCTGGAAGTGTCCAAGGCTAGGCTGACAGGGCTTGGAGCAACCTGATCTATGGAAGGTGTCCCTCCCCACAGCAGGGGGTGGGATGGGTGAGCTTTTGGGTGAGGTGTCTCTCCCCACCCAAACCATTCCATGATACTGTGAATCCATGTGCAGGAGTGATGCTGCATGGACTGAGCATCCTCCCTCATGCAGAAAAACACAGTGTGGAGGTGAGTCCCAGGAAGATGCAGGTGGGAGCTCAGGCCGACCTCGTGCATCTGCGCGATCCTGCCCGTGTAGAACAGGATCCGCTCCGTCAGCGTCGTCTTGCCGGAGTCGATGTGAGCCGAGATGCCGATGTTCCTGATCCGCTCGTTGGGAAGGACCCCCGAGGAGCAGTGCCTGCAGGAGGTCAGCAGGAGCTGCGAGGAAAGAGAAGGGCACTGGCTCAGCCAGGAGTGGATCCAACAGGACAGCTCACGGGACACCAGGAATGGGAAGAGGGGAAACGGCCTCAAGCTGTGCCAGGGGAGGCTCAGGTTGGACACCAGGAGGAACTTCCCTATGGAAAGTGTGGTCAGGCTTTGGCAGGGGCTGCCCAGGGAGGTCTGGAGTGCCCATCCCTGTGGGTGTCCAAGGAATTCCTGGAGGTCAGAGCTCTGGGCTGGGGACAAGGTGGGCATTGGGCACAGCTGGGACTCGGTAGTCTTGAAGGGCTTTTGCAATGTAATTTATCCTGGGATTCACTGTGCCCATGGCTAAACTGCCAAACCGCTTCCCCACGGCTTCCTGCCAATCTATGGCGAGCCGGTCACCTCAGGCCGAATGGCCTTTCCAGGGTCACCTCGGAGCTGTCACCACAACCCGCGCGGCCCTTCCACGCCCGCCCCGCTGCCCACTCCCGGTTCCCCTGTCCCCATCCATGTGACCGGCGGCTGCTCGTTCCCTGCAGCTGCTGCGGCCCGTCCCTCCAAGGGGCTGTCCCTCCGCCCTCCATCCCTTCTGCTCCCGGCTCCCTCCCCTCCCTGGGGCGCCGTCCTCTCATGCGGGCGCGGGGCGGTCCCGCCGCCGGTACCTGGATGTGCTGCGGGCGGCCGGGGGCCAGCCCGGCCCGTAACACCCTGAGCATGGCCCCGGCTGCGGCTGCGGCCCCGCTCCCGGCCCCGGCCCCGGCTCCAATCCCGGCTCCGGCCCCGGCTCGCTCCCGCCTCTTCCGGGGCCCCGCGCAGGCGCCGCGGCCCCGCCCGGCCCCTCACGGACCCCTCCGGCAGCGGCGGGAGCCCTGAGGGCGGAATGGAGGGGGGAAGCTTTCACTGCCCGGCCCCCGGCCCCTCAGGGAGCGGCACCATGCGGGAGCCCCGGGGGTGGAATGGAGAGGGGAGGCTCTCACTGCCCCCCGGCCCCTCACGGGCCTGTCAGGGAGCGGCGGGAGCCGTGAGGGCGGAATGGAGAGGGGCGGCTCTCACTGCCCGGTCCCTCACGGGCCCGTCACGGTGCGGCGGGAGCCCTGAGGGCGGAATGGAGAGGGGAGGCTCTCACTGCCCCCCGGCCCCTCACGGGCCCGTCAGGGAGCGGCGGGAGCCGTGAGGGCGGAATGGAGAGGGGCGGCTCTCACTGCCCGGTCCCTCACGGGCCCGTCACGGTGCGGCGGGAGCCCTGAGGGCGGAATGGAGAGGGGAGGCTCTCACTGCCCGGCCCGCGGCCCCTCAGGGAGCGGCACCATGCGGGAGCCCCGGGGGCGGAATGGAGAAGGGAGGCTCTCACTGCCCGGCCCCTCACGGGCCCCTCAGGGAGCGGCGGGAACCCTGAGGGGGAATGGAGACGGGAGGCTCTCACTGCCCGGTCCCCCGGCCCCTCACGGGCCCCTCAGGGAGCGGCGGGAGCCGTGAGGGCGGAATGGAGACGGGAGGCTCTCACAGCCCCCGGCCCCTGACGGGCCCCTCTGATCCAGCCGTGGGGTTCCCGAGCGCACCCCGGAATTCTCCGACTGCGGGCTGAAAGGGGCGGATTCCAGCCAAAGCGTGCAGCGGGACGGAGCCCGGCATCGGGGTCACATCGCAGGGGTTTGGGAATTAGCAGGAATTCGAAACTACTGGAGAGCGGCGCTCCCGGGCCCGGGGGGATGAAGTGCCGGGAAAGGGGAACACAAGGCTGGGATGGGGCACAGGGACCCCTTTGGAATACACGTTAAGTATTAAGATATATTCTTGATTTAAAATTATTCCCCCAGAACTGCCTTTCATACCTGCAAAGGCTCCAGAGAAAACCCTCTCCGTACTCAGTGTGGTTCCATCAAACTTTTGTTTTTTGTGAAAAATGCATGGTCACCTCTGGAAACAGGGATTTCCAGAGGATCCCAGGGTGGTTCTGCTAAATCCCATGCCCTTCCACCCCTCCCTGGGCAGGGACACTGCCCAGAGCCCAGCTTTCCTTCACTGAACTGTTGCAAAGCAGCCCAAAGTAACGCACAAGTCCCTCTGCGGAGTAGAATAAACCAACAAACCCCATAAATAATAAATAACTTTATTAAAGAATTGCAGTTTCAGATGCTTTTACAGAGCACAATTTGTGCCTTACACAGGAGAACAGTCTTGGCGTAGCACAGGGATCTGGAGGGAATATTCACCTCTTCCCACTGTCATTTCAAACCCAGGCTGTGCTGTTTTATTTCACACAAAAAGCTCAGTTATCAGGTGAATCTTCAATTTAACAGCAGCAGCTCTCCAAGATTCCTGCTCAAATTCCAACATACAAAACATTGCTGCTGGTAATTACTGAGAAGATTCTCTCATAAATTACAGAATCCATGTTTGTCTCCAGTGGATGGAAAATGAGCCCTGGGTTGAGCTCTGACTTTAAGGGGTGTCCAACCCCCCCTGACCCCCCCTGCTCATTAAATGGTTCAATTATTGCCATTAATATTGATCACATCAACTTATTGCCACTGATACTTCTCTAATTCAGGAAGAGACCACAAGCAAATAATTGTCCTTCTCTTTTCAGAGCTCCACAGAAGTGCTGCTGATTGGGTTTGCACATTAAAAAACATTAATTAATTAAAATTAAATAACCTAGGGAAACTGCAGGAAGATTAAATATGATTTAGAGGCTTTTTGGCCAAACAAATATTACTCTTAACTTACTAAACTCTATTTTATCATACAAATAGTACTTTTAAAGGCTGCATTATAATGGAGCCTTGAATTTATGTAATGCTTTAATGTTATTAATTTATATTATTTAATTTACAGAAATTCTTTCTGCTACACCACAGGGATAATTCTGTGTGGTAGAACAGTACAGGGACTGAACACCTGGAATCCAGGATTTTCCTGCTCTCAGACACTGCTGGCTCTTCTAAACTCCTATCAAACATAGATTTAGGGTCATTCTACCCTCAGTAAAACACAAAGAACACACAAAGGAGAGGGGTTCCTGTATCCAGGGCTCTTTAGAACACAAGAAATGATGAAATCATTCCAGTTAAACTCATTTCTCCCATGTATTTTTCCCATGAGTAACTCCTAGTCGCAGCTGATCCCAGGACACTGTTATTTCTACAGGATAATTACAGTATTTAATTACTACAGACAATCCTCAAAATGGAAATGGATGGGCTAACTCCACAGGAAACAAAGGATCAGGAATACAAAGCTGACAGTTCAGGCACAGGAAAGGAGGTGCAAGCACAGCTTACTAACATAAAAACTCTGATAAATGTGAAGTATTGCCATATTTCAGTATTTCCTCTCGTTTTTTATTACACCAAGGCGAGTGTGGGGGCTCTGTAACAATTTACAGTATGATTTTAAAGTAGTGCTTTACAGTGGATGCAAGTTCTATTAATTAACCTAGAAAATCAGTAATTATTTCAGCAACCCAAAAGAAAGGAAATTTGCTTTCTGTGCCACTCAGAGTGGGAAGGAGGAGCTGCAGTAGCAGGCTCAGTAAAGCCTGAGATTGGTGCAGCTGGAGCAGGACAGCTCTGCAAATCCAAGCTGGTTTTACCAGGCTCAGAGATGTCCCATAAAGTGCTTCTAGGCAGAAAGTTGTTGGGTTGGAATTCGCTGAGGAGCTGAGGACACTGAGAGGCAGGAGGAGCAAAGGCACAACACAGAGCAGAGATTGGTCACAAATCCAGGTGTATTTTATGGACACGAGCACTGAGCACCATCATCTGCTCCAGGGAACCTCCACCCCAGGGAATGGGGACACTTAGTTCCTGGAGCCCTTCAGGGGGACAGGTGTTCCTTTCACACTGAGAGCCTCCAAGGAATCCCTGGGCACTCTGGATCCTGGAGCTCCAAGTGGCTTCTCTCTGCAAAAAGAGCAGCAATGGTCACCATCTCCATGAAAACAGGAGGAATAAAACCTGCAGTTCCCCTTGGAGCATTGCTCCAGAGCTGGATTTTCCTTCTGCTGCTGGAATTTCCTTATCCTGCAGGACAGCAGGGAACTGTTTTTACCTTCTTGATCCTCCGTCCCTGGGGCTGTAACGCACACTTCTGGATCTTGGAGCTTCCACAGCTTCTCTGCTTCGGCAAGGCCTGAACTTCATGATCTCCTTCTGCCACTCCTCATCAAAGGTGCCAGCCTCGGCTGAAAGCAGATACATGTATTTGAAATGTTAACAAAGAGAGGAAAAAACAGTTAATGAGTGTCAGGGGGTTTGGGTAGTGATTTTAAGCTTTGTAGTCCACAATTCTCCACAGGGCCTGCAACTGTTTTTGGGATCTATAAAAGAGAATTTGGATTTGGAGACTTTCAGTCTAAAAGTGCCTTTTAAGATATCTCAAGCTGGAACTTCCAAATCAGAGTGTGAAACTGTAAAGCCCGTTAGCTGCCTAAAAAGACCTACATTCATCCAGGTTGATGAATTCTTGGTTCATCTCCTCCTCCCCAGTCTTGGAGTTCTTGGATTTTTTGATGACATGAGCCCGATCCTGGATGTGGTGACCAACAGATATTTTCTCCAGCCCACTTTCAGAATCCTTCAGTGCTTTTCTTGTTTCTCTAACCTGTTAAAAAAAAATGGAACTGAGTGTCCTTGCAACTAAAAATGAGGTACAAGGGTTTACAGAATCCCAGGATGGTTTGGGTTGGAAGGACTTAAAGCCCATGCAGTGCCAGCCCTGCCATGGCAGGGACACCTCCCACTGTCCCAGGTGTTCCCAGCCCCAGTGTCCAACCTGCCAGGGATCCAGGGGCAGCCACAGCTTCCCTGGAAGAATTCCCTTCCAATATCCCACCCAACCCTGCTCTCTGCAGGGGAAGTCATTCCCACTTGTCCTGGCACTCCAGGCCCATGCCAAGGGTTAAATCCTCCCCCAACAGTTTTTTATCTTTCCTTTACAAAAGTCAGGTTTTCCAGGCTTTTCCAATTCTCTCATTTCCTGTCTTGGCTGCAAACACACCAACAAAATACAAATCAAGCTTTTTTCCTTTGGCCACCAGAGAGGAAGATGAAACAACACCTCTGGTTTTTAACTGGCTATTAATTATTGGGGGAAAAAAACCCTGAGTTTAAAAATCCTACAGAGCCAAGGTTCCAACATTCTCCTTGGCAACAGAAAGATCAACACCCAGTGCCAAAATTCCCAGCGTGAGGAACAACCAGTTATTGGGCTGTGGTGTTGAGTGGCCTGGAAGGCAGGCTGGCCCTTATCAGTGTCCTGGGCTATTATTAGAAGCCGTGTGATAACGGGTGTGCTGGAGCTGGCACACAGTCCCAGCCAATCCTGCCCTCGGCCTTTGGGGATCCTGTCTAGGCTTTCACAGCCCGGGCCAGCTTCACATTCCCGCTCCCAGTTCCCGGCAGGATTAGACACAACAGCTGCAAGGGAGCTGCAGCTCAGGGTTATGTAAGTGTCTGGGCAAAGGGCTGCTTTGAAGGCAGGGGCTGCATAAATCAGTGTCTCTCCTGGAGTTGAAGTGGACAGGAAAAGGATTCATTACAGCAAAGAGAAGGGCATTGGAAAATTGCTGCTCTGTGCTCTGTTTTCCCAGCCTTGGATGGGACTGTAATTTATTCTGGGGTGTACTTAAAGCACAAAATTACAGGGAGGAAACCAGACCTTTAATACCGAGCAGGGTTTGAGAGCGCTGTGTTTTCCTCAATCCCTAAATCTTCTCTGAGCAGTCAAGGGGGGTCGGGCTCTGCTCCCAGGGCACAGGGACAGGAGGAGAGGGAATGGCCTCAGGCTGGGCCAGGGGAGCTCAGGGTGGACATCAGCAGGAATTTCTCCATGGAAAGGGGCAATAAACACGGGAAGGGGCTCCCAGGGAGGTCTGGAGTGCCCATCCCTGGAGGTGTCCAAGGAATGCCTGGAGGTGGCACTCAGTGACAAGGTGGGGACCGGGCACAAACTGGACCCAGCGCAAGCTCAGTGATGCCAGCATTCTGTAAACTCCAGGAGTAACTGTCTGCAGGAAAAGCAGCTGCAGGCACTGCTTCGGTGTGGCTGCACCCGAGCCCTGGGCAGTGCCCAGCTCCTGGGCTGGATCCCAGCACCACTCACCCCTCCTGGAGCCGTGCGGGTCTGGGCCGTGGCTTGGAAAACTTTGGGAGGTTCATCCCCCACTCTGGAATAGGTCATCATGGAGGAGGAGCTGAAACTGTGCCCCTCGGGCTGGAGGGACAGGTCATCCTGCAAAGCAAGGCAGGCTCATTACTGGAACTTACAACTGGTGAATAAGAGTTATTCCTTATTATTTTATTATGGAAAATATCCCTGCACAAAATTAACCCTCTGTCGTGGTTTGGCACCACATTAAACTTCGGTTTTATCCTCAAAGAATAAAGAAAAATTATAAACACAATTTAATCTGGGCAAAACCCCCTTTAATTCTTACTATCTCCTTGAGATTAGTCCCATTTCTCTTGGCATTATTTTCTAAGGAATATTTGAAATAACTGCACTCTCCAGTGCAATAAATTCCAGAATGATTTTCAAAAGAACTCACAAATTTCCTGTGCATTTCCAGCATGCTGTTCCTCATGTTTGACATCATCCTGTCCATTGCAGAAAACGGATCCACAAAATCTGCATCCCACTGAAAGAAGGGAAACAAAAGACTTCAGTTCAAAGAGTCTCAACTCTCCCAGTCCTGGAGCTGGTTTTCACATGCATTTTTAACTCAAAAAGCTTTTCAGACTGCACTTCACACACAGACAAGCCAAAATGCATCTTTTCAAAAGGAAATTGAGGCAGCTGGATTAAGATGGAAGTATTGGGAAGACAAAAGTGGAAGATTTGTCACTCAGATGTCAAACTGGCCACAAAATGAGTTTATTTAACAAAAATGTTCCCTGGATATTCAAGCATCCAATTATTTCACAAATGTGTTCATAAACCTCACCAGCTCCTGCTCTCAAAGTCCTGTATGACCCTTCAGGGTTTAAATTTCAATAAATTCATTTCCAGGTTACGTATTTCAGCGTTGCAAACTTAAAGCTGCATTTAAGCCCCAAACGAAGTAAAATTAAAGGACAGAAAATCTTCAACTTATTTTTTGAGTACAAGAAATCGGAATCCTCTGGGCAAGAGCTATGGACAGATGATGGATATTTAACAGGATATTCCAGACCCCCAAACCACAGCTGGAGAGCACCCCAAGCCCATCTCCAGGAGCTGCTCTGCCCTCCTGGGAGCAGTGGCTCTGTGCCACCCCCACAAAAGCATTCTCCAGCAGCACCCAGGGTTTGCAGTTTCCCCAGGGATGATCCCATCCATATCCAGAGGTCAGTGCCCCAGGAAGGATTTTTTCCCTGGATTTTCTTATTCCCAAACTGCAAAGAGCACCAAAAGCAGGATGCAAGCACAGAGCTGAGCCTCTGCCATGCTTTGGTTACACACAGCTTACACAGGAGCTACTCCAGGGATACTAACCCCTCTCCCAAAACCTGCAAAGGGCATGAGGGAGAAGCTGGTGGCCTGGAAAAAAAGGAGCAACACCTGGAATTATTATCAGGAACAGCAGAAATTACTTTTATATGAAGCAGATTGCATGAAACATTTCCCATCTAATCAAAATCACTCAGGAGGGCCTTGCTAATTAATTCATTAATCCCTGGGTATGTGGAAATAATACATATTTATACTGATGATATTAGAAAGTGATAACTGTGACTACATCTAATAAATACTGATAAGAGCGTGTGAAAAGCACTCCGAGGGTGGCAAACACCAGAACCCCACAAGAACCTTGGTGCTGATTCCACACTTCAGGCCCCACCCTGCAATGCAGTCAGGCAGCCCTGAAAGCTGATTAAAATCAACAAATCAACAAATTATCCCACGGATATTGAGGATTGCTGCACGGCAGGGCAGTGGGATCCTGGGAAGCACAGGGTGTTTCCAAGAAACCCAGGCTGGAGAGTCAGATAAGGGCTGCACACACACGGGGTGCCAGAAGGACCCAACCCTTGGCAGGAACTTTAGTGGAAAAAGAAGGAATTCTCCAATTCTGGAACAGCTTTAGGAACTCCTCAGGTTTCTGTCAGGACAGATTAGGCAGAGCTGTAAATAGTAATATTTTTTTTTTCTCTCCATATCAAGTCCTCACCAGTAAGAGTTATTAGGCATACAAAGCTGTTTTAGAACACTAAAAAGCCACTAAAAGCTGTTAAACATTTGTCTTATTTTTATTTATAAGATAATCTCATCTCCCAAAAATTCTAATTAACAGCATTTCTTAATATGTTTTAGCTCATTCCTTCTTCCCTAAAACTGAACTACAAACCTGCTGGAGAAAGGAAAAGCAGTTTTAACTCTGAATCTTACAATGGCACTCCTTGAGTTGTCCCAACTAATGTGGTTCTTTTCAAAGCAGTTTTAGGCGTGCTGCAATTTAATTAAACAGAATTACAACACTACTAATTAGTGTCAGTAATTTGAGTGAAGTATATTTTGACATGGCAGCAAAGCTCCACCTTTTCCTACATAAAAATGTAATTTTAAGGGTTTCAGTCCTTGGTGGAGCAGCAGTTTGAGATGACAAGGCAAAGCGACCAGTGCTGACTCTGGTGTGACATCTGACAGCTCTCCAGGGGAACAGGAGGAACACCAGGAGATCCTGGGAAGGGTTTGGGCCTCACCTTTGTCCCTCGCTGCAGGAGCAGGGACACAACCCCTGAGCTTTGACAGGCTCTTTCTCTAAAGGAAAAGCTCTGATCTGGCTTTAGGCACCCCTGATCCAAGGCCTAAGGATCAGAGGGAGGATGATGCCCTAATTAGATGCAGTTTCTATATTTGCCAGGAACTGGATGAGCAGGGGAAGGAATGTGCCAGTTCCCCTCTGGAGCTGCAGGTGACAGGCTCTGTTCCAGCTCTGGCCTGGCCACCAGCCCCTGTCACCTGCCTTTTCTTCAACAGTCTCTGAAAATCCAGCGGGAAGCACGAAAGCAACGGGGAGGCAGCTGCTGAGTATCTGCAGGGAAAGGAAGCAGCTCCCAACGTTCATCCTCTATAAATACAGCTCTAGATAAGGGTTAGATATGATGGTCCTGCATGCCCAGAGCTGAAAAAACACTTCAATTAAACACAGACCATCAGTTTCACTTGGTAACACACAGAAATACTGAATTCCACACCCATTTCCCTGAGCTTTAATTCTTGCAGGTTTGTATCTGAGAGAATATTGACAATCAGCCCAAATTCAGAGCATGAAGTGTTAATTTCCAGCTGCAAAGCTGAAACATGATTTAAAATCCATGGATGGATATTCCTGAGGTGGTGAAACCCAGGCTTGTGGAAATCAAACTGAACCAGCTGCACACAGGGACTGAAATGCACAAATACATCATGGAATTATGGAATGGGTCGGGCTGGAAGGGCCCTGGAAAGAACCTGGCCTTGAACACTTACAGGGGTACTGCAGCCACATCCAGGCACCTTTAAAGTTCACATGGAAAGGAAATACACGTAGAGAACATGTGGGACATTTTCAGTGCCTTTCTCTGACAGCACCATTTAATGTATAACATTTATGAAAGCAAGCACTGGAGAAGTGACCCGTTTGTTCATTAAATGTCTGTCTGGTGATCAGCAAACCCCAGACAGACGCTCAGCAGAGATAAGGAACGTGCCATGGGGGAACCAGCAGAGGAACCCTCTGGCCCGAGCGGTGAGCGGCTGAAGGGGGCTCCAGGAGCAGAGCCAGGCCAGTTTCCCGGGCAGGGCCCGTTCCCCAGCAGTCCCGGAGCCCAGGGAGGGTCACTTACCCTGCGGCTGCTCCTCGTGGCCACCTGCGAGTCCTGCGGGGCTCTGCCGCCCGCTCTCCTCCCGGCCGGTCTCTCCCCTCCCTCCGGGAGGCTCAGGAGCGGCTCCCGCCCGAAAGGCTCGGCGAAGCTCCTCATCACCTGCCTCATGTGCTCATGGTGGGCAGCGAAGGGATCCCTGCAGCCAGAGAGGCACCGCGTTATTGCAGCTGATGGACGACGGCTCCGGGATAGCTCAAACTCCCTTTTTTAATATTCCATAGGGTTCTTTATCCAAAATTGTTACTTTACTAGGACCCAACTGGGCAATCTCCCGTTCCTAACAAACTCTGATTTTCTCTTCCCTTCCCATCTCTCAGGTTGGGTGTTTGAGATCTATTTTCTCTCAGCTGCCCTCACTGCTCTCCTGGCTGTCCCTATTCCTTTTCCTCATCTTCTCCAAAATATCCATCCTTGGCTGCACCTTCCACTCCAGTTTAATACCTGCCAGAACCCTAAACCCACCCATATTTCATTTCTCACTATTTCCACCTCCAACATCTGACAATAAAATAATTTGTTTTAAATTTTCCCCCTTCATCTACCAAAGCTTAGCACAGTCCTATCCACTGAACTCCTCGTGTCCCACTGGATCCCCCCCATCCCTCAAATTGATCCTGCTGGCAGTTTCCATCCCACTTTTCCTTCTCCCCTATGCTTAAAAATACCCATTATCCTCTAAATTCAGGCCAGTTCCATCTCTTGTAGCCACCCACTGCTGCACCTGTACCTTCCCTCTCCATAAATCCTGTTCCCACATCCCTTTCCTGTGCTTAGGAAGATTTTCACTGGCTTTTTTGTTTGCCTCTTATTTTCTCTCTCCTCTCCTCTGCCAAAAACCTACAGAACTCCACTGCTATTCCCAAAGCTTGGCTTGCAAGGAAAACCTTGCTCAACTTCCCTAGCTCTCTAAGCTGGACAAGCCCTGATATTCCTAATTAAGGCCAGAAGAGGAGCAAAGAGGAATTTTTCTGAAGTGCAGGGTATGAGCAGTGCTGCTGCCTGAGGGCCAGGCTGCAAATGAACACTTCCCACACCAATGAACACTTCCCACACCAATGACCCTGCTTCATTTCCTCCTTCCATCTCATCTTCCTCTTTGCTGTCCCACTGAAAACACTTTATTACCATGAACACTCACTTCCCAGGAATGGTTATTTGGGTTTAACACACCTCATCCTCCTCCCCCTCAGTTCCTGGCACTCCCCAAGCCGTTCAGGACAGCACAGCCTTTCCTGGGACATCCCAGGAGGAAAGGCTCCAGGCTGCTCCTGACTTTTCCCTGCCCGGTTTTATCTCCTGCCCAGCTTTGCTTCCCACCCCTTATCTCCAGCCCCACAAAAAGCAGCTCCCACATCACGTGGCCGCTTTGATCTTGTGCCAAACTCACACTCAATGTTTATTTTTTTCCCTTTCAAGTGAAAAAGACGAACGTGAGGTTGGATGAATTTTGAAATAAGATTTTTTTAACACCAAAAAAATCCCTTGAAGCTATACCCAGATTTAAACTCAGCCCAGAAAGTGTTTTAATGATGCCACGATGCAGCCCCTGCTCTGCTCCCAGCTTTGGCTCCAGCCCTGGTTGATAAGGAGCTCACCCAGCCCAGGATGAAGAACAGATGGAAAAAGGGCTGGCACGAGCCAAGGGCAGGGAGTCACAGCAGCCCCACCGCGGGATGTGCACAATTCCAGCAGATCCCAGGCCCCAGAGAGCTCTGGTTATCACACACAAAGAGCTCCTTGGAACCAGGGACAGGGAAATCAGACACAAACCGAGGAACGGCAGGCTCAGGAACAGAAGGAAAGGCCCTCAACCCCAAATTTCAGGGAGTCATTAATAAAAAGAATTAATGCTGCCAAGCCTCAAAAGAAACACCCCAATTTTGGTATGGTCTAGAGCAGGGTTAAACCATTGGAAGGGGAACAGAAAATCCATGTGGAAGACAAGGTTTCCAAGGAATTGAACCTTGGTGGTTCCAACGACTGAAACTCAAGCCAGAATTCCAAGAGGAGCAGCTCACCCTGACAGAGATGTACTGAACAAGGCAGCCTCTGCAGGATTTGAAGATCCTCGCTGCAAGCAGAGATTTTATGGGATGGCAACAGGTGTAGGACACTCTAACTTAACAATTTTTGACTTAAATATGACCTTTTTTTTGGGGGTGGGAAGTACTTTTGATGAGAAGGCTGTGATTTTTCTTATAGCATAGAAGTGATGAGGAGAAAGCGAGGGGTTCACAGGGCTTTGCACAGCACATCTGTGCCCTCCATGTGTTAAACACTAAATTACTTTTAAAATTAAATTCTGGATGGAGACAAACAATGTATACCTTTATTCTTCCAGCACTCTGCAGTAACAGAATTTCATTTAATGTGTATTAACCTGACCCCACCTGACATTAAACATGCAAGTATAACATTACTGCTTACTTCAGTGCGTGAAAAATCAGTCCTAGAACAATAAATCCCACTTACTACTTTTGTAAACTGTACTTGGTATTAGATGTGTTTCTTTTGATTAGGTATTAGATGGAAATATTAGATTTTTTCCCCACTCAGGAAGTTATGTAAGGCTGCAGCTGCAGATTCCCTCTGGAGAGAACAGCTGGCACAACAAACTGAAGAGAACGAAATGCAGGGCGGGCAGTTGGCAGGGCAAACACAGCTCCTGCACCTGGGCAGGGCTGCAGGGATGGAGCCAGCACCTTTGGGTGAGCGACTGCAGGGGTGGAGCCAGCACCTTTGGGTGAGTGACTGCAGGGGTGGAGCCAGCACCTTTGGGTGAGCGACTGCAGGGATGGAGCCAGCACCTTTGGGTGAGTGACTGCAGGGATGGAGCCAGCACCTTTGGGTGAGTGACTGCAGGGGTGGAGCCAGCACCTTTGGGTGAGTGACTGCAGGGATGGAGCCCAGCACCTTTGGGTGAGTGACTGCAGGGATGGAGCCAGCACCTTTGGGTGAGTGACTGCTGCTTCCCGGGGACAGCTGCTGCCACAGGGGCTCCAACCCAGGCACTATTTCCAGTTCAGCACCAAACTGTCCTTATGAGGCAGCTGGAGCCCATTATGACTCTATTTTGGAGGCTAATCTTATCTGAGGTGATCGGCTCATTTCCTTCACTGTATGCAAAGCACACCGACAGGACAGTGCTGAGAAAATGAGTCTCAGTTTCCAGCTCATCTTTCACCCACGCTCCCTGCCTCCGCCTCCTGCGATCCTTGTGGCTACAATAACAACGATAAATTAATAAAGAAGCAATTGTTATTTCAAACAAGACATAATTTCTATTATCACTTTAATTTCACGCAGAGGATTTGCATAGGGCAGTTTCCTGCACAGAACTCACGAGCTGTTCTAACAGCAGGAATATTCCTAGAAACCAAGAGTGCTAATGTGTGCGGCACAGCTTTGGGAATTCTCCTGGAATGTGCTGTAGCTCAGCAGGAGATTCTCCTTTAAGCAGCCCCAGCCAGAGCTCCCAGTAACCAGGAGATCCAGACAACAAACCACATCACAGGGCCTGCTGCTCCCTTCCTTACCCACCCCTTATCTTGGCTGCTAATTGAATTCCTGAGAGTTTTTTCCAAGATTTGAAGTAATTATCGAGGCTCCTCAGCGTGCTCTGATCCCATTTCCATCCACTACAAATCACAGTTTCTGACCAAAGACATGGACTGGGGCCAGAGCAGGTAATTCAGCAGCTCTGGCTGAGGGGAGCAGCATTTGCATCACTCACTACTTTTATTTGGATTCCAGTGGCAAAAGAAGATTCCCACAGGGAATAAACTGGGCTCAGACTTGCATTCACAGACAGGAGCCACCACTGTGCTCACGCTATGGAAACAGCATCACAGAATGGTTTGGGCTGGAAAGGACCTTAGAGATGGTCCTGTTCCACCCCCTGCATGGGCAGGGACACCTGCCACCACCCCCGGCTGCTCCAACCCGTCCAACCTTGAACAATTCCAGGGACCTGGACAACCTGTGCCTCGCAGGGGATAAAACCCCAATCTGCTGGGGTAAAGCACCATCGGGAAACGAGCACAAGGAGACGGTTTGCCATCAGCGCTCTCAGCCGGTGCTGAGCAGGGCCGCACCGAGAGGAGGTCAGAGGCAGCCTGAGGCTAAGCGATTGATCCAGCACGCACAAACCCGGATCAGCTGCACCGCTCCCAACCTGCATCTAGGAACTCGAGAGCAAGCCAACTCCAGAACCGCCAGCCACGGAGAGGAAGATCTCTGTATGAAACGTGGATTAAACCCTTCCCTTCTGAGAGGGGAGGCAAACTCAAGGCTCCGCTATTGAACCTCGCTGAGGACGTTTAACCCGCACCGGGCTTTAGGGGGCACGGACGGTACCGGCCGGGACACACGGGCGGTGCAACGGCCCCGACAGCGGCTCCTGCACCGGCACCGACCCCCGTAACCCGCCTTGGTCCCTTTAACCCGCCCCGATCCCGGTCCATCCACCTGCCCCGAGCCCTTTAATCCGCCCTGGTCGTGACACCTGCACCGATCCCTTCAATGTGCCCCGATCCTGGTCCATCCACCGGCACCGACCCCTTCAATCAGCACCGACTCCCGGGGCTGCCTCAGCCAACGGCCGGTCCCACACACCCACCCCGCCCGCCCGTTTACAGCCCCGGACCGGCCCCTCGGAGCCCACCGCCGCCTCAGCCCGCTCTCGGCCGGTCCTCCTCCGCCTCCCCGCCGCGCCCCGCAGCCGCCCGCCCCTCACCTGAAGAAGGGATCGTCCTCGAAGCACCTCCCGAGCCCCCCGAACATGGCGGCGGCCGCTGCGCTCTGCGCGCCCCCGGCCCCGCGCGGCCCCTCCTCACCGCGCCGCGCGCCGCCCCGCCCCCGCACGTGACCTCCCCGGCCGTTCCCATTGGTCGGCGTGAAGCGAGGGGCGGGGCTCCGCCGCGCGCCGCCGTTGCCGTGGCGACCGCGGGGCCGCCGCTCCTGAAGGGAACCGGGAACGGGAAACGGGAAACGGGAACGGGGAACAGGGAAACGGGGAACGGGAACGGGGAACAGGGAAACGGGAACGGGAACGGGGAAACGGGAACGGGAAACGGGAACAGGGAAACGGGAACGGGGAACGGGAACGGGGAACCGGGAACGGGGAACGGGGAACAGGGAACGGGAAACGGGAACAGGGAAACGGGGAACGGGGAAACGGGAACCGGGAAAACGGGAACAGGGAACGGGAACGGGAACGGGGAAACGGGAACGGGGAAACGGGAACGGGGAAACGGGAACGGGAACAGGGAACGGGGAACGGGAACGGGGAAACGGGAACGGGAACAGGGAACGGGGAACGGGAACGGGGAAACGGGAACCGGGAAAACGGGAACAGGAACGGGGGAACGGGGAAACGGGAACAGGGAAACGGGAACCGGGAAACGGGAACGGGGAAACTGGAACAGGGAAACTGGAACGGGAACAGGGAAGCGGGAAGTGGGAATCGGGAACCAGGAATTGGGAACCGGGAACAGGGAATCGGGAAGGGGGAAACGGGGAACCGGGAACTGAGAAACTGGAACGGGAAACGGGAACGGGGAAACGGGAAACGGGAACCCGGAACCGGGAAGCGGGAATCGGGAACCGGGAATCGGGAATCGGGAACGGGGAAACGGGAACCGGGAACCGGCAATCGGGAACCGGGAACCGGAAAACGGGAACCGGGAACCGGGAACCGGAAAACGGGAACCGGGAATCTGGAACGGGGAACCGGGAATCGGGAACGCGGAACCGGGAATCGGGAAAGTTCCGGGAAGCGGGAATTGCGGGGATCGCGGGGATCGCAGCCCGTCCCGCAGCCCCGCTCCTGCGGAGAGCGCGGCGGGGCCCGGCCCGGCCTCAGCGGGGCTGCGGCGCGTCCCGCCCGCTCTCGGCGGTGCCGGGAGGAGCTCGGGAGTTTCCCGGGAGGTGGCGGTACAACAAAGCCGCGGCTCCGGCGGCGCTGGCACCGCGGGAAGCACCGGGAGGCCGCGCCGAGGCACCCGAGCCGCCGCACGGGGATGAGCGTGAGCGGGATCCCGGGATGCCGCCGGGATGGGGATGAGCGTGAGCGGGATCCCGGGATGCCGCGGGGACCGGGACGAGCGTGAGCGGGATCCCGGGATGCCGCGGGGACCGGGATGAACGTGAGCGGGATCCCGGGGTGCCGCAGGGACCGCGATGCTCCGGCACCGGGGCGCCAGGGCACGTCCCCTCCCCGGAGCTCCGGGGCAGCTCACTGTCCCCTCCCGGCCCTGCCCTGGGCAGGTAAAACGAGTCCTGGTTGTAGCAGAAGAAGCGGATAAAGGGAAACCCCCAGCGAACCCTTGGAATTGTCACAGGGAGGTTTCAGCAAAAGCACGGATTTGGGAGATCGTTCCCAGCCATAGGACGTTTTGAGAAGATGAAGTTCCAGGAGCAGGAGAATGTTGCCCTGATTTTTTATGATCTTTCTAAGCCTTCTGATGTTTGCGTTCTTGTAACAAAGCGTCTCGCGCACTTTCTGTAAATAACTTCTTGGTTTGCATTCTTTTCTGGAGGAGGAGGAGTCTGATGGACTGTTGGTCTGCCCGGTGTCACTGGAGAGGTGGCACTGTCACCCTCCAATGCACTGACGCTTTTGGAAACCTATAAATGTTGGAGTCAGAAAATAAACTTCCCTTCTTACCTTGGGAACAGCAGCGTGTCCACATCGTGTTGTTTCATGTCCTAGAGTGACAGGAGAATTTGAATTTTGTATTTGATGCAGGAACTGTGTTAAAGGAAACCCACCTGGCTGGTTTGTGACAAGTGAACATTCCAGCCTGGAATGGCTGCCCTAAAAGCAACCAGAGCAGCTCTGTTAGTCAGAATATTGACAATTAATAAATGACCACTGTAAATGAATTAATCACTGTGCTAAAAACAATACTTGTGGCATTTTTAGTGTGGATAGACTTTACCTTCAGAGCAGTTTTCAATAGTTCCAAAATCTTTGAGTAACTGCAGTGCAGAGCTGGAGGCTACTGAAATATTTGTAATATTCTGTGTGTGAGCAATGAAACCCATCCCAACTGGCAGATTCGGCCACGAAAAGCCCAGCAGAGGCAGAGCTGCCTCCCTGAGCTGCTTTATTTGCTGCTCTCTCCTCCCCAGGGGTCACCTGGGGTTGATGCCTTCAGAGGCCCCTGGAACAGAGGCTGGAAACGATAAAGGAATAAAGCAGGGATTTATTAAAAGGCCTTTACAGGACACACCTTGGGCAGTGCAAGAGCCTGACTGAGGCTACACCCAAGATGGACCCAAAACAGACCCCGAGCCACGAGTTTTCACACTTTTATAAGTTTTGGTCCCTTTCCATGTTGGGGTCATTGTCCAGTTCCAGCTCCAGGTTCTGCAGTCCCACCCTCCCAGGCTGCTCTCCTCCCTTCCCTGCTGTTTGCACTTTTGGGGCTGAAGCTGCAGTGGTGCCCTTGGTTCTGGGGCTGGAAAAGGATTGTTCTGTGGGACTGAGCTCTGAGGAGAGCTGCTGGCACTTCACGTGGAGTTCAGAGTCACAAACTGTCAGAATGCAGTGCAGAACCTGGGAAATCCAAAGCTGAACTGAAGGCATCAGGGTGACCCTGGCGGCATTCCCTGCCACCAGCCACTCCCCAGAAACATTCCAGCCTGGAGTGAATCCCAAAGCCTGGGATCTGAGGAAATTCCAGCAGCTGAGAGCAGAATCCGCTGGGTGCTGTGATCAGCTGCAGCCTCAGCTCATTGCCCTTTGCTGGCTCTGCTCTCCTTCGGGCCAGACCCCTGCAGCCCGATGGATCCTGGTGGAACAGGATCTCCTCTCCTGACTGCCATGGAAACACTCCAGGCTCTGCTAATCCCACCTGGCTATCCCAGGCATGCTTCCTGTGGGGAATCTGAGGAGGGACAGGACACAGGGAATGAATTCCCACTGCCAGGGGCAGGGTTGGGTGGGATTTTGGGAAAGAATTGTTCCCTGGGAGGGTGGGGAGGGGCTGGGATGGGATTCCAGAGCAGCTGGGGCTGCCCCTGGATCCCTGGCAGTGTCCCAGGCCAGGCTGGACCCTGGGGCTGGGAGCACCTGGGACAGTGGGAGGTGTCCCTGCCCATCCAGGTGGATCTTTAAGATCCCTCCCAACCCAAACCCTTCCAGGATTCCCTAAACTCAGCCATGAAAAAAGAAATGATTTCCAACCCTGGGACAGGGATGTGCAACTTTCCCACAGCTGTTCCCAGCACTCCACATCACCCACACTGCCCTGACTCCCAGGGATGGAACCTGGCAGCCAGAGCAGCTCCAGAGCAGCTCCAGAGCAGCTCCTGCATCCAGGGCTGGATCCTGAGCAGCACACAGGGATCAGGCTGCAGAGGTGTCAATTCCCCATTTTTTCCTGGATCCTTTGCAGGAACCCAGGCGTGAGGCTGCAGTGGTTGTTCCTTTCCCATTTTCCTGGATCCCATAGGGAAGCCAGGGATGAGACAGAGATTGTTAATTCCCATTTTCCTGGATCCCATAGGGAAGCCAGGGATGAGACAGAGGCTGTTAATTCCCATTTTCCTGGATCCCATAGGGAAGCCAGGGATGAGACAGAGGTTGTTAATTCCCATTTTCCTGGATCCCATAGGGAAGCCAGGGATGAGACAGAGGTTGTTAATTCCCATTTTCCTGGATCCTGTGCAGGAACCCAGGGATGAGGCTGCAGAGGTTGTTAATTCCCATTTCCCTGGATCCCACAGGGAAGCCAGGGATGAGACAGAGGTTGCTCCTTTGCAGCTGTTGGGAGGAGCTCCTTCTGGGATGCGGGGTGCCAGGGATGCAGGGCTGTGTTTGCACAGGGATCTCTTTAATTGCTCAGCCCTTCTCCGGGGCTGGGGCTGCTGCAGCTGCAGCTCCTTTGTGCAGATTAAAAGAATTCCGTGAGGAGCTCCTCTGCTGCAGCTCTGGCAGGCTGGAGGGCATCTCCAATGAGATTAATGATGTCTGCCCTAATAGGAGAAAACTTTGCATAAATGAGATTATGGCTTCTGCTGAAACCTGCCAACTCTTATCCGTTTGCAGTAAATATTATCTTTAATTAAAAGTTTTAAGGTATCTTGTTCCTGAGCTAATGAGATCTACAGTGATTTCCCTTAGGAATTAATTTACCTTCTTAATTCTTATTCATTTTGGTGATAGGACTATTTAAATCTGCTCCAGACTTCAGAGCTTTCTTGAGCACATGCAGCCAGAACAAAAGGTCACGTTGCCATACTGATGTTTGTTGTATTTGTAATTCCCCTGTTCTCTCTCCATTCCAAAGATCCCTGGTTAGGTTCCTGCCCCAAACATTTCCCTCCAAGCCCTGAGTTCCTCCTAACTCCTCATGCTGAGAGGTTTTCTTCCCACCAGTCTGGGTTTGTTTTCTGTTCCCTGCAGAGTAAAAATCAATTCTGGTGATGCCCAGAAAGACTCTGATTGTGATCAAGTTTTTATGTAAAACACACTAAAATCTGTGGGGAACACTTGGTGCAGCGGCTGAAAACCAGGAATATTCCTGCCTTTCTGGGAAACCATCCACTCCCATAACCCAAGGGATTATTCTGAAGCAGCAGGGATGCTTTAACGCTTGGAGGTGGAAATTGCATTTCTGCCCATGTGTGAGTGGGAGAAGTGGAGCCAGGCCCTCCCTGGGGCTGGGCACAACACTGCTGGCCAGACTGAAATTCACTGAAGAGTGGAACTGAGTGACAAGGTTCCCTTCTTTAAAACACAAACACAGAGGAAATGAAACAGCAAATTTCAAAGGAAGTACCTGGTTTGTACGCACAAAGAAGAAACCAAGAGGAAAGAAAGAATTGATGCTCCTTAGCTCATTATCAGCAGATTTTTCTGTTGAAGCCCAGTCTGAATCCTGTCAGTCTCCTCTGAAGATGCTGGGTCTGACAAGGTTTAAAAGCTGGGTAATTAATTACCCTAACGAGGGAAATGGAGCAATCAGAGCCAAGTGTTGACCAGAGGAGGTTTAGTTGTGATGAAATATAAAATCCCTGTTCAGGACTATGCTGTCAGCCTTACCTGGATAAGTTGAACCCTATTTTATATAAGATGCAAGCCAGGGAAAGACAATCCCTCCTTTCTATAGAGAAAAAAAATCAATTTCTTTTACTATTATTCCAATTTTTTCCATTTCCCACCCAGCAACTTGTGACAGAAAACCTCCCCATGCCCTCTCTTTGTGTATAATTAGGAAATATCCCTAAAAAACTGCCCTTGTGTGCCTGCAGCTGATAAAAGGAGTCACCAGGAGGCTGCAGGAGGAACTCCTGCCTGCAGGAACTCCTAACCCTGAACTTGCAGCACCAAAAAAGGGGAAGAAACACATTTTGGGGCTGGGGCTGGGCTATAAATAGAGCTGTCAGCAGCTCGTGCAGGCTGCTGAGGACCTTCCTTTTATAGCCCACTGCAGCCCAGCTGCCCCCACCACACAAACCAGAGATGGTCAATTAGGGATGAGCTAATGAGCAATGCTGGCAGGGCAGCACTGTCCCCTGAGAGCAGGAGGGACCCCGGGCTGTGCCGTGGGCATTCCGACACCTCCCTGCCCAGAAAGTCCCAGCAACGTGGGGAAATGGGAATTTTGGGGTGTTTCTCTGAGGAAGATGAGGATTGGCACAAAAACCAATGTAGGACACCAGTGTGAGCACAAAACCCCAATTCCTGCAGGGATTGCCAGGCTGGGTTATCTGAGCACAAAATCCCAATTCCTGCAGGGATTGCCAGGCTGGTGAGCACAAAACCCCAATTCCTGCAGGGATTGCCAGGCTGGATCAGCTGGGATGGCTCCTTGGTGTCCTCTTTGGGATTTCCCCAGGCTGGAGGTTGGGTAAGGAGCTGCCAGAGTGTCCCAAGAGCTGGATGTGACACAGCCAGCCAGGGCCTGGCCCTTCACTGGATTCCCAACTCATTCCCAAGAGAGCCGGGAGAAGCTTTTGGGTTTTTTGAGAAGTTCTGGGATGTTGCTCTTCAAATCATCTCTACAGCAATGATCAGTGGAGAGTCCCTGAGCTTTGGGCTTTAATTTCATTTAAGAATTTTCATTTTCCATCCTGTGAGCCAGCATTTCTTTTCATCAGCCCTGCTTTTGGGACCTTCATCTTCTCCTCTTGGTTTTGTTTGGCAGAGTACAAACTGAGGCACAGAAATATTCTTCCCAAACACCACGGGCAGGAGCTGGCTGCAGTGGGAGCTCCAGCCCTGATTCCAGGATTTGATCCAAGCTCAGAGTTGTGGCTCTGTTGCCATCGTGGGCAGTCACTGGGGGTGGATAAAGCCTTTGGAAGCACAGGGAATTCTCTCGCAGTTTGCCACTCCCAAGGCACCAAAAAATCCCCACTGAGGGTGCTTGAGCACCTTGTGTGGGATGCTGGAGTTATTCCTTCAATCCTGGCAACTTCTCGGAGCCACTGCAAGGGAGGGACAAATTCCTGCTCCAGCCCCAGCCCCAGCAGCGGGGCAGGAGAGGGAAAACCACCTGGATTTTGGGGCTTCCTTCAGCAGCACATCAGGGACAGCCACACCTGTGGGGAGCCACCGACTCCTCTGCAGAGCTGGAGAGGCACCGGGAGCACAGATCTGGGATCTGGGCTGGCATTTTGGAGGTTTTCCCAGGGAAAATCTGTCTCGGGTTAATGGTGGAGGTCATCAAAGCCGAGCCCAGGTTTGGCCACGGCCTCAAGCTGGAAAATCAGACAAAAATGCAGAACAGATTAACAATCAAACAATCTCAGCTGGGCAGCAGGAGCTGCTTGATTGATTTGGGGCTTCCAGGAGCCCTTTTCCAGAAGGATCCAAATCCAAGTTTTCCTGGGACTGGCACCAGGTGAAGGCACCTTCAGCCCCTGTTTAAGGCCCGTGCCCAGGTCAGGCCACGCTGGGTTTGCTCCAAAGGGCTCTCCTGCCTCAGGCTGGTTGTGGCTGCAGCTAAAAATGCCTCCTGCTACTTCAGCAGATCCCATTAATCCCATGTTCCAATTAGCCCTGGACAAACTGAGGGTACAAGTTATCACAACATCGAGTCCCCAGCTCAGGTTCTGGCTGATTTCACAGGGAGGCCAAGGATAAATTGTCACTTCTAATCAGCCAGGAGAGGTTTCACTGCTCACTTGAGAAAAAGCCCAGCTTTTATTACACAATTATTCTTAATTACATTTCTTGCAGCCCCACACTTGCACACATTTAGCTCTGCTTACCCAGCCAGTGAGAAAGAGAGGAATTAGTAAAAACAGGAGTGTTCCAACTGCTCTGGGAGAAATGGGAGCACCTGGGGACCCTGCTCCATTCTCTGCCCAGCAGTGTCAGCAGCAAGGGTGAAGGAAAGCTGAGAGGGCTCAGGCCAGCAGGGCTCCATCCCCAGCAGCTCTGCAGGGATCAGCAGCTCCCATTTCCATTTCCCACGGCAGAAATGAGGTGTCCTCAACTCCTCCAGCTGCTCCTTTCCAGGTGGGCTCAGAGCTGCTCTGCACTTTCCAGAGGTTTAAATGCATTTTTAGTGGGAGAGGCCTTTGGATTGTGCTGTTCCAGAGTTGTTTTCAGTCCACAGGTGACATCAGCTTCTGCCAAGGCAGCTGGTGATAAATGGCTGGTAAATGTCAGATAAAAGCAAGGACTGGAGGGAGATGTGTAAGAACATGGAAGTTAATATTTGATTTAAATATCTCTTCAGCTCCCAGTTGCCCAGTTCAGGAATTTGTACAAGGCCTGAAATAAGACAACAAGAACTTGTAACAAAATACTGTTAAATTCACTGGTACGGAATCAGGGAATCATGGAATGCTTTGGGTGGGAAGGAACTGAAAGATCATTTAATTCCCACCCCTGCCATGGCAGGGACACCTCCCACTGTCCCAGCTGCTCCAGCCCCAGGGTCCAGCCTGGCCTGGGCAGTGCCAGGGATCCAGGGGCAGCCCCAGCTGCTCTGGCTCCTCAGGAGGAGGCACCTGGAGTCCCCTGTGTGGCAATTCCAGAGGGACTCAGGGCCACGGAGCCATTCCCAGCCCAGCCAGTGCTGCCCTGAGTCCAAACTGCAGGAGGGGAGTGTTTTCAACCCTGGCTCATTGTGGGTTTAGGGTTTGTATCACTTCCAAGCTGAGCAGCCCCGGGTTCAGCCCCAGGTCCCAGCTGATCCCTCCTCACTCAAAGGTTTCTGGAGTTCAAGGATCCCCACTAAAAATAACTCCCTCCTTGTAACCTGACAAATGGAAAACTGTCATCATCCAGAGGGCTGGTTTTGGGTTACAGCTGGGACAGAGGCCTTGGGATCACCCAGTGCTGCCTCCTGGAGTGACTGGAGCAGGAGGAGCAACATTTGATCTCCTGGCCAGGAGGGTTTTCTTTGACAGCATCATTTGAGCAGCAAAATCCTCCTAAAATACTGCACCAAAGCCAATGATAACCAGTTAAAAACCAGCCCAGCTCCTTTCCAGGCAGTTATCCCACAGCCACAGATGAGGAGCAGGGACCATTCCTGCTGGGAATGGAGGGTGCTGCTCTGCAGGCTCTGGGAATGAGTTTGCTGCTGGAATTCCTGGGGGACAGGGCTCTGCTGACTCCCAGGAGCCAGAGGAGCTCCAGTTCCAGCTTTATCTGTCACAGCTCAGGCAGTCTGGCGTTAGCAGGAACTCTGTGCTTCAGAGAGCCCTGAGTGACAAAGCCCCGTCCCTGCAGGCTGCCAAGCACAGCCAAAACCCTGAGCTCTCCAGGGAAAGCTGACACAGCTGCTTCTGTCCCTCCTGTGCAGGAACCTGCTCCCTTTCACCAGCAGCAAACTGGGAAACACCAGGAAAAAAATGAACTTTCTGTAGGAAAGAGTCTGAAATGTGAGAACACCAGAACTGACAATCACAGGGACTAAAAAGCAGGATTTTTGTCACAGGTGAAGATTTAGGAGATTAAGACAAGTGGCATTCTTGGAGCAGGAGCTGGAGCCAGCAGTGCATTTCCCCAGGCTGCTGCTGTTTGCCCTGTTGAAGGGGTTCATGGCCAGGTGTGACATGAATCAATTGGGATGAGGTCACACACCCTCCCTCTTCCGCAGGGAAAAGGCCCCAGCCATGCAATGGTGGAGAGCACATTTCCTTGGACATTTCCCTTCTAATGTGCCCAAGGGTGAAAGAATTCCAGCAGAAACTTCCAGAGCCACGTGGGCACAGCCAGCAGAGGTGATTCCTGCTGCTGCTGCCTCCCCACCCCACTGTGGCAGGAACAGAAGAGCTGATCCCAGGGTGCTGCTCAAGGACAAGCAACGTTTGTCCCATGTCGGAACTCAGAATGTCCCTCAGACATTCCCGGACGTTCCAGACCCGGGTCAAAAGCATCTGAGACCCTGGCATGCAGCCAGAGACCCCTGTGGCTTTGAATCTGACCCATGGAACAGTTTACCAACTTTGCAGGAAGAACAAGAAGGCACAAAAGTTTAGATATTGTAGTAGAAGCAGTCACAAAGTGAAAGGAAGGATTTCTGAGTGCTGTACAGGGGGGTTTTAAGCCAAGGGGTCTGAGTTTTGTCCATGGGGGTCAGGGGTTCTAAGATGGAGGGATTTGGGTGTGCCCTGTCCTCTTTCTTTCTCCTTCCCAGCCTCCATGTCTTTGGTGATGTTGGCACTCACAGATTGGTCTAGAGTAGAAAGTCACCATTCAATATAGATAGTGGGTATTGGGGGAAAGGTATAAACATGTAACACGTAATATATGATATCAAAGATGGCATCAGCCCCTGGGAGGGCAGTGTGCCTTTGTCTGAGCTGCTGAACGGGCCACAGCAGCTCAGGAGAAGAATCTTTTAGATAACCAACAATAAACAACCTTGAGATCAGACAACAGAGGACTGCTGAGTCTTTCTTCGAAGGCACGGGTTGGAGGAGAGACTTTTCCATCTTTGGGGGTCACCCCAATCCGGGGGTGAGACCCCACAGTCCCGCTGGGATCTGTGCAGCCCAAATCCCCCCAGGCAGCCCTTCCAGGAGCTCCGTGTCCCCCACAGGAGCAGGGGCACAGCAGGAGCCACGGGACACTCAAACCCACCTGGCAAACCCAGCTGAAGCGCCGAGGGCTCTGTCCAGGGCCACGGGACCCTCTGCAAGTGTCCCTGTCCCTGCAGGGCTGGCACTGCTGGCACTGCTGGCATCCAGGCTGCCCACTCCTCCTCTCCTGCACCAACGCCTGCCAGGCTGCCACCCTCAGGGATGTGCCAGGGAAAACCAGGAAAATCCCCCTTCAGTGAACCCCCCGAGGCAACAGCCAGGCTCTTATTCCATGAAAAGTGCACAGTCCTGAGGAACTCATGGATATTCTGATCACTGAGCTGCTACTGGAACGATAAAAATCAACTTTATCCTGATTTGCTCCAGGTTTCCAGTGGTGTCTGGAATATTTCAGGACATTTTCCATTCAGCTAAGTTTTCCAAATGCTATTTAAATTACCTAAATGTTATATAAACATTTAAAATAATTTATTTATTTAAATTAATTTAATTTATGAATTCAATTTATTGATTTTAATTTATCTAAATTCACTAAATGTTATTTCCATTTTCTTTCCAGCTCTTGCTCCCAACTCTCTACAGCAAATTTGGACCCTGATTAATAAACAGTAAATAAATAAACAAACTCTACTTTAAATCTATTTACAGCCCATTGTAAAGTTTTCTACTATTCTACAGGGCTGCAAAGAAAAGGAATCATCTTACATCCAATAAAAGCACCAAAATTATCCAACACAATGAGTGAAAAGAGGAATTGACACCTGGACCTTCCACGGACATCAAACAGGTTTTATTTTCTATGGAAGAAACATAAAAGGTGATGAGAAAATGCAGCAATGACAAATGTTACCATTTAAAAATGCTGAAATGCAACAAGAGAAACAAATTTTTCCCCACTTTTTCCTGCAGACAAGATCTTGGAATATTTTGATGCAGGATAAAGTCAAACCAACACTTCATAAAGGAAGTAAAAATGTCAGAATGCAAATTCAATACATTTTCCTTTTACATCCAGGATCTAAAATAAAAAAAATAAAAAATAAAACAACCAAAGTCCATTTGCAGAGTCAGCCTCCATTTTTTATCACCACAGATCTGAGAACCAGGAGGAATAATCCCAAAAAGCAGCTTCCCAAGGGAATGCTGATGCAGGGCAGCTCCAGGGAGCACATCCAGAGTGGGCTCAGCTTTCTCCTCTCCTGATGTGACACCTTCCTCCCAGCTTTGCTGGAGAAACACTTTTGTATTTTATTTTATTGATTTGATTGATTTCCTGCACTCAGATGGAGGACGGGCAGATCTTTGTGGGAGTTTATCCAGGCTAAATTCAGATGTTCAGACTAAACTTGGATTATGTGCAAGTCCCACCTGGCCCAAGGGAACTCCCTGGGCTGGGAACAGCCAGTGCCCAGAAGCAGGTGTGTGATAATCCCATCATTTGGTAATTACAGCAATGATGAGGAGGATGAAATCCCCCATCTGGAGCTGCAGTAGTGGCAGATGCTCAAGGAAACCTGGAGCACTTTCCCCCAGAGCGAGGAAGTGGGAGCAGAGGGATGAGCACACCCAGGGAGAGGATTCCCCCAGCCAGGAGCCTGCCCAGAGGCTCGGGATTGCCCAGGAGGAAGGGATGGCAGGGATGGATCCTGGATCCTCTCCAGCTCTCCATGGAATGGCCTGGGATGGCTGCACCCATCCCTCACTGCCCCAGCCCTCAGCCTCAGCTCCACTTACCTCCCAGCTCCTACCTGGCACTACGAAATTTTCTGGATTGGGAGGGATAAAATGATGTTTTATGAGTGCAAGGTGTTCTTCACCTGAGGAATTCCCTCCAAAAAAAGGAAATTCCCCCGGCTGTGCTGCCCTGCCCATCTCCAGCACTGAGCTTGGACAGAACCAGGGCAGGACATCCCTGGGTAGCCACGGGGAGCAGGGCACGACACTCCTGGTTATCCAGGTGAACCAGGGCAGAACATTCCCAGTTACCCAGGGGGAGCAGGGCAGGACACTCCTGGTTATTCAGGGGAACCAGGAGAGAACATTCCCAGTTATTCAGGGGAACCAGGAGAGAACATTCCCAGTTATTCAGGGGAACCAGGAGAGAACATTCCCAGTTATCCAGGGGAACCAGGAGAGAACATTCCTGGTTATTCAGGGGATCCAGGAGAGAACATTCCTGGTTATTCAGGGGAACCAGGAGAGAACATTCCCGGTTATCCAGGTGGAGCAGGGCAGGACATTCCCAGTTATCCAGGTGAAGCAGGGCAGGACATTCTTGATTCTCCAGGTGGAGCAGGACAGAGGATTCCTGGTTATCCAGGTGAAACCCTCCCTGCCTGCCCAGCTCACTCAAATCTCCTCATAGAGAGAAAAAGAAGAGCTGAGTGTGGGAGTTCCAAGGTGTGGAAGGGCCTGGGATGGTGCTGGAGCTGTCAGGCCACGGGGCTCCCCATCAGCCTCTCCTGGCGCAGAGCCACCAGCCTCTGGAACCACTTCTCCTCAGCCTCTGCCTTCTCCATGAACAGCTGGCACGGGGAGAAAAGTTGGCACAGTCAGAACCTCAGGTTGTGATCATCCCCTGCAGCAGCCACGGCCGCCTCGCTGCCCACAGCAAAAGCTCAGGGGGTCCAAGACAAAGGTGAGCCAAAAACATCCATAAAAGCAGAGACTTTTCAGGGAATCCTAAAACAGTTTAATCCTAAAACAGGGGGGGGGTCTTAAAGATCACAATCATTGGAAAGACAAGGCTCCAGTGCAATTCATCACTGACGTGTCCTGATCTCTGTTCTCTGGGTCCATTCTACACAACTCACCCTGATTTCCTCACTGCAAGTCATTTTTAACCTGTTAATTCTTGAAAAAACCTTTTGTTTCCCTCTAAAGCTCTTCCAGAGGGATTTGCTCACATTTAGCCACAATGATTTAAAATTAGCTGAAGCCTGTCCCGTGTTTAAAACTTTGCAAGTTGGCAAAATGGGCAAGTTCTGAGTTTTCCACCAGGTTTCCAACTACAGAAACCAATTTATCCTAAATTTTTATTTATCTCAATTTCCCCAGTGTTAGTACACGAATTATATTTAATTATAAAATTCATTTATAGCTCCAAACCTCCTCCTGAACCTCCTGTGGGATTGCTCTGCTGGGTGGTGGGAGGAGTGGGATCTCTTTATCCCAGAGCAGGGATTTTGTGAGGAGCCGTGGGGTCACACAACCCTGCTCTCATCCCAGGGGCTGCTCTGAAGATAAAGGTGGGATCAATTCTGGCTCAAAAGATGGGATAAACACTCACGTTTGGATGTGCTAAGGAGTTGTCATCCTGGTACTTGATGGCAGTGGGGATGCTGGCAGCTGGAGGCTCCTTCTCAGCAGCAGCTGCCTCAGTGGCTCCTGCTCCCACATTCACAGGCTCCTGTTGGGCTTCAGGAGGTTCTGCTGACTGAAAAAGAAACAAACACACAAAATCTGAGTGTTTTATCCAAAATTCCCAGCTGTGGCTGTATTTTAACCCAGCACTTGGCTGCCTTCCCTGAAAGGATCCTGGTGGATCCTCAGCAGGACACACTGGGCACAGACAAAGGACACGAAGTGACAAAAAAAGGTGTAGGGAGAGGGCTGGAAAAACTGCACCACTGGGGTTTTGGATCACTTCCTGAAGAAGCTGCACCAGATTCTTGGAGATTTCTAGAAAGGCAAATTGCACATTCCTGGGGAAACAGCCGGGGGTAATTCCAAACACTCGCTGCCGGGTGGGAAAATGAACACATCCCACAGCAGCTCCCTACAACACCTGCTGGCCAAAACTCAGGTAAATTCTGGGATCTGGATGTCTCCTGTTGGGTTTCTGGAAAGCTGACTGAAATCCAAGCTGCTTCTTTTCAGGAATAAACACAGACCTGAAGTCTGGCTTTAGTTAAGCAGCATTAAATCACCTCCACTTTAATTACAAAGTCAATGTGATTACTTTGGGATTTTAGTTCCTCTGCTTTTCCTTAAAAAAAGTCCTCAGACCAGGTGATTTCCTTAAATTCTGCCACATTTAAATTCCCTGAACCCACCCTGAGACCATCAGGGAGTCCTTGGTGGGATTTCAGGTGGATTTAGGGTTGTCAACACCGATGCTCTTTGATTGATGGAAAATCCTTAATGGTGCAGCTTCCCCCTGGCTCCGAGAGGATAACGCAGCAAGAAAGGGACTGAAAATGCCCCTTTTGGAAGGAAAATACCCCTTTTGGGACAGGAAAAAGCCCTTTTTGGAGGGAAAATGTCCATTTTGGAAGGAAAATGTACCTTTTTGACTTCTTTGCTGGACCTGAAGGTCTGTGGGACGAAGGCGTCGCTCTCGATGGCTTCGATCTCCTTCACTCGCTTCACCTGGTCCAGGAGGGTGGCTTGGTCTGCACAGGAAGGTGGCATTTGTGGCATTTGTGGCATTTATGGGATCAGTGAGATCCTGGGAGCCAGGCCCTGTCCCAGCCATGCCTGGAGGAGATTTTGGGACACACCAGGAGAACCTGCTGGTGCAGTGCAGCCCAAAATCTTCTGTTACGAGGGAAAGCTCTGAGTGCAGTAACAGCAGTGAGGCTGGGAACATTCCAAGGGTTTGTGGGATAACTGGGGAGGAGCAGCTCCAGGGAGAGCTCAGAGCCCTGCCAGGGCCTGAAGGGGCTCCAGGAGAGCTGAGAGGGACTGGGGACAAGGATGGAGGGACAGGACATAGGGAATGGCTCCCACTGCCAGAGGGCAGGCATGGATGGGAGATTGGGAACTGGGAATTCCTGGCTGGGATGGGATGGGATTCCCAGAGCAGCTGGGGCTGCCCCTGGATCCCTGCAGTGCCCAAGGCCAGGCTGGACACTGGGGCTGGGAGCACCTGGGACAGTGGGAGGTGTCCCTGCTCTGTCCCTGGATGGGATTTAAGGTCCTTCCCACACAAACCATCCCATAATTCTAAGTTGACAGGAGCTGCACTACAGCAAAATCCATAAATACAACTTCAAGCCTGATTTTTTTGTGGATTTGGAAGGAAAAAAAGAATTTCCTACATTTAAACCTGTGTTTGCAAGTCCTGCTGCCCGGTGCTGAAACCTCCTCCTTTAGAACAGATTCCCAAGGATTTTGGGGATAAATCAAAGGAGAGGGAACCAGAATTCATTGAGGTTTTGGATACACCTGGTCTGAGGGTAAATAAAGGATTCTGATTAAAGCCAGGCACAGAAAGGCAGGAAAAGGAGCTTTCAAATCCACAGCTCAGCCCCAGTTTCACCAAATGCCAGGCAGCTCCAGGATCCCACCCGGATCCTGCACAAAGTGATGGGAATGACAAATTAGGGAAGGGGCAAAAATCACTAAAAGCTGCCAATGACATCAGTGACATTAAGAGGGGAAAATGGACTGGAGGAAGCAGAGCCCATTAGCGCAGGGGAGTTTTGACAAACACATTATGGGGAGATAAAACGACTTCCAGCTGTTGTTTGTCAGCTGTCAGGGGCGAGGATATGTATTTCATAGGAAAATCAAAAATAATGGAGTCAGAAAGCTCCCAGGCTTCAGACAAAAAAAAAAAATCAATACTAACTCAGTGCACCGTGAGTCTTTTCACCCTGTCAGGGTGGAAAGGCAGGAACTAAATCTTGGATTAGGGCTGGTTTTTAATAAAAAGGTGGTTCCAGCAGCAGGCACAATTTCCAGCCCTGTCACCTTGGCAGGGGGAGCTTTCCCAGTTTACCTGGGCACATCATCATCATCATCCTTCAGGGATAATTCAGGAGTTTACAATTCTCTATTTACACCTATTGCTCTCCTCCCATGTACAAATACACACACCCAGCTTCACAGCTGTCAATGCCTGTGGAATTGGGCTGGAATGCCCCTTGAGAACTCAAATGTGCTGGAATTCTCTCAATGCCATCCCAAAATACTACACACACACAAATCAGAAACAGCAGAGAATCAGATAAAAGAAACAGGGAATTCTGTGATTCTACAAATCGGGTGAAAGGAAAACTTCCCTGTGAGCTCTGCCTAAAATATTCCCATTTTTTCCTTAAAGAATAAATTTATTCCACTAAGAGTTTTAAAATCACTGGAATAGAAGCATTAAATGACCAACAATATCTTGTGAAAGATCCATTAAACAAAAACATGTTTCAAATATTTTTTGGATAATCTCTGAGTGTAAATTTTTATGGATTCATTGCTTATCCATAATCCTGACCATGAACATGAACTTAAAGAGATTTTTTCAAGCAGGTCTAACTCCAGAATCAAAGCAATGACAAAAAACCTCAAATATTCCTCAGAATCTGTTTCTTTCCATTTTACTAATTAGATTTAAGGGGTTAATTTAATTTAAAAATATAACACATTTTACATAAAAAGCTTTGAAATACAGAAAAAAGCTGCTATTTTTTTCTTGCTCTTTTGAGCTGAGGATTAAAAGAAGGAAACACCCCCAGATCCCAGAGTAAACAAACAACTACAGCAGAAAATATTTCCCCTTTGATCCCAAATTATTTGGGGTTATTGGAAGTGATATTTTTATCCAGCTGCCTTACAGAGCTGTGTGTTTTCCACCAGAACTGGGCTTTCACACATCGCATGGTTTTTAATTGATCCCAGTTTTACTCAAGCTGCACGAACTGACAAATTAAAGAAAAATGAAGTTTTGCCGGGGCAATTTGCAGCGGATGACACAAAATCCTGCCTGGCTGCGGGAGATCCTGCATTCTGCCCCAAGCACCGGGAAAAGGAGGAAAATCCAGGTGGGACTCACTGGGGCTGTCACCTCTGCACTACACCAGCCCCGGGGCTCTGGTTCTCAGGGATTCTCCTGCCCCAAATCCTTCCTGCTCGGATCGGGAGAGGAGCAGCTGTCCTGACCCTGACCCTGACCCTGTGACATCCCAGAGTCCGGACACCCTGCCCAGCCCGAGTGCTGGAGCTCCCGGCAGTGGGAGCTGCCTGGGGACCCTCCCTGGAATGCCCCCCTAGGGACCCTCCCCAGAGCCGAGACCTCCCGAGAGCTGGAGCAGATTCCAGAGGGGACGAGCCCAGACCTGTCCCACTGCCACAAGCCCTGACCGCAGCACTCCCGGCACGCCGAGTTCCTCCCGCTGCTGCCCAGGCCGGAGCGGGGCTATCCCGGCATATTCCTCGGGATATTCCCCGGGATATTCCCCGGGATATTCCCGGGATCTCCTGCAGCTGATCCCGTTTCCCGGCCGGGCTCCGCTGCCGTTAGAGGGAGGCACCGCCTCACTCAACAGCGCTGGAGCCGCGGACGCCGAGCCCGAGGATGCTCCGAGCGGAGCATCCCTGCAGGATCCACAGGATCCATCCAGCCCTGCAGGATCCATCCATCCCTGCAGGATCCACAGGATCCATCCAGCCCTGCGGGATCCCCAAGATCCATCCATCCCTGCGGGACCCGTCCATCCCTGAAAGGACCCATCCATCCCCGCGGGACCCATCCAGCCCTGCAGGACCCATCCAGCCCTGCGGGACCCATCCAGCCCTGCGGGACCCATCCAGCCCTGAAAGGATCCATCCATCCCTGCGGGACCCATCCAGCCCTGCAGGACCCATCCAGCCCTGCGGGATCCATCCCTAAGGGATCCATCCCTAAGGGATCCATCCCTGCAAGGACCCATCCATCCCTGCAAGGACCCATCCATCCCTCCCCTACCCATCCCAGACTTTGGGATCAGTTTCCATCCCCCTCATCCCTCCCACAACTCATCCTGGATAATTCCCATTCCCGATCCTCCCTCCGACACTCTTTCCCAGCTGTTGGGATTGCCAGGGAAGGATTTGCCAGCCACAGTCACAGGAACAAGAAACAGACCCCAAAAATAGAAACTGGGCAGAGAAAGCTTTGCCTGTTCTTTCCTCTGCTCCCAACTTCACTGCAAGCACTTGGAAAATACAATTAAATTGATTAAAGTAGCAAACTGGGAGTATCCAGCATCTACTTACCACAGGGAGCACACAGGATTTACAAATTAGGTTGGAAAAATGCAAATTAATGAGAAAAACTTTGTCCAGGCTTGTTTTAACATCCTGTGAAAAGGAGGTTATCATTAAAATATATTAAAAATAGCATTTTGTGAGCACTGTGGTACTCACTACAGATAATACTACAGAGAGCACCAGACTACGTTTGCTATTTGGATACATGACAGTGATAATAACCTCGTTTTCACAGGATTTTAAACCAAGTCTGGACACTAACAGCTTTTCTTTTAAAACCCTGGGAGCATTAGGTATAAAACAAAGCAGAAAACAGGAGGGGAAAGTTCAGCAGGTGAGCTCTGGATTTAACAACCTTAAATTTAAGAAAATATCTATGAATTTAAGAACTTTGAATTTAAGAAGGTGAAATTTCTGCATGTCCTGTGTGCTTTCCCCACTGCCCTCCTCACCCCCCCTGCACCCCCATTTTGGGGCTTTTTGGGGCATTTTTGAGACCATCCTGGGCGAGAGCCCCGCAGAGGCAGCAGAGGGGTGGGCACAGGCCTGGCACAGGGAATCCTGCTGGATTTGTGGCCACCCCCTGTTTGTCACCGAGCCCGCCGCGCTCCTTCCTGGGCACACAAAGCCAGGCCTGTAATTCAATGCTCAATTTACCCTTGTCTCAGTGGAGATTTCTCCCCGCTAATTGATAGAAATTAAGCCATTAATCAAGGCACCAGCCATCATTCAACCCGGGGAAGATGAATCCAAACTTTCATCATAACCACCTTCCCCATTTTAGTGTTCATTAGCATTAATTTTTAATGCAATTATGCTCTTCTTTTACGCTGAGCTCATAAATTACTGCTCTTTTGTTGCTCGCTGGCCTTGTAAAATCCAAGGTAATGCTTTGTGCTCTGATCTTAAAGGCAATTACTGCCTGCTTCTATCTTTCCCATACCTCCATCCCAAATAACCTCTGTGCTGGAGGTACAGGCTCGCCAGTGGGGATCCCACACGGATGTTTCCTACAGAGAGATCCGTCCACCTTCAAACCACACGCTGGCACAGGCAGAGGAGGGTTCCTGCTCCTGCTGCTGGAGCCCAGGATCCAGCAGCAGAGAAACGGCAGGAAAATGGGATCCTGCAATGGATGCAGGGAAGAGATTGGTGCAGTGTAGTGGAGATGAGCTGCGGGAGGGCGTGCAGGACGGCAGGGCTGCAGCTTGGAGGCTCTCCAGCTTTTCCAGGGATCACTTTGTGTTGTCACTTCAAAAAGTGCTGCTGGCATGTGCCCAGGGCTCCTGTCTTTCCCCCTGGCCTGTGCCAGTGTGGGGTAACCCCACAGAGCCCTCCCAAGGGACCCTGTGTCCCGTGGGATCCCTGCTGGCACACGGGGCCCCGAGTCAGGAGCTCCCAGCCCTTTATCCCCTCTCTGATCCTGAGAACGCCAGCAGGGGAAAGGCTCAGCAGCTCAGCCACCCCTGGCTGCCCCCAGACATCCTGGGCTGGTTGCAGGGAAAAGGAAATGCACATTAGGAAATGCACATTAGGAAATGCTGCTTGGTTCGAATTATCTTTCTGTTTCTTGCCCAGCCTTTAGCTGGGACATGGAATAAAGTCACTCACTCCAGCTCAAGGTCTACCCAGCACCAATAAAATATCATCCACCTCTAAATTCCCAACTTATCTGGGCCTTAGCCAGCCTGAACAGGACAACTGCCAGTGAAGTCTCAGGCTTATCCCATAGATTCCCAGAAAAACACCCCTCTGCAAGTACCTGTGTGATGGACCCAGACCCACAAAACCCTAATTTTTATCAGAATAAAATTCCCCACACCAAGGACTGTGGTCTGGAATTTTGTTCCACACACCCCAATTTATTTCCCAACCACCCCTATTTATTTCCCATACATCCCTGTCTATTTCCCCCATAACTCCCTGTTTATTTCCCATGCACCCCTGTTTATTTGCCCTTTAGAAACAGCTTTTCAATACGCAGCCATAAATTTGTGTTCCAACTGACTGAAGTCCAATAAGCAATTCCATGATGGTTTTTACAGCCCCATTCCCTTAAGTGACTTCTCCTTTAGCACAAATAACTGCCATGGAGATGACAGGGAAACACACAACATTAATGAGCTACAGAAATCAGATTTGTTTCTCATCTTGAAATTTGAAGACGATTTCAAGACTTTTAATTTGTAAAAAGAAATCATAAATTTCCCTGTTAGGGAGATGATAAATTTCTGTTTCACTTGTAGAACAGTAAAACTTTAATGACACCAGCTGTGATTGCTAAAATAAAATCACTCAAATACCAGCTTCAAATACGCTTTGATATTCTTAAAGATTTTGGGTGGGAAGGAACTTAAAGATCATTTAATTCCCATCCCATCCATGGGCAGGGACACCTTCCACTGTGCCAGGTGCTCCCAGCCCCAGTGTCCAGCCTGGCCTTGGGCACTGCCAGGGATCCAGGGGCAGCCCCAGCTGCTCTGGGAATTCCATCCCAGCCAGAAATTCCCAGTTCCCAATCTCCCACCCATCCCTGCCCTCTGGCAGTGGGAGCCATTCCCTGTGTCCTGTCCCTCCATCCTTGTCCCCAGTCCCTCTCAGCTCTCCTGGAGCCCCTTCAGGCCCTGGCAGGGCTCTGAGCTCTCCCTGGAGCTGCTCCTCTCCAGGGGAACATTCCCAGCTCTCCCAGCCTGGCTGCAGCCCTGGAGCATCTCCAGGACATTGGGATCTCATTGGGATCCTCTTCGGGGAAAGCAGGGAAGCAAAAGAGGGAAGTGTGGAATACAAAGGGCCAGGAGAGGATGGGCAGGCGCAAAGCAGGGCAAAATTTAAGGAACCCATTTACAAGTGATTATTAATTACAGCAGCTTTAATAAGAAGCCAGGAATTGATTCCTCCAGCAGCCATTCTCCTTGGGGGGCCATTGATCCCCTTTCCAATTCCCTCTCCCTCAGCTGTGGACACACAGACTGGCCCAGACCCCAAACTCCCCTTCCCCTTCCCATCTCTCATTTCCTCACGTGGCTGCTCTTCCTAACAAGCCCCACTCTGCCACTGCACCCAAACTTGGCATTTTTCGTTTTCCCCTTGATTTGTTCCTGCTCCCTTTCAGTTCCAACCCAGCAGTGAGAAGATTAAACAGAGATAAAAGAAGATCACAGTGTGTGCCAGATGCTGGAGCAGCCTCCTGGGAGCAGCAGCACAACACCAGGTGTTGGTGTCAGCCTAATGAAGTGACACTGGCACACCAGGGACACCCAGGCCGGGGCTCCAAACCTGCCATTAGTGAGGCAAAAACCAGGAATATTGGAAATTCCAGCTCTGAGGAGGCAGGGAAATATAATCCATGTCTTCATCTCAATGTCTTATCTGTATGGAATAATTTGGGGGTTAAACGGATTGAGTTTGGTCTTTGCCACCACAATGGACTTCAGGAAAATTTACTGAAGATAAATGAGGAGCTCAGGCAGTAACTGATGAACTTCAGGGCATCCCAATCTCGGGTTGAGTAAAGCACTTTAACTTATTACAGCCTGACCTCACCCCAGCAAATCTTCTCCTGGCACGTCCAACCTGTGGTTTCATATCCATTACACCCAGGGAAAGGCTTTTAACTCTCTCTAAAGGAAGTGGGAAGGGAAATCAGTGGCTTGGGGTGTCCTGGGCAGGGCTGGGGCTGGACACACGACCCCTGTGGGTCTCTTCCAGCTCAGGGTGTTCTGTGGTGGCCATGGATGAGATTGTTCATGTGAGAACTCCTGGCCAGCAGGTTGAAGATGAATATTAAAAAAAAATTAAAACTTTTAATTTGGGTTTCTAGAGTCTATAATTCAGGGATTTTCTAGAAGTTGAGTCCTCCAGGTTTTCTGTACATTCTAACTTTGCTTCCAGACCCCCCCATCACTCAAAATCACAGAATCACAGAACCACGGAGTGGTTTGGCTTGGAGGGACCCGAAGAATTTCACTTTTGCTGAAGCGAAGTCAAGCCAGCAGCACAGAGAGCTCAGCAAAAGCCAGGAATGACCTCAGGGACGGGGTTTATTCCCTGCTGAAGGGCCAGCTGTCTCCCAGCCACATTCCCGCTCTCGTTTGCATCCCTCCCTCCCCCCCTGCCCACGTGGGCCTCATTTCCAAGCCTATTCAAAATGATATTTTCCAAGCATGTGCCACACGACTTGTTCATATAAATGGAACAAATTAAACTGTCTCCACAGATATCCCCTCACATTTGTAGCCCTGATTCCTCTCCCTCACACGTGGCCAAGACACCGAATTATCTCCCTGCAGAGGTTGACCTCAGGATATTGGATTCTGCCACGGAGCTCCCCGGGACCGAACCGACGGGAAACACTTAATCACCCCTGCCTTTGCAGGGAAAAAAATCAACTGCAAATTTGCCCTGATGAAAAATCAATAAAGCAGTAATTGCTTGGCTTATCACGGCGCGGAGGGACAAATTGGGAAGCGGAGCCGGGCGCGGATCCCGGCGAAAGGCGCGGAGTTTCAGGATCACTAAGCCAGAAAAGGGAAAGGTCTCGCAGCGATAATTACATCTACTCCTGCTGATTTTCTGCCAAATTTATTTCCCCGGAGTTTATCAAAACGTTGCAGAGCTTACCGGGGCTGGGGGGGCAGAACAAATCAGTTCAGCACTGGGCTGGCACGCGCCGGGCACGGAATGCAACGCCCGGGATAAAGGGAGCAGGAAATGGAAACTCTGGGATAAAGGGACCTGGGAATGGAAACTCTGGGATAAAGGGACCTGGGAATGGAAACTCTGGGATAAAGGGACCTGGGAATGGAAACTCTGGGATAAAGGGAGCTGGAAATGGAAACTCTGGGATAAAGGGACCTGGGAATGGAAACTCTGGGGTAAAGGGACCTGGAAATGGAAACTCTGGGATAAAGGGAGCTGGAAATGGAAACTCTGGGATAAAGGGACCTGGGAATGGAAACTCTGGGATAAAGGGACCTGGGAATGGAAACTCTGGGGTAAAGGGACCTGGAAATGGAAACTCTGGGGTAAAGGGAGCAGGAAATGGAAACTCTGGGATAAAGGGAGCTGGAAATGCAAATCCGGGGATAAAGGGACCAGGAAATGCAAATCCCGGGATAAAGACAGTGGGAAATGCAAACTCTGGGATAAACACACTGGGAAATGCAAATCCAAATTCTGGGATAAAGGCATGGGGAAATCCAAATTCTGGGATAAAGGCACTGGGAAATGCAAATCCTGAGTTAAAGGCACCAGGAAATGCAAATTCCAGGATAAAGGCACTGGGATAAAGGCACCAGGAAATGCAAATCACAGGATGAAGGCACCAGGGAATGCAAATCTCAAGTTAAAGGCACCAGGAAATGCAAATCCTGAGTTAAAGGCACCAGGAAAGGCAAATCACAGGATAAAGGCACCAGGAAATGCAAATTCCACGATAAAGGCACTGGGATAAAGGCCCTGGGAAATGCAAATCACAGGATAAAGGCACCAGGAAATGCAAATCACAGGATAAAGGCACCAGGAAATGCAAATCCAAATTCCAGGATAAAGGCACCGGGATAATGCCTGCCCCATCCAGCACCACCCTCCCAGCCACCCACCTACGGAACGACTGACTGCCAAAAATGGATGTTTTCTATTCTGCTGTGTTCCAGAACATCTTCTTTTCCTGGTTTTCTGCTCCTCCTCCCCCCACGTGGCTCTGCTGTGGTGTATTTTAAACTTAATATTTAAAATTATTATTATTTGTAGCAGATTAAGAGAAACGAGCCCCAAACCTCTCCCTGACATCATCCAACGTGTTCCAATTTTTCCTTTGCATTTTTTTTTTTTTTCAGTTTTCCTCTTGTCCGCTTCACCTATTTGGAATTTGGCTGGAGTAAAACCCAGCTGGGTGGCAAAATCCCCTCTGGATTGTGTCCCTTTTCAGGCAGCCCCAAAGCAAGTAAACAAAAACCAAACCAGGAAAACACAACCACTGAAAACGCTCCTGGAGAAGAAGTGGCTTTTGCTAATAGACCTAATTTCATGCAGCAAATTAGCATAGCTCCAAAGGAAGTGCAAATGTAATCAAACTGAAAAATTCAAATGAGGAGGGGGGAGCCTTTTTCTTTCTTTCTTTGCTTTTTAGTCACTTTAAAAAAAAAAAAAATCAGCATTTTGCTGTGTGTCCTTCAGCGGGCTGGAGGGACTGTGGTAATTAAAACATTTAAACCAGCACAAGCCCCCAGTCTCTAATCTGGAGCTGGGGTCAGCTGTCTGTAGATTCTAATTTGTCCTCAATTTTTTATTCATGTGGGGAAATGCTGCATATTGAACAGGAAACCAGCGGGAAGGGGCAGCCTGGGCTTGGGGGTCAAATAATTTGATTTCTGAGCAGATTACACGGAACATCCAAGGCCTAATCTCACACCTGATTTGGCAATAAAATGACAATAAAAGGAATGTTAGGACACCCTCGCTATGGGGTGGGCAATAACCAGTTTTTATGAGTTGGGAAAGGATTGGTTTGTTTGTAGAATTATTTTTATTGCAGCTCCTGAGTAAAGGAGTCACAGGCTGTCTACACAGGCTGGAATTTCCTTTTGGAGGGTTCTAGTTAAGGAAATATAACATGGAATACTAGAGAAATAAAAATTCTTTTAAAATGGTAATTTAGAAAATTTTTTAAGACTTAATTCAATATAATTTTGCTTTATCTTATTTGATTTCGATGACTGGATGTAGCACTCAGTGCTCTGGTGGGGATCACAGTTTGGAATCAATGGTCTGGAAAGTTTTTCCCAACCTCAGGGATCCCATGAGGGATCAAAGAGGGTTAAAAACCACCCAGAGATGTTGTGTGAGGAAGGAAGAACTAAGAAAAAATATAAAATGCTCTTTTTCCAAGCAAAAGGTGCCACTGGAGCCTGGGACAGGGAGGGAACACACTCCAAGCACTGGATAAATACCCTGTTTGCAAATCCTTATGGGACATAAACCTACCTAAAACTGGAATTTTGAATCCATACGGGACATAAACCTACCTAAAACTGGAATTTTGAATCCATATGGGACATAAACCTACCTAAAACTGGAATTTTGAATCCTTATGGGACATAAACCTACCTAAAACTGGAATTTTGAATCCATATGGGACATAAACCTACCTAAAACTGGAATTTTGAATCCATATGGGACACAAACTTAACAAAAACCTGAATTTCCCAGTGTGCAATCCCCCTGCATGTTTTGGAATGCTTCAATGCCTCATACACAATTTAATAAGACTTTGTACTTTCCAGGGAGAATGAATCTTCCCTTCCTAACTGGGAGCCAACTCCTCAGCAAATGGATGAATTTGAGTTATTCAGAAAAAAAAATCTTCTCTTCATTTTCCAACACTGTGACATCCTCAGAACCCTTCAAAGCCACCCCAGGACAGTTTTCATGGCTTATGAATAAATTGTAGAGAAGTTTCCCTCCCCATTTCCCTGGAAATTCCATTGTTCCCAAGTCATGAACTGCCCCTTTTCTCTTCCCTCTGCCTTTCCACACTCACCCTTCCCAATCCCTGCTGGCACAGCCACTGCCAGCACAGCTGCCACTCACAGTGGGATGGAAGCACAAAAAATAAGAATAAATCATGCATTTTCCCAAACATTCCCTGCAAATTGGTGCTGGTGGGACCCAAGCAGCTCATCCCAAAATCCCTGTGCCCGTGGGAGCCTGGCTGGGTGACTCCTCCAGGTGGAAAGGCTCCCCCTGGGCCTTGGGGAGGGTTCCAAAATCCAGGAATCACAACGGGGAGGGGGCACAGCTCCTTGGTTTGGTCCCTTTTCCAGGCAGATTTGGGTTTTCCCCTTCCTGCCATGTCTGGGCCATCCCACTTTTCCACTTGAGTTTCCTCCTTTGGTATCACAAGAACCTTCTCCAAGCAGGATTAACTGGGAGCACCAATTAATTCCTCTCAGCATCCCACAGTCCCCAGGCAAAACAAACTAAAGATTAGAACAATCTGATTTTGAGTGAAATTCTCAGCAGCCATGGCTTCAAAAATGGGGAATTTTCCTGAGTTTCCTCTTGGAAGTAAATCATGGAATCCCAGAACGGTTTGGGTTGGAAGGCACCTTAAAGCCCCCCCAGTTCCACAGAGCTCCAGTGAGGATTTGAGGCTCCTGGATTGTTGGAAATGTCTCTTCCCACCACTCCCTGACATTTCAATCCCTGTGGTTTCATCATCCCACCTGCTGGACTGCACAGAACAGCTCAGGGCACCAGATTCCACCATCAGCCCAGGCAGGAAAATCCCACAGCCCCACTGGAGCCTGGACACTTACAAATAATCATTTCTGACTTCCTGGGCTTTAATTTGCTATGAAATAAAAGAGAATTCCTCACCTTCTTCCTTTCTTCTCTTGGCTTCTTCTTCACTTCTCTCCTTGGCCTTCAACGCTTCGTCTGCTTTGGCTAAAAAGAAGAAAACAAGAGCTGGAATTAGTTACATTTATCCTGGAATTAGTTAAACTTATCCTATCAAATCATGGAATGCTTTGGGTTGGAAGGACCTTACAGCACACCCAGTGCCACCCCTGCCCTGGCAGGGACACCTCCCACTGTCCCAGGTGCTCCAACCCCAATGTCCAGCCTGGCCTGGGACACTGCCAGGGATGGGCTGCCAACAGCTTTTTGCCAAGCAATATTTCCTGGGCTTTAAACCCAATTTCGTGTTCCTTCCTGCAGGCCCCACAATGAAATCCACGTGCCTGACAGACCAGAAGTTGGTTCTTCATGAATTTTATTTAAAGTCATTCCCACAGTTAAGGAATGGCATAAATGGGGTTGTGGAGGGTAATGTCAGGTCAATATTAGAGGCAATATTAATTCAGTACAAATCCCCACGTTCATTCTGGGGTAAGTAAAGCCCTTAAGAGACTTTTAAGAGGTTTTCCTCCTTTAAACCCCAGTCTGCCCAGCCCAGCTGCCCCCAGACTGAACTGCACCAAACGTGGTGCACCCACAGAGTGGCAGATTTGCTGCCATAGTGAGTAATCCAGCAGCCCTGTTTTGAGGATAAAACAGAAGCAAAACAAGATTTCCAGGGCTGCAGACTCTGCTCAGAGTGGGAGTCACACAGCTCTTCCTCAGGACTTCATCAGGCAGTACACAATTCTCCCTTCACTCCAAATCACAGCAGCAGTACTTAATCCATGTTACAACAATCTTCTTTAAAAAGAATCTTTTTCCCTCTAGAAACCTCTTCCCTTATTACTTAATTATCTACCAGTTGCTCAACTGCAGGGGTTTTCAAACACTTTCCTACAGATGTTAAAGAAGATTAAAAATATACAGCACAGTAACAAGGGACTATCAATATACTCTGTAAATTAATTAAATTTCTGTTCTAGCACATCATTTATTCCAAAGCATTAATGTCTCAAAGGAGCCATTCTCTTTTATTGCCATCTCACTGCCTGATGAGTGAACTAAGTGAGAAGAAGTCTCTAATAACATTATACTCGATGAAATATTAAGTTTTCAAAAGTATCACCAGGCCAGAAAGAGAAGAACCAACAAGGAGCAGGAATCCAGCATTCACACCAGGCCCTCTCAGGGAGGGAAATCACCACAAACTGTGGTCTGAATGGTAAGAGCTGAGTCAGATTTGCAAATATTCAATCCCAGCACCTCCTGAATTAAGGAATAATTCATGAAAACCAAATTTAGCTCGTTCCTTTTTGGAGCCACCAGCTCCACCTTAAAATGCACAACCTGACCAGGGTGTCACGAAGTGATCCAATCACTGCACTGACAGCTGCTTCCATCTCCACCATTTTATGCATATTTAGACAACATTTAAAGCCATGAAATATTAAAACTTTTTCTGCCACTGAAGATCATTACAAGAATCTATTAAATCCCATAATAAAACCAAACCACCAGTAACTCTAAAGACTTTTACTTCATTTACACTTTATTCTCCTTGGTAAAAGGACGGGGATAATAGAAATTCCATTTAAATTCAATTTTGGTGATATGTGTAATTGTAGATATACCCCTTGAGTCATGTAAAATGCTCAGCTTATGTTTCTTTCAAATTATCCCGCTCCCATTCCCATTCTGCTCCTTACAACTGTCTTCAATATGTATTAGCAGAGCTCATTAGGCTGGAATTTAATAATGCAAACATCAGGTGGATTTCAAGACCCTCCATTATCAGCACAAGATGGATTGCTCATATAGCTCGTGGGCCAACTGGGCACAATTTAGATTCAATAAACTACCAGGCCTAAATTTGATTTATCTATTCCACTGAGCTACTTTGTTCTTGCTGCCCGATTTGTTGCTGCACAGGAACAATTCATTGGGTATCTCAGTGGCAAAAAGATATTAAAACACACAGGAAAGAACGCTGCTGGTCAATGAATACATTTTTAGCTTGTCTTTGTTAACTTAAAATCGCTGATTTCCAGCCCTTGTAAGTCAAGTTAAAACTGCTGCCCAGGCAGAGCTGGCCTTTCAAGTCCTGGTTAATTAGAGGGACAATGGGGCAATTTGGGAAGTACCACGAGGACAATTCTCCACACAAAATTGCTCATTAACAACAATTTAACTTAGCCCATAAATCTCCAGAGCAGTCCTGAGCTCACAGGGCTCTGCCCACCGCCACCAACAGGCACTGAAACTCTGAGTTACTTTCAGGATTTAACATCGAAGTTCTCTTCACACATTTCCAGTTTTCTGTCATTTTTGTACAGAATCCCAGAATGGGCCAGGCTGGGAGGAACCACAGTGGGTCATCCTGGAGAACATGGCACAGGATTGTGTCCACTCTTCTTCTTCCTCTCCTCCTTTTCTTCTCCTTCTTCTTCTTCTCCTCCTTCTCTTCTTTTCTTCTCCTCCTCCTCTTCTCCTTCCTCTTCTTTTCTTCTCCTCCTCCTCTTCTCCTTCCTCTTCTTTTCTTCTCCTCCTCCTCTTCTCCTTCCTCTTCTTTTCTTCTCCTCCTCCTCTTCTCCTTCCTCTTCTTTTCTTCTTCTCCTCCTCCTCAATGCTATTATTATTATTATTATTATTATTATTATTTAGTGAACATATTGTTGTTCACTGCCCAAGTGCCATCAAAAGCACTGAAAGAGATCTCCTTTTCTCAAACCAAGCTGCAATGAAACAACATTAAAAGATCTTCAGAACTTGAGGGGTGGATTGGATGGTCTGGGAGGGCTTTTTCAACCTAAACAATTCCATGGAACCCCTGGAAGTGTTTGAGGTTTGAGTCACTCCCTGATGGATGGGTGAAGCTTTAATCCTGACCAGCCTCACACTGTGCCAAGGTGAAATTTTTCCAAGCAAAGCTGCTAATTAAGAGAAACCAGGAAAGCTGTGAATTATTCCAAGGTAGAAACAGGGCAGGGGATGTTTTGGGGCTGGAAAGGGCATTTTGGAAAGTGTGGCCATGGAGGAGCCCCTGCAGCAGAGCCCTCTCCCAGTGCATGGAAGAGGCTCAGCCCTTCACTAAGGAGATTTCATTTTCCTGTCAAAATTAAAAGGAGAGGAGTGTCAGAACACCCACAACTGCAAACCACCAGAGGTCTGGAAAAATAAATTAATTCGACATAATTGTGGACTTGCCAACTGCTCAAAGTTGAAAATGCAAGATGTGTCTGAGGAAAAGAAAGCCAAGAAACTGTAAAAACACATGGACATCTCATTTAAAATGCAGCCAACCATCCACAGTGCTCATCAGAAAGGCTTCACCTTTTTTTTAAACACAAACATTTTTGCACTTATAAAATATTCAGTCAGCTCACATATAAAAATACAAGTGGAACCCATTATTAATTTACAAGGCCCTGTTTAATTTACATGCTATTTTTCTCTGGTATATTAAATTTATCAAGGCTTGTGGAAATCCTCTCTGCTGAATATTCATAGGCCGACGTGTAAAATTATCTGTTACCCATCCGACAAATTCCAGCACAAGCTCCAAACAACCACTTGCTCCGAGAATTCCTCTGACAGGAACACCAGGAGCAGCACCCAGGAATTCTGAGCTCCAGAGGAGCAGTGACACCACCACACGCACTCTTATCACCCCAGGTTTAAGCTGCTTTTCTGTATTTTTGCCTTGAGTAACATTTCCCCCAACATTTAAACACCACCAACATTCCTGGACGCCTTAGAGGGCTTTTCCAGCCTAAATGAGTGCATGATTCTATTAATCCATGACCCCATAAACCCACGGGGTTCTGCGATTCCCTAAATCCATGTTTTGGGTGGTCACTTGCCCAGTGCATCGTGCCCACGGCCACGGAGCTCTCCCTGCCCTCCCTAATTATACCTGAAACGCCCAATTCCCCAACATGGCAAGTTCTGCCCTTGCTGCCCTGTAATTTAATTACAGCAGACTCTAATTACGGATATTGGAGAGCCCTGAGCACGAGGGTGAGGGAGGAGCTCACTGCCCCCTCCCCTGCTCTGCCAGTCACACTTAAAAACTCCCCAGAAGCCCAAATCTGGTTATTTTAAACTTCTCTGAGTCCCTGGGGGAACACGCCCAGTGTTTGGAAGGGAGATGTTATCCCACTGATTCCTCCTGCTGTAGGAATGCTACTGCTCACCTCTTCAGCACCAGTTCCCTCAGTCATTTCAGAAAATATTCCTTATTTTGGGATAAATGTCCCGTTATGGCACAGCTAACGAGCATCTGGCTCGCAGCCACAAGGGTTTTCCCAAATACTAAATGGATTTTTGGTAGTAGATAAATCCAGTCATGTGCAAATCAACTGAAAAAACACAGGCAAAACCCAAACGTTGTCTTATTCCAAAGGACAACTGAGATATTTGTGGTTATCTGGCGTAACCAAGATACTTGTTTATATTGGGTACAACCAAGATAATAATCCAGATAAACCCTTTCCCGCCAACCAGGCAATTTCCCCCCGGGTTTCTGTCATCGTTACCATTTTCAGGAAGCAGGTTGTGGCTCACCTGCTGGCTAGAAATGGCACAGGGCTGGGAGAGAGCCCAGCAGGAAAGAGAGAATATCCCAAACCCCGCTGAACAGCCCCAAAGCCCAAAGGGGTGAAACACGGAACCACCTTCTCTGGAGAGAGGCAGGCACGCTCATCCCTGGTGAACACCAACCTGCTGGGCACCAACCCGGCGGGGGAAGAGGCTGGAAGGGCCACGGGGTGCTGGGCAGGGAAAGGAAGAACTGACAGCTAAAATCCCGCTCTGGAGAGCAGGACCGAGCTCCCCCAAGGCTTCCCGGATCCCGGTGACTGCCTACTGTATTAAGACTGCCTTTCTCATCACTTAATGCTTATTTTCATCACTTTGCTTAAAATATTGATAATCAATTAGGGCTACGTCTGTTTTGCCACAGAATCTGTGTCACAGTCTATCAGCCTGTCAGGGCCAATTCAATCCTCATTCAAAGTTAATTTTTTCTCCATAAATCCGCCTTTGGAGGAGTCATTAGGCGCAGAACATAGCCCGAGGTGCAATCACCTATTCTCTTTCATTAGAGGCAGGCAGGGAAGGTGAGGGAGATTATTAGAACTTTGGAATGATCACAAAGCAGCGTGCTGCCTGTCAGATCCCCCCAACATTTCATTCATCTCGCCCGCTCGCTGCCAACGCTTCTAAATGGACATTATTCATGAACATCTGTGACACGCTGAATATTCCAGGCTGCCAGGGATGAAAAAGCCATGCCCCCCCTTCGGCTGGGAAATTAATTCTGTGGTCAGAACAATTAGGAATATAACAAACTTGCTCCGTGATGTTATTTTTAGGCTTTCCGAGATACCCCCCTCAAAAAGGTGGGCTTTTTGGTTTTTAAGCATAAATGTGGCCGCTCCAAATGGTCAAACACTGGATTTTTATGGTACTGGAGAATGATAAAAAAGCTGTGCCCCCCTCTGACTGAGAAATTAATTCTGTAGTCAGAGCAATTAGGAATACAAAAGACTTGTTTCACGTTGTTATCTTTAGTCCTTCCAAGATATTCCACTTTTAAAAGTGTTATTTCAGAACTGGATTTTTTCTGAGTCCACTCTAGAGGGTCAAACACTGTATTTTAAGGCATTGTTGAACAATGTGCATTTCCTTTGCTATGGAAATAGATTGTTGGTTGGGTTTCTTTACAAGCAATTACCAAATCAGCAGCTTTGCAATCTGATTTGTTGAAACCTTTCTAAAATGCAGCCAAATGAGACCCCACGTTGGATTTGAAATTGCTGCCATCTGAAATTCCAGCCCACTTCACTCCAGGTGGAAAAGCAGAGTGGGAAACAGATTTCCACAATCAACTCTGTTTATTCCTATTTCCTTCCAAGGAACATGTGATGGCCATCCAGGCATTTTTTTAGGTAGGAATGGCAGAAATGCTGGTGCAAGAGACAATCACCCACAAAATTAAATAAACCACCACATTTTCCATGCGTATTCCCTTCCTACATGCAGGGGGTTAAGATGCAGCTACTTGGGGAAAAAGTCATTTCCATCTAATGAAATCACATTGAGTAGTTCCTTGAATCTCATTACAAAATTCAAAAGAATAGTCATTTACATCTTTTTCCCTGATATTACCAGGAAAACAGTGTTCTCATCACCAAGTTTCTCACAGCCCCCATCATTCTCCTCCCCAGATATTCTCCTGTTCCAGAATTAAGGGCTGGATCCTCAGTGAGTTCAAGCTGGCACAATTCCACTGACTTGAGCTGAGCCAATCCCATTTACTCCAGCTGAGGATCTGGCACGCCCTATTTATAATAATAATCCTAAAGAAGACTTAATCAGCAGATCTTGGCTAGGTACATTCATCTATTATTTAGTGCATCCCTAATTTCTTTCCTTCTCCCAGAGTTTCCCCCCAAACACACGTTGGAGGAAAAATCCAACCTAAATAGGGTTTAACACTAATTGGCTTCTGACTCACTGCAGGAGCTGCTGTTAAACATCCCAAGGATTTGTTCCCATCCCAGAAAAGGCTGTACATTATCCACCTGGACATCTCCTCACCAAGCAATGCTTCACCTCAGCTCTGCTCCCCCAGCTCAGGAAATGGGATGTGACTCCTGTCACCTCGGATGTTCAGCCGTGGGGAGGAGATCACTTCTCAGAACAACTCAGTGATTCCAAGGGAACTGTTCAAATGGCACCTTCCAGGCGAGTTTCGTTAAGGGGAGAGGGGTGGGAATCATGGAATCAGGAGATCATTAAGGTTGGAAAAGCCCTCCAAGATCATCAAGTCCAACTGTTGATCCAGCACTGCCAGGTTCACCACTAACCCTGTCCCCAGGCGCCACATCCACGCGTTTTCTGAACACTTCCAGGGATGGAGACTCCACCACTGCCCTGGGCAGCTCATTCCAAAGCCAGAACACCTCTCCCAGGAAGAAATTGTTCCTCAAATCTAATCCAGACTTCCCCCAGTGCAACTTGAGGCCATTTCCTCCAGCTGATGAGAAAGGAAGAGCTTCCTCTTCCCCAAGGAACAAAGAGCTAGGGACAGTAAAAGGATGGCCTGGAGTTAAACCTGCCCCTAAACTACTGAGACAAAAGCAGCAGCAACATTTAGGAACAAAAAAAATCAATGCCATATATAAAAGTTGATGGAGTAAAGAATGCTGTTATTGCCATTTCCTTCAGGAATAATTCCCAGCTCATCCAGAAAACCAAGGAGCGATCCCTATGAAAAACTCCAATTTGTTCAAATTGCTCTTCAGCCAGTATTTGCTCCAGAGCTGTTTCTTTCCCCTGGCACACACGGGTGGAGAAAGGAGAGGGCAATGGACAGGGCTGTCACAGATCTGGTGAGAGGAGGAGGCCAGGCTGGATGGGGCTTGGAGCCACCTGGGCTAGTGGGAGGTGTCCCTGCCCAGGGCTTGCAGTCCCGATGGAAATGCTTTCAAAGCCATCACACAAATTCTGAAGGACAAATTCAGGCTGCTTTTTGCTCCTCAGTGACTTCAGAGCTCCCTTTCCTGCGAGGATCTCAGCCCAAACCACCACCAGGTCCTGCACCCTGTGGTAAGCAGAGCTCAACCAAGCCCTGCAGCTGCCCAGACTGTGTCCCACCCCACACTCCACATCCCAGGAAACAATCCTCATGGGATCTGCCAGCCACCAGCTCCACCAGCCACTGCACCTGCATGAGAAATCACCTTCACCTTGTTCTACCCACCTACCTTCACATGAAAACGTACCAGCTCCTCCATTGAATTCCACAAATAAATCATTTTAATTCAGAAAAACACTTCCTTGTTTAAAATATAACCACAAAGACAAATTACTTAAATGATTTCTGGGGGGAAAAAATGGCACAGTGCCTCAAATACAATTGTCATTACAGGCTGTAGATTGGCAATGACAGTCAGCTTTTCTTTCTGGGGCGAGGGCAGAATTCAGCCTGACAGCTTGTCAGCAAACTTGAAAAATTCACTCCCAAAACTTCGATTCCAAACGAGCCCTTCTTTCATCTGCCAATTTCCCCACGTCAGGAATCGCCACGTTAAGTGAAAATCAAGTAGATGACAAGTCCTGTGGCCGTGGAAAGGAAGCAATAAAGCAGGGAGCACGCACAGCTGAGTGCAGAGCAGCTCCGAGAGGAGCCAAGGCGGCCCCAGCACCTCGGGAGGGCTCCGGGAATTTCCAGCTCCTGTTTTCCAAGCGGATAAAACCACCAGGAGTGGAAACATAAGGAATAAAACTGTGTAAGTGGAGCATACTTAATCAAGAATGGAGCACAATTAATATTCCAATTGTGCTGCAAGGAAGCATTTTTGAGGATTTTTTGAAGAAAGAAGGAAATTTGTTCACCCTGTGTATGATCCTTTCCCGCTTTGACCGCGATGTTAATAAAAAACCTTTGTGAAGCAACAAAACAAAAAAATATCAAAAAGCACTTTTTAAAGTTTTTTTTTTTTAAACCCTGTAAGTGCATTAACACCAAGACACGGTTAAAGAAAAAGAATATTAGCACCAAGGAGCGTTGACTCACAAGGATGCTGAACACTGGAAAATCAGGAAAGGACGAGGTGGAAAACTTGGAGGTGCAAAACTTCGGGGTGGAGGCGCAGCGAGGCGCCAGGAGTGACCGAGCTGGAACTGCAGAATCACGAGACACGCAGCCAGAAGAACCTGACATCTGGCACCAAAAGGGGGAGCGTGTGTCAAGGGAAGATTTGTGGGGAGGACTTGGAGGCGATGATCGGAGCCCGGCAGCCTTGGGAACGCCGGGCTCATCCCAGGAGAACAGCACGGGAAACTCCACGAGCCCAGCCCGCACCCTGAACTCCTGCAATCGTTTACTGTACTCAGCCTCATTAAATACTCCCCCAGGATAAAAGAGGTAAATATATTGCTTAAATATTCAGTGGCTGGCTGTAAAATTTCATTGCAGATTAAGTGATGAAGATGAAGAAATGCTGCTGAAAACAAACAATTTATCTTCACTCGGCGCAGCAGAGAGCTCCTGGAACCACGCCAGAGGCTCTGTGGGCTGGAATTCAATAACTGCATTAAAAGAAAGCTACACCCCTACTACACACCAGGCTGAACATCCCTGAGTAAACAGCTTGCTGCAGCGGCGCTTAAATAATTCAGGAAGGAATTTGGGGTAACAAACATTTTTTCTGTGTATTTCAAAGGAATGCTTGTTTTTAAAAGTTCGAGTAGAGCCCATTAGAGCAAGTGGGAAAACAGACAAATCCAAGGCAGAAAACCACCAAAGCACTGATTTCCAGGAGAGGAGTGAAGAGAGATTTGTCATCGGGGGGAAGTCACCGCCAAGGGCACGGAGCTGATAATATACACATGCATTCCCACTGCTCATCTGCAGCCTTGAGAGATTCCAACTGGCTCTCATAAGTCTGGACAGCATAATTTTCCCTCAGACACATGTGCATCCATATATTTGTATAAAGCTGGAGCAAAGTAATAAATAAGCAGCCTTATTCAAGACCAGAACTTCCATAAACTTTCTCCAATTAGGTTTCATTTCCAGCCAGCTTTAACTTGGGATGGGAGAGCTCTGCCAGGTACTTCAGGAGGGCATTTCTCTCATTCTTAGAGAACAGAAATAATTTGAAATATTAAAATACCATGGGTGTTTAAGGGTTTTAACCATGAGGAAAGGGAATGCAGTAACTGTGTGGGACAGGCAGCTGAGCACCACTGAGACCCACCATCCTTCATCCCTCAGAGGGAACTTGCACATGCACCCACAGGATGTCTGGGCACCCTTTATGTGGAATTTGTGCTTTTTAATGAAGATGATTGTGTTAATCACACTTTTAACTGCACTGCTCAGTCGCCTAAGCATAGAACCATGGAATGGTTTGGGTTGGGAGGGACCTTAAATCCCATCCAGTGCCACCCCCTGCCATGGGCAGGGACACCTGCCACTGTCCCAGGCTGCTCCAAGCCCCGTCCAACCTGGCCTTGGACACTTCCAGAGGTGTCCATCACAAGGTGGCAGTGGGTTGAACTGGATGGTCTCTAAGGTTCCATCCAACCCAAACCATTCAGGGATTCTATAAAAAAATTCTCTTAATAAAAAATCATCCCTTTTTTCAGATAACTTCCATCAGAACATTTTTTTTTTAAATAACATTAAAAGATTCTTTTTACAATTTGTACAAATATTGCAAGCAGGGTAAAAACTATCTCCAAAACCCCACTGAACTTCTTCAATCCCTATTTTCTGCCAATACTGGATTTCCACCCCCCTGAAGAGCCCCCAGCCAATGCTGCCCAGGCCAGGCTGTTAGAGCCCTGTGCTGAGAGCAGGCATGAGGCAGTGCTGGCCGAGGGGCTGTGCTGGGCACAGGGCAGGGTTAGGGTTAGATTAGGGTTAGATTAGGGTCAGCATTAGGGTTAGATTAGGGTTATCATTAGGGTTAGGCCAGCTCCAGCCCCGCTCCGAGCGCTCCTCCCGCTCTCCCGTCCTGCATCCCCCCGTGGATCCCTCCCATCCCTGGGCTGATCACTGCCCAGGCAGCCCCAGCAGGGCTGGAACCTTCCATGGCAGCTCTGCTGGCAGGGAATGGTGCCCCCAGCTCTGGGGAGACTCGGCTGCCCCCAAGCCAAGGGCCATGGGAGCGGCGGCTCCGGCTGGGAACCGTCCAGGGCAGAGCCACGGCCAGCACAGGGAACTCCGCTCTGCTACCTCTGCCTGGCAGCTGGCATGCTGCTAGTGTGGGTTTGATTACTCTAATTAATATGACATTATCAAGATCTTCATATTGATCCCCAACCCTCCCTTCTCAAGGAAAATTCCGAGCTCGGAGGGAGGGAGTCGAGGAGAGGAGGTTAATGGTTTAATCCCAGCCCAGCTTTATGATGGGTTTCCCAAAAGTGCCATTGATTCCTTACACCAGCAAACTGGATTTTTTTTTCGTATTTAATATTTAGTATTTTATATTTTGGTATTTTCCTTGGTTACAGTAACATTCTCTACTTTGTTACCAGCTGAATCAATTAAAAAAAAAATCATCAACACACACATCCATTACTTTCACTGAGACGAACAAAAAACATTAAGTTGAAATGAATAATGAAGCTGAGCTTTGATTTTAAACTTAATTCACTAAAAATAAACTAATAGAATCATGAAGGTTGGGAAAGACCTCCAAAGCCATCCAGTCCAACTTGCAAGAATTATTTATGTTGTTGTTCAAAGTTTCTTTCCATACCGGGTGACTAAATCATTCAAATATGAATAATTGCAAATAAAATGTACTGTCAAACAACATTTCGTGTCCCTGAGAAAGAAAAATGAGATGCTGCTCCTGAAATTACAATACAAATGACAAATATTTTAAATTTTGGAATTTTTTCCCTTCGTTTACAGTGCAACAGGGCTGTTCCTTATTACCGGGCCCAATTCCACATGGATCAAACCATAAAGGACTTTTTTAAACGACAAAGCTGGGGGATTAGACTCATTTAGCCCTATCCCAGCCTGTGGCAGGAGCGGGCAGCTCTAAAGGACCCCAGCTCCCCCCATTCATCCCCTATTCCCCAGGTGCTCTCCCTGCTCATGCCCACATGGCACCGACCTGTTGTGCAGCACATCCCTGAAAAGCCCAGCCTGGATCAGCCCCAGGGACCAAAGCCCCGAGCCCCTCCAAGCTGTTCCCCTGTCTGTGTGGAGAGGCCCTGCCCTGCCAGCCAGGCCAAAGAGGAAACCAAACAAAGCTGATTTTAAGGCAGAAAAAGTCAAAGTCAGGTCCCTTTAAAGCAACTCCTCAGGTGCCAAATGCATCAGGTGCTGCTGCACATCTTTGCTGCCTAAAATTGGGGAAAAAAATTGGGAAATGCAGAGCGTTGTGATGTTCTAAGGGAATTTGTGTTGAAACACGCTGATATTGCTAACAAAACCTGACACTTTCAATAAAAACCACCTTACACTGAAAGCTCTGCACAGCTCTGGTTCCAGCCCCTCGATATTTGTTCAATATTTGGTGTTTCTGAGTGAACACCTTGGTTTTATCCCCCTGCTCACGCGGGGAAGGAGCGGGGCTGCTCTGCTATTCCTGCAGCCAAAGCCCTGATCCCGAGGGATGGGAGGATACAAACCCCACCCAGGACACCCTGGGGATGCTTAAAGCAATAAAATTAATGGCACTTGTCACCCTGGGCAGCAGCAGAGCCCAGGGAGGGGAGGGCACATCCAAAATCAGCTCCGGGGCTGCCCCTGAGGAAACACCCGAGCTCAGGATCCAGCCCACACAACTCCAAGCCTTTTCCATTTTCTCCCTCCACGCTCCCAAGTTTAATAAACAACAAACCCATCATTTTTTAACACTTTAACCAGCGAGAGCAGTGATTCATAACTCTGTCATAATTAAAATTTTATGGCAAATACACACAGCCATCAGTCATCCAGGCAGCAACGTCCGAAAAAAGTGGGATTTCAATTTATAAGCCCGTGCAGGATTGTGTGAGTTACACTGTATAAAAGCACATTTCTAGGGAGTTATTGAACTGGGGAAAGCAAAAGTTGGTCGGGTTTATTTTTTTAAAATCAAATACAGAGGAGGTTATGAATTTGTTGGCGCGGCGGCTCCGTACAGTGACTGATGGTTAAAAAAGGGAAGGAAATATTATCCTGTGTCTTCTTCCAGAGCTGCACTAACCAAGTTTGGTGCTGTCCCTGGTGCTCCCTAATGCCACAAACACAGATTTCCTGAAATTATTAAAAATTCCCTAAAAAAAGAGAGAAAAATCCACATTGATGCCAGGGGATAAAAGGGGTAAATCAGTGAAATTGGTAAATTGTGAGATATGCACGTACAGAAATATCTTAACAGAAAATAACATTGATTAATTCCATCTCAATTAATTTTATCCCAGCAATAACATGAAATTCTCCAAATGAATGAAAAGAATGGAATTGGTGGGCTGGTATGGACACACATCCAGGGATTTCCAAAGTTTGTGTTGGGCTCTCCAAGATCCATCCTGGATCCAGACATAAAATAAAGCACTCTTTAAAACATGGATCAGGGTGATTTTACTTATTTAATACACAGCTGGTTTTAGGATGTAGTAGAGAATAAAGAAATGTCTGCAGATCAGTTTCACAAGCTGCTTTTTTGCTTAGAAATACCAGAACCCCAAAAACATTCAGTAACTGTTCCTCATACCCGTCCTTAAAAGGGCTTTTTCCTAAATCCCATAAATATTCCACATCACCTGGGAAATCCCTTCTGCTGGCACACACCCAGCTGTTAAAGCAGTTGTGTTCTGCTTTGAGAGGGAGTGGATGCTCCATGGCTTTACAAGAAATACCTGTTTTTAAGACACAACTGACATCCCCATTCCACCCTACGGCCAGATGACAGGAATTCTCTGTGAGAATATTTAGGGATTCCCAACACTCTTTGCTGCTACAACACTGTCAGTATTTGAGATTTTTATCCACTTTTAAGATGGGAAAAATATCGTGGGACGTGCAGGGAAAAGTTGGGTGAAGTTTTCCAGTGAAAATGGTGAATGTGGCAATGCTGGCTGTTTTCCAAGCTTCATGATTCCACGATATAATTTCTACTTGGAAAAAGAATCAGTTTGTGTTTTCACACACACAAAAATGAAATAAATAAATAAATAAAAGGAAAGAAAAAAGCTAAACATGAGACTTGGAGCTTCCACAAACTGTTATTTCAGGTCTCCCCAGTCCATTAAAGGAAGTAATTGAATCAGTTTGCGTTTTCTCTGTAAAATCTCATTCAGAGAAATTTTATTGCCAGCCATCTAAATAGTAAATACTTATTATCCTCTCCAAATGAGGTTTTGCTTGCCGAGGGCAAAGCCACGGCTGCGACTGTGGCGCTCTGTCAGAGGCAGCAGAAGTGAAAAAGGTTATAAAGACACCATTAATGTCACGGGAGGGCCTCGGCAGCGCTCGCGAGCGCTCCGTAATTGGGGCCTTTATTCCCAGTTATTCCCAGGCTCAGGCCCTGCTAATAGGATGCTTTAGGGTTTCTTTGGTGGCAGCCCCTCATAATCACCTCCACCAGCTGAACGTGGACGTTTATCTGCCGAGCCTGGGAATAAAATGTCAATAATGGCCAGCTGAAAGGGCCAGAGAGGCACGGCCAGGCAGGGCCGGCGCCAACGGGGGACAGCCACGCTGAGAAAGGGCACCAAAACATTGGGAATAAGGCTGGAAAACAAACTTTGAGAACTCAGTCCCTACTGTAGGGAAACCTGGGACAACAGGCCAGAAGGTAATATTGAGATTGATTTAAAATAATGTATTTCTAACATACCTAGGGAGGAGGCCGAGGAGCAGCCTGGCCCATGGAGGGGGACCTGGCAGGGCTGGAATGAGATGGGCTTTAAGGCCCCTTCCAACCCAAACCAGCCTGGGATTCCATGGCCTCTTCCACAACTTATTTCCTTTCCCCCTTAGCTTTGCCCACGCTTCAGATCAGAAAATGCAGACGCAAACCCAGCGCTGCTGCCAGTTAGGAATGCACAGGAGGCAAAGGCAGAGCTGCAGAGAGTGAGAACCCCAGGATGGCTGGGTTGGAAGGGACCTCAAAGCCCATCCAGTGCCATCCCCTTCCATGGGCAGGGACACCTGCCACTGTCCCAGGCTGCTCCAAGCCCTGCCCAATGGAACCACAGTTTCCTCAGAGACTCATCACTATAAAATCGTTCACATTTCTCAGAGCAAACTCTCCAAGGGCTTCAGATCAGCAGCACAAAATCCTCAAAACCTTTAAGAAACTACTGATAAAAATAGTTTTAGTGGGTATTTTAAGAACGATGGCTTAAACAAAGCAGCTCAAATATCTTCAATAATAAATCACAGTGCAGGCACAGAGAAGAGAAACAGAACCAGAATTAAAGGGAGGATCTGCAATAAAGGCACCTAATTTGATTTTTCACATAAGCTGTGTTTTGAAACACTTCTTTTTTCCTTGCTGGGGTGATCAATATGACAGACTGGCAAAGGACACGAGTTTCCATTACTGTTGTCTTTTCTGTTCTGCCCTTTCCAATGGATTCTTTCATGGACTTGTGGTGACAGGGCTCAAATCATCTGATGCAGATTTAACTCAGTGTGAACTTGCCTAGCTTCACATTTGGAGGAGTGGTAAAACCTACTATACAGGAGTTTGACATCTGCTTTTCAAGAGCCATTATTTCAGCAGAAAATGTTGTATAAAATCCTGTCCAAGTCACTGAAGTTACCAAATACCCCCAAGAAAATACAGGTGCTGGGTATTCATAGAATAAAGGTGCATAAACAACAAAAAGAAAATAAAAGAAAATTTTCTTATCAGCCTCTTAGGTACGAGGAGAAATGTTTCACATATAAAAACATGTTTGGGATCTTGTTTCTATCAACCTCCATGACCCCCCACATTTGCAGAAGCCTAAGTATGAGAACTGCCCTTAAACCACCCAAAAATCCCTGCTAATGACAGGCAGCAGCCCTGCAAAAAGCCCACCACAACTGAAGAGTCCTTGCTAAGCACCCTCTGCTCCACGCTAAGATTTATTCGGCCGACACCTCATAATCATCCCTAAATCTAATGGGACACAAATGCATTTCATCACAGATGAAAATCTCAAATGGAAATCAAGGAATTATTACAATCCCGTGGTCTGGCTTGCAGCAGGCATTAATCAGAAATCATAATAAATCCACACGGCACATTGAGGCAGCACATTAGTCAGGCGCTTCTGCATGATAACGACGTTGACTAATGGGCTCCGAGCTGGAAGGGTCAATCATAAACTCATCAAACGCTTCATTTAATTTCTTAATTTGGACAAACACGATTTGTTTATGGGAAAGATATCAGGTGTTCTTGAATGAATAATGGCTGTGAAACCAAAGTCCATTAATCAGCGCTTGATTACAAATGACTCGGAGATTGTTTGTTCTAATTTCATTCATTTGGGGCAACAAAGGGAACACGAGCGAGCGAAAGCATTGGCCAAAATGGCACACTTAGTCCTCCGTGTTTAATAAAGTTGTGATAAATGGGCTTTCAATAACTAAAACAAGGGGGTTATTACCCGTATTAAACAGCGTCCCTGAGAAAATTAATATCTAGGAGTTACAAGGAGATGGTGCGGGCACACAACAAGGTGCTGGATGAGTGCTGAACTCCTGTGCTGGCATTCCAGGTTTTCCTGGAAGGATGGATGGGAAAAGCACAAAAACAGCAGGGATTTATTTCTACTTCCTGTGAAATACTTTAGGAAAATGGTGAAATTATTTGGGTTGGAAGGGACCCTAAAGCTCAGCCAGTGCCACCCCTGCCATGGCAGGGACACCTCCCACTGTCCCAGGTGGCTCCAAGCCCCAATGTCCTACTTGGCCCTGGACACTTCCAGGAATCCAGGGGCAGCCACAGCTTCTCTGGGCAGCCTGGGCCTCCCCACCCTCGCTGGGATTTGTAATTAATTTAATTTAATCTAATCCATAGGTTCCTTTCAGCAAGATGATTCCAGCACACTTCCCACGTGGAAATTAGGGAGGCCTCCAACACCAGAGCAGCACCAGCCAGAGCAGATGGGGCAATTTAAAACCTTTTCCTGGGCATTCAGGCTATAAAAATCCACCACTGGAATTTATAACACTTAATATAAATATAAAAACACTTTCCACTTTCACTCACAGAAAATCTAAACACCCAAAGGTGTTACAGGGAAACTGTCAGCACAGAGCTCCTGGACAGCCATTCCTGGGAATGCCTGGATGACCCGAGCCCACAGAGGGCAGCTGGACAGAGAGGAGGCTGTGACAGACCTTGTAAAACACCAGAACTAAATATTTCCCCATCAATATTAAGAAATAACATTTCCCAAAAGACTTGCTAAAAACAAACGAGCCCCACGACCACATATGGTTTGCACAGCCAAACCAGTGGATAATTAAATTACAGCAGAGTTGCTAAATATGAATTGATATAAAACTTCAGCTAACTGAAAAATTGCCTTTGACTGCAGATCAATAGCGGGCCTGCAAGATTCATCTGCACGTAATTAGCACAGAGATTTGCATCAAAATCCTGGATCCCATATGCTGCAATATTACAGAAACCCATTAGGCACCATGTAAGCCTGAGATACTTTTGGTGCCACAAAAAAAAACCTTGGATAAAAATCTAACAAAAAAATTAGAAATCCTAAAAGCTTTAGAATGGTTTCTGAAGGCAATAAATGTTCATTAACTAATAAAGTTCCTCTAAATTCTCCTTAGAGGCTCTGGTTTATATTATGGCATCCCTACAACTCCTCACTGGCTTCTTACTCTAAAAATTGATATTCTACAAAAATGATTCAAAGAAATTTTTTAGTCTCTTGTAAGAACCTCAAAGAGGTCCCTGAAGTGAACAGCCTTTAGACACCAACAGAATGATATTACACATTGCAAAAGTGAATTGTTTCATTTCAAACACATTTATTCTCTACCTACACTCAATTAAAATCCTGTATTTTTTCAGCAATCCTGCAAATTAATTTCAATTATTTAATTAATTACTATTATCCAAGAGTTTACTTTGCTCACCACAAACCATCTGCACTTTAGAAATCACATATTTTGTAAACACAACACTGTTAATATGTTAAAAAAGCAATTAATTGGAGAAAGACTTTTTTCTACAGTTGTCACTTTGTGTGCAGAAATTCTCACTATTTTTAGAATTCTAATGAGATTATGAAGCTTTGCCAAGAGCTCAGGGGCAAGGAATGGCTGAAGAAATGTGTCTCTGTCCAGCTTGGCTGTGAAGCTCATTGGGGTGGGGCAGCCAAGTGAGCTCAAAAACTTGCTGAATTTTCTGAAATTCTGTCTTAAAACACCTGAAATTCCCATCAAACATAATATAAAAAAGTAGCTACTTCTTCTAATGCACACCTTCTTGATTTTTAAATAATTGTTTAATTCTTCTATTGCTCAGAGCTTTTCCAAGCCTTCTTTCTCCTGATGCTGCCACTGAAATGGGTTTTGACACCAAAATCTGCTGAGTAGGAATCAGCAGTTGACCTAAACACTGGGTTCATTAACTCCATAATTAGATAGATTTCCTAAATTAGCTGGTGTTCCAGAGCAGGATAAACTTCTCCTATGCAGCCAGGAGAGGAGAAAAATCCAGGGAGAGCTCAGAGCCCAAAGGGGCTCCAGGAGAGCTGAGAGGGACTGGGGACAAGGGAGGGACAGGGCACAGGGAATGGCTCCCACTGCCAGAGGCAGGGCTGGGTGGGAGACTGGGAACTGGGAATTCCTGGCTGGGATGGGATTCCCAGAGCAGCTGGGGCTGCCCCTGGATCCCTGGCAGTGCCCAAGGCCAGGCTGGACACTGGGGCTGGGAGCCCCTGGGACAGTGGGAGGTGTCCCTGCCATGGCAGGGTGGCACTGGCTGGGCTTTAAGGTCCCTTCCAACCCAAACCATTCCCTAATTCTGGAATCCCAGGTGGCCCTGGAGCAGGACATGAGGAGAAGGTGTTTGAGCCGTCACTGCTGAGGCTCTTCCCAAGGTAATTCCAGTTTATCTTCCTTTCACACAGGGAACAGAACGAACTTCCCAGACTGGTGAAGACTCACGAAGGATGAAAATTCCTCTCCTTCTTGGGGGTTCAGGAAATGCTCCACAAAACACCCTCAAAACCCTTTGTAGCTCCTCCATCCACATTTGTCACAAAGAGAAAACATGATTCAAGGAAGACCTTTGCTCTCCAAATAGAGATGTTTATGTAAATAGAAGTAAAATTCAATTATCTAAAGTGTCAACTGCCACTATTCAAAACCACTATTTGAAATTGAAAAAAACTAAAATTTTGTATGAAATCCAACCTACACAGCAACTGAATAATCTTTTTTTTTCAATATTCAGAACTTTTAAGCTTGTTAAAAGTTCAAATTCTTGCAATTTCTGGGGCAAGAATTATTTTAAAAGCCTGTTTTAAATTTCCACAGAACAAATAAAATATTTTATGTATTATTTCATCCTTTGTGTGTCTATAACAGCATGTTATCCACCCTCCGAAAATTCATTGCATAATTAGAAACTTAAATTAAAGCCAGCCAGTTCTCAGTGGAAAGAACACAAATAAGAAAACTGAAAGAAACCCATCATCAAAACGAGAAATCCATAAACATTTGATAAATTTGGCAGTTGAAAAGAAGCCCCAATAAAAGGAAATTTTTCATACTTGTTGCCACCTGCCCACCCGACTGCTTTGCATAGCTAGAAAAGAGCAAAACAGAGGCCAACCTATTTAACTAAACAGTTTTTATTAAAGTAAAAGAAAAGCAAGAATCTATAAAGTAGCAAGTGATCCTATTAGTTCCACCAGACTAAAATCATACAGTCTACGTATGTGGTCCTTTCAGCCACATCTGTTATGAGCCATTTTGATACCCAAAAGCAGAGAATATTTGCCTATATTTATCAGGCACTGAGTGCAAATCAGGCTTTTTCTCCTCAATAACTCCTGTTAGAATACGTAGATTAAAAAAAAAAAGCAGTCAGAATTATAAAACATTTGTATTTACCACAGTTAAGGCCGAAGTACTCAGCATATTCCATGATTTTCTCTTTGAGGAATGTGTAAAATGCAATAAAAATGCACGGTACAAAATTAAAGGCAGCAATCGACAGCACAATTCAAAGATGAGGAGTTAAATATCCAATATCCAGAAGCGGATCTGATAAACGGTAAATGTTTGGGGTTTCTATTCCCCCATTTTCATCACCTCACATTTAGTGCCTCGGTCCCGAAGTTTCCTTTAAATAAACCCCGGCGAATTCTTTGCACAAAACTCCCTATTCTTGACTGCTCTTTCAGCCAGAGATTGAAATGCAGATCCCAAAAATACATCAGTCACTTATTTCAACTCTGGACCTTTGAAAATCCAGATCAATTGCCTTTTGTCATCGTCTTTATAGGGAGAGTAAGAAATTTCTGCTTAGCACCATGGAAAAGCTCCCGGAGCCCTTTGGAAGAGGCGGCAGCATCGATAGTTTGAAACACCCGTGCGCTGTTCCACGGGAATTTATCGACATGTTGGGAATATTCACCCATATTTTACTCTTCATGAGAAAGCACAGGTGCCATACAATTTACAGCACGCACTAAGCAGCTTTCAGGTTCTGAGGCTTGCCCTAAGCTCGGGATTTCAGATTTGAAACTTCTCCCTAAAACCCAGCGCCGGGAGCCACGCTCGGCACAAACCCCCGGCTCGGATCCTCTCCGTCCCTCGGTAATGAAGTCTGGGAAAGAAATCACAGACACCCAAGTGGTTTGGCAACTGTAAGTGACAGAAGCCGAGCTAAATCCTCTGTTTACACTGGGGATTATCCGGGTGGATTGTGCGGCGCTCCCGGAGCCGGCGCTGGTCAGGGGACGCTGCTCCCCGTCCGCCCGTGGGGCAGGGCACAAAGCCCCGGCCTGGTAGGAAGTGACCCAGAAGGAGATGGCGAGCAAGGATTTACACAAAGCCAGTCTGCCTCAGAAAAACTCCATATGACCATTAACTGGCCGGCAGGGCCTGCCAGGAGGCCTAATTACAGCCCTACAGAGCCCGCTAACAAAAGCTGGAGAGCTTTAGCCCAGGGATGATCTGCTTTATACTGACTTGAGAGAGTCCATATAGAGCGAGGAAAAGAAAGAGGTTTAGCTTGGAAATTCTCCCAAGAGACAAAGCATTGTCACTCAGTCTGGAAGGCCCACATGGAACATACTTCAGATGGGCTTAAACATCCCACCCTCTCCAAATTAACATTCAACTACTGCCTGCTTAACATCTGCTCGGGCACGGCGACTTGTGGGAGCTTGACACAGGAGCCTCAAAAGGCTCCCTGGCACCTCAATATCAAGAAATCTAATTCAATAAATGGTGAAAATATGAATTTATAGCTGGGACCAACAACTTCTGAGAAACGAAAGGTTTTATAAATCAAAACTCAGTTGTCTCGAGAATTAAAGTGTTTGAGTACCTCCCAATATTGCCCTGCTTACTGACAACAAAAAACTGACATTAATCTGCACTTTAAAAAAAAAAATAAATTTAATGAAGTCAGCATGAATGCAGGACTTGGAGAAAAACCTCCCCAGCACTGTATAACCTAAATATAAAAATGGCCATCTTACCCTCTTCCCTCACAGACACAGGTGAATATTTTTTATTTTACCTGCTCTCCTAATGAGAGACCAGAGTCACAATTCCCATCTCCAAACACACCAGGGAAAAAAAAAACCCTCAATAATAAGAGCCTGTTTTACTACTTGCTGATTTCTGCCTTGCAGAGACAGCAGCTGCTATTTCCTAAAATAATATCTAGGCTAAATTCTAAAAGCAGGTTTTCTCAAGATCCTAAATATCTCCACAAGGGAAATTCAGACAGGGAAATACAAGCAGGGAATTGGAGAGCTGCCCCTGGATCCCTGGCAGTGCCCATGGCCAGGTTGGACATTGGGGCTGGGACAGTGGGAGGTGTCCCTGCCATGGCAGGGGGGCACTGGATGGGATTTAAGGTCCTTCCAGCCCAAACCATGCCAGAATTCCAGGGTGTCAGCAGGGATGAACCAGGTAGGGACCGTCCCCAGTGTCCCTACAGCCCTTGCAGGTGATTTGGAGCCCCCGCTTTGTGTGTCCCAACCAGGGAGGAGCAGCTTGTTTTGAACACCACATCCATGGACAAGGCACCGGGAACACAGCACAGCTTCCTACTCCCACTCAGTGGGGTTGGAGCAATCCCTGTGAGGGGTACAGATACTCCACGAGCTCGTTCCCAAGCTTGGGATGGAGCCCTGTGCACACCAACGAGAGCTCCCCTCAGCATCACCGAGGTACAGAGTTAATTTCAGTCGTATTTAAATAGAACAGCAACAGCAATGAACCTGCTGAGCCTCAGCTCCTCAAAAGCTGCTGGGTAATGGCCCAGCAGAAATCCATTTTTAAGTTTGAAGAGTAAAAGGTGCTGATTTTGAAAGGACTAAACATACAAAAATATATTGAAACAACACTTATCAACATTTCCGACCTCTCCCCACAGCAATTAAATAAAAATTAAATTTAATTGAATGCAGGACTGGGGGAAGAAGGTGGGGAATGATCCCATAAATGCCTGGGATGACCAAGACCTAAATAAAGCCATGAAGGAACTTGATTCTGTATTTGGGATTGTAAGAGACACAAAGATATTAAATCTCTTCTGTTCCTTATAAACAACCTGCAGCTTCAATCTAAGATCCAGCCCTCCACGGTGGATATTTAAATTTAATAATATCACAGACCTTTGATAAGCTTTGGAAAATTTTGGAGCCCAGGTCACGATGATATACAACCCCCAGTTATCTTTTGTACATCTCCCAGGTGTGAAATTAAAAAATGAGATGTGATCGATGGCAGCAGAATACACAAATTGTGCTTCTGAGGTCAGGGCTGTCACATCCATTTCATAATTACATGCTTCAAAGATTTATTAAAAGTTCTGGAGAACAAGGAATGTATTGGAAGAGAGACAATGCAAAAGGCTGGATGGATTTTGGAAAAAAGAGTACATCAGCAACGTGAGGAGATTCCTCTGAACAGAGGGTTTCTAAAAGGGTGGGGGAGGAAATATATATATATATAGATATATATATATATACTTGTACTGATTTAGAACAATGCTAAAAAATAAAGAAAATTGCAGACAAATAAACAAAACCAAAATTTTGAGAGCACAGAATAATGTCCCAGTTATTATGAGCAAGAGCCAGAGGATAAACGTGAGATTTTAGTGTAAGAAAACTCTTATTTTTATTTCCTTAAAGGGCTTTACTAAGTACCAACGATGATGCAAAGCAATTTAATCTTAACCTGAAATTCAAGTGAGCTACAGAGAACGGAATCAGCATCTGCCAAACACACAGGGATAAAATCCCACCTGACAGCACGAAAACGAAGCAAAGTTTTGAAGATTGTCATTTACTCACCAGCTGCCTCCAGCACCAGCTGCAGCCTGGCTTTGGCCTGTTCAGCAGGAGTCTGCAAGAGAGGATGGATCAGCTCACACCTGGCTGGACACCGGACACTCCACGGGACATTCCCACCCCCAGGGAGCTCCTGCCTCCTCCAGCCACTCCACATCCACACCAGCCAGAGGAACTTCCAGACTGGAATGATTGCGGGAGGAATTATCACAGAAATCCTCAGAACTGACCCAAAGCACCATCCCCACGAGGTGGCTGTGGCACCATGAGCAGCCCACGCCCAGCCCCTCTCCCAGCCCTCCAACCCCAAATGCTGCCTGGCTCCTGGGTGACCCCGTTCCACACAAACACACAGCTCCACAAAACGCTCCAAAACTGGGTTTAACGTGATTAATGTGGCGTGTTTTTCACACTTTGCTCTTATCTGGGGTGATTCCTCCCTCTCCTGAAGGTATTGCTGCACATCTGTTGGCTTGAGGAGCGCACTGCTGGCCGTGGCCCCACTATGCTAATCATCCCAGTGATGCTGCACTGTGTCCAATGTGTTTGCCATCCCTCGAAACGTGAAGCCACTCAAACGTTGCCACAGTTAAATCGATACACAAACCCTGTTTGTCACGGAGTTCAGAAGTTTATTTCTATGATTATTTCTGGAAGCGTCGGAGAAGTTTGGGAGGTTTCTGCTCCGCGCTAAAAACAAAACCTGACGGGAATTTCTGGTGCCTTTTTGCAGCTTAGGAAACTCTTCTCAAGAGCCTAAATGGCTGCAAAAGGGAAAATTAAATAGGAAAATAAAGACAAGAGAAGCTGTGGCTGCCCCTGCATCCCTGGCAGTGCCCAAGGCCAGATTGGACACTGGGGCTTGGAGCACCCAGGAACAGTGGAAAGTGTCTCGGCCACGGCAGGGGTGGGAATGGTATTTAAGATCTCTTCCAACCCAAACCATTCCATGATTCCATGATTTTAATTAGGCAGAGCTCTTTGCCATGAATGTCCCAACAGGTGATGCTCTGCATGGCCTCACCACCCTCAATCTACACCCACAAGGAGAGGCTGACAGTGACAGAACAATTCCATTTCTACTCCAAGAATTTACAGACCGCTCCTTCCAACGGGAAAGATGCTGCATTAAAATGAAATTTAAATGAAGATCCAGATTTGATTGTACAGAGATCAATTATTTTAGTTCAGATTTTTGCTGTTTGCATAACTCCAGAATTACTGGGCAGAATTTATTATTAGAGCTGCAATATGGATCCTACCATCAGACCTGACCACTAATCCTGGTGGCAGCAAGAAACATCTTGAAATTTATCATAAATTATCTTCCCATCTCTTATTCTTGCCATGAAGTAATCACTGCAATCTGTTCTGGCATGTTTAGTATGTCACGGGAGGAAAGGCAGGAGAGCAAGGGAAAGATCTGCTTTTTATCCAGAACCAACTTGCCCAGCTTCAGTTTCAGAGCAGCTTTACTTGGGTTTGTGGTTTCTCCATTCCATGACAACTGTAAATTTAGAAAATCCCACCAGGATTAGTCGAGTTTGGCAAAATTTTGCTGGACAAGCAGGGAAGGAAAAGCATTTGGTGTCAAACACCACCTGTGCTCACGTCTGCACGTGAACAGCCCAAGTCTTCGTGCACCTCATGCATCAGGTGGGCTCTGGCATCCCAAAACACCATTTCCTATTCCTACAGCTGTTACCTCGTTCAGGTATTTACCCAAAAAACCCTGGATCTCCCAAACCCCTGGATCCCTTCCTGCTGGGCACACAGCACCAGTGCCTGGAGAAAAATGTTCCACTGGCAGCTTTAGGATATCCACGCCCAGCACCACCATGCTCACAAGAGTTCCATGGAAGAGCAAACACCCAGCAGGCTCCAGAGGAGGAGAAGGGAAGCAACAGCAGCTGCACAGATGTCACTCCCAGCACTAAACACAGAGTTCCACAACTGATCCTGCTGCTCTGAGGAGCTCCAAACACCTTTTCCCACTCCTCCCACGGAGTTATGGATGTGTCTTGGTGTGAGGGAGGGAAGACTCAAGTTCTTATTTGACTCAGCAGTATCCCACTGGGAGCAGCCCAGGCAGCTGCTCTGGAGGCATCTTCCCCTTTGCCCTGGCCCCAGGTGTTAATTACTCCGTGGGAGAACTTGGCACAGACACCTTTTCATCAATCAATAAGCCCTAACCAAGAAGTGAAAGGAGGATTCTGAATAAAGGTGACTGGCTTGGCCCCAGAAAACATCTCTCCAACTGGTGGATGAGGCCAGCACTCGGAGAAAAAAGGACAGAGGGGATTTCAGCTGAAAACCACAATTAGAGCCTCAAACAAGCCGGGAGCAACGCGTGAGAGCAAGCAGCTACCCGAGGTCAGTATTGATTTAGGGGACCATTAAGTGAAAAAATTCAGCAAGAGCCTCAGGAAACTTCAAAATGGTGAAATGATTGGTGGAGGAAACATTACCAAGAGTGATGTCGAGCAAAATAAACCCTTGTACTTTCCTTATGGTCTTAAGCACAGCACAGAAGGAAAAGAATTCAAAGAGAGTTAAAAGAAAAACAAAAGTATTTCTAGTGCCAGCTGGTGGAGGAGCCCACTAGCTGTAAAAGCAGGAGAGGAATTCCCTAAAATTCCTCACCAAGCACACTGTAAAATGACACGAGGTCATCCCCAGCAATGCATTTTACACGTGTCCAAAAGTGTCTGGTGAGACACTGGAATCCCAGCTCAGAAAAGGATGGGATTCCATGGGACACCACCAACACCCCCGTGATTAATAACAGCTTTTATTATTTCAAGCAAAAATTGGATTAGAGCATTCAATTTTTAATGGCAGCTGATTTATGAAGACGCAGCACAACCCTCAACTTGTCTTTCTTGGCAGGTCATCCACTGCACTCCATCACTACTCCTTTCATAAATAGTTATTTTAGTAAAACCACACTAAACCAGCCTCACAACTTGAAATTTGGTGGGTTTTGTGTAAAAATCCCCACAAAAGTTGCTCGTCACTCACAGGAAACTAGTGCTGAGTGTGATGGGCAGGAGAGCCATGGTTGGCTTCCCAAATATTCCATTTCAAGGGAGATGCAGCTTCTCAATTAATTAATAGATTAGAACACTTTAATTGAGCTTTAGAATGTATTTTTAAAATTATTCCTGCTATTTGGGATGAATGGTAAATGTTCTTGACAGAGGAAACAATATTAAAGTGAAAACTTGAGAACACCGAGGAAAAAAAAATTATAAACATGAAGGTTATAAAGAGAGTCCAAGTTTCTGCTGGGAATATTGTGGAGCAGAGCACGTGGCTCTTGGCAGCCCTGGAAAACTTTTATCCCAGGATTCCAGCAGCTCATGAGGCTGCAGCATTTTCAGTTGCAATGCTGCCTTTCTGAATTTTTACCATCATGGAATTTCAGATGGACAATGGCTGATATTTGCTCAAGCTGGACAGGTTCCACTCCTCCTGCTCACCCCTGACACTGCTGGGGTAAAATTTACTGCAGGACTTTTCTGTCTCAAAACATCTGGATAAAAGCCCAACAAACTTCTGGTGATGGTGATCAGTTCCGGGGGGTTTTTACACAAATATTTTCTCTTTGTATTTGATAAAGACAAATCCAGCCCTCACCATTCCCAGGAAAACCTGCTACCTGAAACCGTAATTCCATGTTTGACTGGCAGAGAAATCCCCAGCCCGGGGCTGTGGGCAGCAGGAAGAGACCTCAAGTGGCAGTGAGGGAAGAGCCAAGGAAGAAATCAAACAGAGGGAATGCACTTAAAATGATATTTGAGTTTATTCTGTAAGTCAGGGGCCTGCCTCCACCTGCAATACTATCCATCCCACTTCCAGCAAATCCCAACAGGAGAGAGCAACAAAGGAGCCTAAGCCCAGCCAGCTTCTAAACAGATTTTGATCAAATTATGGAAAAGATTGTGGGACAGGTTTATCATAGGAATGCTGGATTTCCTTCCTGCCATTTACTTTTCTTTGGGTAATTAAAAAAAAATAATTACCAAAGAAACTGAAAATACTTATTTGTATAAGAAGACACTTCACAGGAGAATAAATACTAAAATAAAAATAAAACCAAAGGAGATTGAGAATTTGCAGTTGTCATCTTTTCCTTAAATAAGTCTTTGAGGGTGGCAAATTCCAGATTGACAGAGGAACAGTTTTCACATTAAAAACATAAAAATAAAATCCCACAGAAGAATCCCTAATCTGAATTAATAGCACAGAAATATAATAAGCACATCTGGCACTATTTGAATTAAACCCCTGCATTTTCAGACGTAAATCTGTTGAAAAGATTGGATGGTAAAATTATATTTATGTCTGAGTTTTTCCTCTGATACAATTAATCAGCAACACTACTCAGAAACAGGCTATGGTAGGAGTGTCCTGACTGGATACAGATCCACCTGCTCCCAAAAGCATCACCTAAAGTTTATCAAAGTGAACTATAAGTGGAGAAAAATCATGTAAAACATGGAATAATGGCAATTTCTGTCCATGGAATTCACAGGTGCTCTTGGTGTTTCCAGAGAAATAAAGAATCCAGCATCAGGGTGGACTAATTAGAAAAGGGAAATCATTAACCAAAACAATGGGCAGAAAACATGAAATTTTAATTTATGTAAAGGCCACAGAAAATATGACCAGTGATGAAGGGAAGAGTCCAGCTTAATTAGACACCAACACCACAGGGAAGGGAAAGCCTGGGTATGGAATGTGGCTCCTCCAGCCAGAGCCAGGAAAGAACATGGGAATATTGACAGAAAGGACAGCAAACCTTCCCAGAGCTCTGCTCCTCCAAGACTGCCAATTCACCAAAACTGGGAAGGACGGAGCCAAGAATGACAAGGCCCAATCCTGACATTCAGAGCCCAGCGAGGAACTGAACGAGGCAGAACGATGAAATCCCAGCTCTGAACGGAATGCCCAAATGTCCTGCTAAAGCACCACAGGATATTCCGACTCCGAGCTTTCCATCCCAGGGAGTTCTCACTCGAATTTGGGATCAGAGGGAGAACACCTGAAACTCACCCCAAACACCAGCAGCCCTGTGACCTGAGAGCTGAGGATTCCCCAAATCCTCTCCCTCCCCTCATCCAGCACACACGTGGCCACTAAAACATTTGGATTTTTGACTTGAATTGTGGATTTTCCATTTCACTCCACTCCAGCAGGAGCCACTTCCCAGAGCCAGGCGGGTTTAACCCAGATCTCCAGGAACCCTGCAACACCAGCTGGGGGGAAAAATCCCATCGTGTTTCCTCTAAAACCAACCCAAAATGTCAGGAATAGGCAACAATGGATTGCGGGAAGCAAATCAAAGGCAGGAGGGAACGGCTGTGGCAAACGGCCCGGGTGGCTCGGGCACACGGACGGGAATTCTGGGATTCAAAGCAGTTTTTGCAGCAAGGGCTCCTTTAAAAGGACCAGAAAACAACAACGCACTCATTTCAGCGAATATTCCTGAGAAAAAGCAAGGAAAAAGGCCTTCCTGCTGGGAGTGGGTACAGCAAAATGGATTAAACACTCGGCAGAAAGAGGGAGAGCTGTAAATAAGATTTTAAAAATTTAATCTGTAAATCCAGGTCTTTTTAAAAGGAAAAAATTCCTGGAAGTGTTAAACTTACACAGCCATAAAACTCTGTGTGGGTTCTTTAAAAAGAGAGGAAATATGGATAATATTGCACTAAAGGCTAAAAACTTACCTCCCCCTATTTATTTCCTTGCAGCCTGGAATATCGTCCCTCAGATTTACATTTGCATGGAAATGCAGCCACAATCACCAAAAAATTCAACATTCTGATAAAGAGCTGACAGAACAGAGATTTCTGCATCAACATCATCCAGTCATTATTCTAGAAATTAATCTATTTCCTAACTGAACCTTTAAAAATTAAAGGTAGAATGATCCCCACAGCTTACAAAATTTATAAAATTATTAATATTTAACTCTAAAATATGGCTTTTTATCTTTTATCACTGTTTCAAATTTCTGCTGCATTATGTTGCAACAAAAACGTGGGAGAACATAAAAATAGCAGCAGATAAATGCAGGTTCTGAAATGAAGATTTTTAATTAACACATCATAAACTGCTCTGGAAACAGCTCCAGCCAAGGCTGGACTGGCTGGAAAAGCAGGAGCACAACCAACAGGTAACTGGGATTAATTAACAAAAGGAGCAGTTAATACTTGAATTACTGCTTTACTTTTTGCACTAAGAGAGGAATTTCCTCTAAATAAATTAGAATTTTTCAGAAAAAGGGAATCCCATCCCCTTTGGAACCTTTGCATTGAAATGCAGCAGTTGAAAAATAATAGGAAAAAAAACATTTAGAAAATGAAAAGCATTTCAAACATCACAAGGATCCAGTGGGTTCTAAATCAGCACTCAGTTTCAAAATAAGCTGATAATCGACCCCAAATCATGCCTAACTACACAGGAATTAACCTGAACTCAATCAAGATTATATATTTTGAATAAAAGTGCATTTTCTCTTTGCTCTCGGATTCAGTGATCAACTCACCCCCACTGCACCGTTTTTTGGGCTGGCACAGATCTGCAGGTTTAACTTTTCCAAAAACGAGTTGTGTTTCACGCCTTTGGCTGCTTCTTCTGACAAATAAGTACAATATAAAATGTGCAGGGCAAAACATAATTATTCTGAGGCACACCTGCATAAAACCAGGGTGCAGGGATTTGTATTTTAGGTGCAGACCACAGATAGCTGGGCAAATTTATGCTTCATCTCAATATTGTGCCAAGATCCCCCTTCAGTATCTGCAATAAAATACATTCAGAGCAAAGATCTCCACACAAAATCCCCAAAAGAAGAGGAGCGAGAGCTCCCTAAAAAGATGAATTCGCTGGTGGCCTCAATAATTAGATTAAAAATCAATTACACTTCTGCCAAAGTGTTTGTTTGCTGGAGAAAACCCTCCCAGGAAATGCACTTAAACTTGGGGAGAGAGAAGCAGCCACTGCCCTCCATAAAGTTCCTTTATATATTTTTCCACAATATGCACAAAACCAGAATATGAAATCAGAAACATTTTACACATTCTCATACTTCAGAGAGCACTAACAGCATTTTACTCGTCGAAAGCACTTTATCTTCATGTCTCTATAAGGCAGAGTTGGTGCATAATAATGTAATTTATATTGCCTAAATGTTATTTTGGGAGCATTGCATCATTTCTCAAACTTCATGACCTTTACAATTTTCTAAACTTTTATTTCCCTCATTATTCTGAACAGATTTCATTACATATTTTGAATGTAAACAACCCTGAATAATGATGGGCCCCATTACGTATGTACAGCTCTGACAATCGCGCGCGGGGCCGAGATGGAAACCCAGTGCATTAATTTACCTCTCATCCGCCGTAACTGCACTCCCATAAAAAGTTTTATACTCAACTCACATAAATCACGGGGAAGAAAAATGAGAAAATCTGGTGGCTAACTCATCTTCCACCATTCTGCGAAAATGAAATTCACTGAAATACCTATCAAAACTGCAATCATCAAGAGATAATGTCTTCTTAGGTCTATCTGCACTTTCCGATTTAATTTCCTCCATGCCCTTGACATCCACAGATACCATTAAGATTAAGAGCAGCGAGTAACTGAGCAGTTCTCAGATTTTGATATATGGGGCCCAGGCACTAAATGTAATATCATCATTTGAAAATTAATGCAATATTTCTTTTGTTAGTTTTTCCACTCGGAAAGCGGGATGAATACTCGGGGTTCTCGCCAGTAATTTCCCCATCAGAATGCCGTGCAATTATGAGGAGATGTGCACCTGGGCAGAGGTCACCCAAATTACTCCATCATTTAATGAGCACCGAGATCAAACCCCAGCACACTGTTGCTGCCGAGAGACGCCTCGCAGCCTGCTACATCAAATCTGATGGAATCATTAGAGTAATAAGCAGGAAAATCTGTTTGCAGATTAACCTCTGGTTTCATGCTGCTTTCATCTAATGGGGCGCTGTGGAAATCTTGTCAGCTTTTCATCAGCCACGATCAAATTACGGGAATTGCGAACAAACCGCCGGCGCGATTGGAAACAACACCCGCACGTGCCGGGGGTTTTATGCAGATGCCAGGGAAAATCACACTCTTTATATTTTACAGCCTTATTTACTTCAGCTGATCGCTGCTCTCCTCCGCCTGCGGAGCGGGAACCGGGGACGCTCCCGTCGGCCTTCCCGAATTTACGGCGCGCAACGGCAGTCAAACGAATTTATGGGGTAAATATGAGCGGGGTGACAAAGGGAAAGCAAAATAAAGGCACAGAGGTCACGGGGATGGAGGGTCACGGGGTCCCCACCGCAGCCAGGGGTGGGGGAGGCGCCTCAGCCTCGGTGGTAAACGAGAGTGATCAAAGTTTACTTTTTAATAAAGACACAGACATTAAAGTGTTGTTTTATGTGGAGCGGCTCTGGTTTCAGAGCCCGCCGGTAATGGGAAGTGACAGGGTAAAACCTGCTTCTCTTACAAAGTTTCCACAAAATTTGTCGCTGTTGGAAGAACAAACTGCTGCAAGCCTTTGAATATTCTGCCACGAGAACGCTCTGCCTCTGACGGTTTGATCGCGCTGCCGCTCGATTCACATCTGCAACCAACAGCAGCAAAACCTTGGCACAAATAAAGCGGCGCGAGCACGCGAATTTAACACGCACTCACTGCGGCGAGCTCTCCTCAAATCCCCGGGTCCACGGAGCCCCTCTGCAGGAACAGCCTGGGTTTCATCCCCGTAGGCAGACAGAGCCAAGCAAGCTGCTCTCCCCATGGATATTCATCAGCCACTGATCTCCTGCAGTGCGATTACCTGGCGTGAACCTGGTCCAGAGCTCCTGAAGGAGCTGGAAAGAGTTCCAAGGGCCAGGCTGCTGCTGAGCCAGGGGAATGTTTGGGATGCTGACCCTGGCACAGCCAAAGGGTCCATCAGCCACTGACACCTGATGGGCTGGGGACACCAGGGATCCCTTCTCAGTGGGGGACACAGCCAGAGCCAGCACTGCTCCTCAAAGAGCACCTTCCAAACTGGTGCATCCAGCTGGACACTCAGTGACTCTCCAGCCTGTCCAAAGGGAAATTTGGAATGTCCCTGGACACAAATGTCACTCTGGCCATAGGAGGAAAACCTCTCCACTCCCACCTTCACTCCCTTCCTCTCAGAATGGAACAGACACAATTCAAGAGAGACAAGAGACAATTCAAGCCTGCAGAGCATAATTGACCAGCATGGAATTTTGCCAGGACAGCAAGATAAACGTAATTACTCCTATTAAGAGTGCTAATTAATTGTTTGTGAACACAAATAATTGGCTGCTTGGTTTACAGCTCGTTAGGAAGTCAAGGACTCAGCCAGACGTCGCTGTCTGGTGGCCACCCGAGGGCCACGGAGCTGTGACACCACGGGTGAGAAACTCAGAGAGCCACGAGCAGTGAGGGGCCAGCACTGCAACCAAACCCCCTGGAAAACCCAGTGCCAGCCAGGAAATAAATACTGACATTTAATTAAAATCAATGCTTGATCAAATGTTAACACCCAATAAAGGAGAAGAAGGGCTCTTGGCTGGGGTTTGGGTTTTTTTTGGCTGATCAGATCAAAGAAGGATGTGGACCTTAAAGCCCACCCAGTGCCACCCCTGCCTTGGCAGGGACACCTCCCACTATCCCAGGGGCTGCCAGCCTGGCCTTGGGCACTGCCAGGGATGCAGGGGCAGCCCCAGCTGCCCTGTGCCAGGGCTGCCCACCCTCCCAGCCAGGAATTCCTTCCCAGTATTCCATCTGACCCTACTCCTTCCAGTTTGAAGCCACTCCCTGTGTCTGTCAGTTCAGACCCTTGTAAATCCCAAATTGCAAACCACCCCTTTTTTATCCAATAACAGATTATCAAATCAAGATAAAGACTCTTAAGGTGGGGAAAACCTCCTTACAAGCATTTGGAGATGCAGAAATTAAAGCAGTAGAGCTGGAATCACGTGGCTTAAATCTTTGGAGGATTACCCCTACAATTTATTTGAGTCTAGAAAGTCTTTATGAACAAAATGTTGAGGTATGGAACAGTTTCCAGCACAAATATTCCTACCTGTGGGTGCCTCGGGAAACAGTTTGTTTCCTTGAGCAGCCATTCCCAGGACAGATTTTGTAAGATCAAAGGGAAAACAGAAAAGAAGTCTCAAATCCAGAGGTTTTTGACAGATCTTTCAGGGAAATGCTCCCTGCCCACTGTAGGTGGTGGAATGAGATCTTTAAGATCTCTTGCAAAAGATCTTTAAGGTCCCTTCCTGCCCAGGTCTGAGATTCTGAATACAAAGCAGCCAATTAATTTAACAAAGACAATTTCATTCTAAATTATTGTGAGTTAACCCATAAAGCACCTCAGGTATCATCCTTCCACAGGGAATATTCCCAGCACCTTTTGCCGCAATCCCAGAGAAACCCTGAGCACCACTGAACTCATTTCCTGCTTCCCACCTCCCCAGACCCCTCCAAGCCCACAGAGCCTCTTCCTTCCCACTTTTTGGGAATCTTTGTTGTTATACATCAGCCCTGCAGCTCCTGCTGTGGCAGAAACCCTGATTTAGAACAAGCCCCAGCCATGGTCACTCTGTCAGGAGGGGAGCAGCTCTACAACACATGAGAAAAATCCCAGGAATCTGCTGGATTACAACTCCCTGCCACCAGCAGGGCAACAACACCTTCCTAAAATTTATTTAAGGGATTTAACTCACAAGTGAGACACCCCTGCAAGCAGCAAACAAGATGGATTTTCCAACTGCTCTGAGAACTCTGCTCTTCACTGCATCTGACGATTCCCAACACATTTCACAGGGCATCTTTAGAAAGGAGGAGCTCCTGAGAACTGTGCCAGGATCTCCATCCCAGCAGGACTGCCATCCTTCCCATCCCACTACGCTCTCCATCCTCTCCATCCCACCATGATCTCCATCCCTACCATGATCTCCATCCCACCAGGACTGCCATCCTTTCCATCCCACCAGGATCTCCTTCCCATCACAATCTTCATCCTTTCCACCCCACCACACTCTCCAGCCTTTCCATCCCACCACACTCTCCAGCCTTTCCATCCCACCAGGATCTCCATCCCACCACAATCTCCACCCTTTCCATCCCACCAGGATTTCCTTCACATCACAATCTCCATCCTTTCCACCCCACCATGCTCTCCATCCCATCAGGATCTCCTTCCCACTAGGATCTCCTTTCCATCCCACCACAACCTCCCTCCCACCACAATCTCCATCCTTTCCATCCCATCAGGATCTTCACCCCACCAGGATCTCTATCCCACCAGGATCTCCATCCTCTCCACCCCACCAGGATCTCCTTCCCATCACAATCTCCATCCTCTCCTTCCCACCACGCTCTCCACCCCACCACGCTCTCCAAGGAGATACTGGTGCCCAAGCTCCTCCAAATCCTTCCCAAGTGACTCCCAGAACGGGAAGCAACAGGAGGAAAGCAGTTCTGTCCAATGAGACACACGATGTTTTTCACAGCACGGATTATTTAGACATTCCATGAAAAAAGTAAACCCTTCTCAGGATGGATGTGCCATTAATAGTGAGTATTTTCATTTAATGGGATTTAATAATCCCTTTACATCAACTATTTAATGTTCACTGACTGCTGGTACCAACATGCGAGGCTCAACCAGCTTCTGACTTGTGACAAGATTTTATTCTTCCCAGTTTTGATCAACTGACGAGTTTTTAATGCTAAACCTGGCTTGCCATCACTTGTGGGTTTAATATGTTTACTTAAAGCAGAAATATTTTGCACCTCAATTATCATTTGCTAGTGCAGCCCTGAATGGAATTTAAGTCAATCCATTATTCATAAAGCAAAGACAAGAGAAAACACAAAGCTGTGCACTTCTTTCAAAGCCTCCAAATGACTCAAACACACCATATTTATGCATGCAATATTTGATTGTGTCCCTGGCTCTTTTTTTTTTTTTTTAACTTTTTTTTTTTTTTTTTTAATCACAAGTTAGTTGTTTTCAGATCAGGATATGCCAAAAATCCAACACCAAACAATTTTTGTTTATAATTAAGGCAATCATCAATCCAAGGATTGTAGTCCAGTTTATTTCATCTCGACATCAAAAAAAAGTAATTTAAAAAAATTAAAATTCCCTTGAAATGGGGAGATAAATGAAAATGTGAGTGCCTTCACATAATAACAGTAGCCTGACCCTCTGGGAAATGGTTGACTTTCTCAATTCAAGGTATTCAAAGCTCATTCAAAAGTGTTCATTTGGAATGCAGATATCAAAGATGATGCAAATGTTCAAGAGAAAATTAAAACTTACCAGATGTTCTAATCCAGCTTTGATGTTTGCAGAGTCCCTGTAAGAGAAGAACAAAAGTTCTAAATAGTTGCTAAACCCTTGTCTGCAACGATTTCTGTTTAACTCTGAGATGGCAAAGCTGGGTAATTTCTCCAGTGTGTCACATTTTTAATTTTAATACATATATTTACCTGTAACACCTAAAAAATATTGATTATCCTAATGCTCAATGACAGAATTCAACCCTCAGAGAACACCTGCCCTGAAACTGCTACAAGCTGTAGCAATGCCTCAGGATACACATTTAAATCAACATTTTTAATCTAATTATCCCACTATTCACACTGGAAAGAATCAGCCAGGCCAGGGCACGGGGCTGTTTATCAAACCACGTTTGGTGCCTCCTGGTTCTGCCCTGCCACCACTCCCACAATGAAATTCCTGCCCCTTGCCAAGGGGACGGAGAGAAGGAATTGTGATTAATTCCATGGCAGCCATGCTGGAGCTGGGCATCCAGTCCCTGAGAGCTGCAAAAATGTACAGAGAGAAAATGGAAGAGTTTTACATAAAGGCAGCTGCAAAAAAATGGACCAAAGTATCCAAAAAAGTATCCAAAAAATGGACCAAAGTATCCTCTAAAAATCAAAAATTCAGAGGGAAAATTTATCTTTAACATACCCTGCTATGGAAAAAAAGGATGAAATCCAATAGAAAAATTAAAAATTCCCCAATTCCCAACCCACCAGACATGGAGATGGCTCCTGCTCCCACCAGCTCCAGGTTCCACCTAATTCCAAAATCCCCTCCTGGAAGGTGGGTCATTCCCACAGCAAACAAGGAGAAACCAGCCCGTGAGGTCTGCAGGGAACCACTCAACACTACAGTATCACTGATCACTAGTACTAAAACTGGTAATTATCCATCATTTCCTACACCTTCTCCAGAAATCTGCCATGCAGCTTTTATTTCTATTTAAATGTCATTAACGAAGTGAGAAAAGAAAAAAAAAAAAAAGTTTGACTTTGAAAGAAGAATTTGATTTTCTCAGCCCTACAAAAGTTGCAGTACAGAGAAGGAAGAGGAGCAACCAACCAACCATGGAGAGGAGCAGCTCCAGGGAGAGCTCAGAGCCTGCCAGGGCCTGAAGGGGCTCCAGGAGAGCTGAGAGGGACTGGGGACAAGGATGGAGGGACAGGACACAGGGAATGGCTCCCACTGCCAGAGGGCAGGCATGGATGGGAGACTAGGAATTGGGAATTCCTGGCTGGGATGGGATGGGATTCCCAGAGCAGCTGGGGCTGCCCCTGGATCCCTGGCAGTGCCCAAGGCCAGGCTGGACACTGGGCTTGGAGCCCCTGGGGCAGTGGGAGGTGTCCCTGCCATGGCAGGGTGGGATGAATGGGATTGAATCTCCCTTCCCACCCCAAGCATTCCATGGTTCCGTGATCCCTCCTGGAGGTTCCACCTGGCCCTTGCAGGTGGAGTTGCTTTGGGGGAGGATGCAGGCAGGGCTGGAGGAGCTCCCAGGCCAGCCCCATCAATATCTGTGCACCTCCCTCAGCCTGTGCTGAAAGCAGCCCTAATTCAATTCCAGGCCTCAAAACTGATAAAAAAGGTCCTGAAGTGGAAAATGTGAGGAGATTATTGGCAAATGAATAAAGATTTGTATCGAACCAACACACGGGAGCAGAGCAGGGCTTGGTGGGGCTGTTTTTTAATCATGCCCTGTCTCAAACCTTCTGGGAACAGCGAGTTTCCCTTCCCCTCCTGCAGCACATCGATTCCTGAATTAGGCTGCAATATTAAATAATTAATATACTTGCCATGATTGATGTTTTGCATTAGTTGAATATTAGGTTATCAATCAAAATCCACTTGGTTTAATGTAATAATATTGAAAAAGTGTCACGGGCTGTTCAGCCAATTTGTAGTTGAGGCAGCCCAGACAGGAATATTGGTGTAACACAAGGCCCTAACGCAGGAAATGCACTGCTGGAACATCCATAAGGAAAACATTATCAAACTAACCAGGACAAGGCTGAGCTTGTCCTAAATAAACCTTGGGGCACCTGTCACTTCCAATGAAAACCTCTTCCCAGCCTGAGGCTGCTGGGCATCAATCAGCCAGGCTGTGGCAGGGCTTTACCTTTTAGTTAGCCAATAGATTATAGTAGAGATCCTATACAGTTATATCCTGCATCCTATTCTATATTGCATCATATATACTCTAAATTCTATTACATGATTACCCTTATATTTATATAATTATATCTAATAATTATATATTTAAAATACATACTATAAATTATAATATAACATCTGTTGTGTTTGTGTAATTATGGGAAATAATCACATATTTAAATTATGTTATTTGTACCGTAAATTATACAAATAAGGCTCCCATTAATACTTTATTTCACATGTTGTTTTAGGCAAAATCAGACCTGTGGCCACAGCTCAGCCTCCCACACAGCCTTGAGTGCCTGCAGAATTTTAAACCCTTGAACACCACCAATAAAAGCCCAGAGCAGCTTTATGCACATCCAACATTCCAATGCCCACAACATAAAAGAACCCCTCAGGTTGCATTAATTGGTATCATTACCAGGTAATTCTGTTTTACTCCATTTTATACCCCACATTTCCCAACATATTTGCTTTTCATACCATCTCCAGGGCAGCACCTTCATTGCTTTGGTTCATTAGGCAAGTTTGATTTTATTCCTGAGATCTCCTTTTCTCCACAGAGAAGCTCTGGAATTTTTCCCCACTGTAGCCAAGGATTTGCAGTGAAACACCACTCGACATGCATATATATTTGAAGTCATGCATTAAACCCAGGAAATATCACACTCAGGCTCATCCAAACGTTTCAGCAATGCCACGGGAAACAATTCCAGCTCCATCTGAATCCTGGTCATCAGGGACCTGTACAAGAAGCTGGGAATTCAATGAAGGAAGTTCCATCCCTGCCCATGGGGGGATGGAACTGGAGGAATTTTAAGGTCCCTTCCAACCCAAACCATTATGGGATTCTCCAGGTCTTGCCAGGTTTGGGATTAATTAAACCCACAGTAACTAACTGAGGTGGTGTGAACTTCCTTTGCCAGTAAATTAAATTAAAAATACTCCCAGGAACGTGCTGAAATCATGACTTTAACCTGGAACACATTCATGTTCTGAAAATACTCCCTGTATCAAACTAATCATGAATCAAGGGAGCTGAAAAATGTGCATTATCCTCAAAATACCCCGTGTAGGTACCATAAAACAGCTTCAGATTTCACATATCACGTACAGTGAATTTGCAGCAGCTCCACCCAAGAACTGGAGAACTAATACACAGTTAATTAACAGCTAATAATAGTCTTTGCCACAGATTTTGGGTGAGAAGCCACAGGCTGCAGGATAATCCTATGGGTTGTTTATACCCACACGGACATTGCAGGAAAATTCAGGTCAAAGGGGCTTTTGGAAGGTGCAGAGCTCCTGAGAATTAGATTTCCATGTGATCATACAACTTTATTTCTACCTCAGGATATCCCAAGATGAGACATTGCTGAACTTGTCATTTTTTGCTGCTCTTTCCAATCTTTCCTGCACAAAAAACTCATCAAGAAGAGCAAATGGTTTGGGAATCTCACATCCTGATAAGGAAAAGCACCCGTTATGTATTTTCTTAAGTGTGCAATGTTGTTTTGTTCTTACCAAGCACCAAGTTCAAATGATCTGGAGCTGATCCTAGAGTGTGAAGACTCCAAACCTGGTGGTCTTGGCCCCAGTGGATCCCTCCCATCATCCAAATAATTTATCTCAGGAAAAACCAGTAGGAAGTTTGGCCAATTACTAATAAATTTAAATGCAACAAAGACCCCAAGATGATCCTATGAAGGTCACTTAGCAAAAGCAGGAGGGAAAGCCAAAGTCAGCCCCCACACAAACACTCTGGAATAACTTGGAACTGCCAAGGAACTCTGTGGAATACAATGCAAACCAAATTGAATCATGCTAAAACCAGGACTTTAAACAGGACGCAAGGTGAAACAATTTCCATAACATGTTATCCTAGAAAGAAGGAAAATCAGTACCCAAGAGACCTTATCAAATATTCAACAGGGAGAAATATATAATAACCCTGGCTCAGAGAGTAAAATCCAAGATTTTATGCAATATCAATACTGAAACTAAACAGAGAGGGAAAACTCCAAAATAGAGTGTTGATAAAAGCAGTATTTTCAAACAGACCCTACAAAAATATTGCACTTCTTTGCATGCATTTCTCAGGTAAACAAGAGACAAAACAACCACCCAAAATCTCCTGGTTTTGCTTTACAGAGGCTTCAAGTCAGGTATAAAAATCCCATAAATCACAAGAGACAAAATAACCACCCAAAATCTCCTGGTTTTGATATCAGGGAGGAGATAGCCTCAGGCTGGGTATGGAAATCCCCTAAATGACCAAAGCTGATTCCTCTGTCCTATGTGCCTTAAAGCCACTCCTCAGCTCAACCTGGTGATTCCAAGGACATCACAAAGTGCAAGTCCTTGGAATGGCGTTTGCTTGGTTCTCCCCTGGTTTTGGTTTGGTTTTGGCTCATTCTCCCCTGGTTTTGGTTTGGTTTTGGCTCATTCTCCCCTGGTTTTGGTTTGGTTTTGGCTCATTCTCCCCTGGTTTTGGTTTGGTTTTGGCTCGGTTGGTTCTTCCCTGGTTTTGGTTTGGTTTTGGTTTGCTAGGCTCTTCCCTGGTTTTGGTTTGGTTTTGGCTCGTTCTTCCCTGGTTTTGGTTTGGTTTTGGCTCGTTCTTCCCTGGTTTTGGTTTGGTTTTGGCTCATTCTCCCCTGGTTTTGGTTTGGTTTTGGCTCATTCTCCCCTGGTTTTGGTTTGGTTTTGGCTCGGTTGGTTCTTCCCTGGTTTTGGTTTGGTTTTGGTTTGCTAGGCTCTTCCCTGGTTTTGGTTTGCTAGGCTCTTCCCTGGTTTTGGTTTGGTTTTGGCTCGTTCTTCCCTGGTTTTGGTTTGGTTTTGGTTTGGTTTTGGTTTGGTTGGTTCTTCCCTGGTTCAGGCTGGATTTTTCCCCTGGTTCAGGCTGGGATTTGTCCTCCTGTTCCTTCACCAGGAATGAAGTCTTGCTCCTCCCTGTCTGCATTCCCAGCAAACACAGGCAATTAAACATCAGGCTCTGGAATGTCACCGTCTCTGTTAACCAGCCTTAAATAAATTAGACAACTTTGGCCTGGTTTACCTTCTCTGTAATATTATTTAGTAGATACTCAATTAAAACACATCCTGTAGGTGAAAGTGTAGGAAAACATTTCCATAATGGACATCAGTGGCACTCGGAAGTGCTGCTAATTAGCCCCAAAGAACAAACCAGATTACAGGAGGAGCAGCGAGCCCGGCACTGGAAATGCCCACAAGGCTGGGCTGAATATTAAACAAAGCCCAGCAAGTTCCAGTCCTGGGAAGCACAACTATGAGAAAAAACTCTCCGGACTGGTAGAGAGTGTTACAGGTTAATGAGGAACATAGAGGGAGAGCACAATAATTATCATACCCAACACCTCCCCATCTGGGCTGGGATGGCTGCAGAATATAAACGCAGCGCTGAGGCTGCCACTAATTACACGTGGGCTGCCATTAGCACAAACACTGGAAACTGTGTGAGCTTCTCCTCTGCTCCCGGTACTGAGGAATAGCAAATGCAACTGTAAGTCAGGGAGGAAATTTAAATGTTCTAAGCACTAAAACAATTTAAGTACAATCAATTTTCCATTTGCTGAAAGCTTCTAAATCCCCCTCATTCACCCAATTACTACTGTACTTAACCTAATGAAATTTTATTCTGCGGGAACAATGCTATTCTTAAACAAATTCTTGAAAAAAATGTAAGATTAAAAACTTCGAGACAAAGAATAAACTCCTAGAGAAAAGATGCAAATAAAATTACTATCATAATCTTTTGTTTTTTATTTGCAAGTAGAAGAGTGAAGAGAAACAAAAGCATGGAACATAGCATCTGTCATATCAGAATATAAAAAGATGATCCTGGCACCAAATGAAAAAGCTCTAATTCATTTGCAAATCAAGCCTGCCAGTTCTATTTCAAGCTGGCGGTAACTGTCAAGAGTTAACAAGATAATCACTTTCAATCCTGCCTTCAATGGTACATTACACTGTTATTCCATTCAATAAGGCCCTTCTTTGGGGCACTGGATGAATGGTTTTCATTTCGAACTCACACAAAAAGTTGCAGAAAAAAAAAAAATCCATGGGGCTTAAGAAAGAAATCCCTTTATGGGCATTTATCTGCCGGCACTTGCTTTTAGGCAAAATGAGATATTTGGATACATTGGTGTCCATTCACTTCCTCTATTCCTTCAGGCCCTCAGTCTGGTGATAAAAAAAAAAAATCCCACAAGGAAACCTCAAGCCTGTTTAGTTTGGGGTTGGTTTTTTTTGAAACTCTCTATGCACATTAAACAAGTTCTGCAATAATCTTTGGTAAATGCTTCACACCACACTGAAATGACATCGTGTTTGAACGGCTCCATCTTTGTCTAAATTCATTATAAACTGCTCAAAAAATAGTAAACGCTCATGAAAATTGTGCTTAGGGAAACATTTGCCAGTTGCTCATTAAATATTCAGTAAAAATAAAGTTACCAATTAAAGGCTGTCTGCCTAGGAAACCAGGCAACCTCCAATTTATCTGAATTAATTATTTGTAATTCTTTTCTAAGACTCTGTGCCATGAATTCTTCCCAAGAAGAGAAAATCTTGTAGAAGTTTATTAAGTATTTTCAACTTATTTGCTGGCACACAACTTTCCACTAAGACCTGTGAATAAAACTCTTCAAGCTTTTGCTCACTGCTTAAAATTCACATTACAAGCCACAGCCTTGGTTCCCTTGCACAGATCTCATTCTATTACTGCATATTCATATTTAAAGGCTGGGATTTATGATCTTAGAGGTTTTTTCTGACCTCAAGGATTCTACAGTGGCAATTTAAAGCTTCTATACTGACTTTAGAAACAAATTATTCTATTTTTTTTCCAATTTTTCCCTTCTTTCTTTAATTCCCACAGATCTCAGTTCAGAGAACAAAGCTAAATTTATATTTAATATCTGAACTGAGATCAGTTTATCCAACCTGCAACCAACACAGAGTACATATTCTGTATTTATTTTATTAATCTAAAAATCCCTTTCCTGAAACCCAGGGACCCACCTCACCCATCACTTCTTATTCTATCTGCACAACTCAGATTTTTGATTGTTTTTCTAGCCCATCATTAGAAGTCACACAACTTCTTCCCCACCCTTCTCATGCAAATGTTCCTTTCTATTCAAGCTTTCTTTTATGGAAAATCTAAACACCACAAGTTACAGCTTCATTTTTGTTCTTGGCACTTCACAAGTTCTTCAAAGCTTCTAACACAGAGTTGTTCTTATAATTAAAAAAATACTTTAACAAACCCAAAGACCAAATGCCTCTATCTATGAAGTACTAGGACACAGCTGGTTTTGTTGCCCTACTGCACCTCCGTCCTAAAAAGAAAGAAACTCAAATAAAAATTAATTTAAAATTCACACAATTTTAAAGAACTTTGAAAGAGCACAAGATGTTGCACTTAGAATAGGAATTAAGAGGAAGTGACGGATTTAAAACAGCAGGCCAGGACTTTAGGGGAGATCTATAAAGCCCAAAAAAACCCAGGAGAAGTTTGGGATGTGCTCCCTTCCTCTCTAGCCAGCAGCAGGATGGCAGCAACACTGCTGGAAAACAAACAACTGATGAAAAAGCAACCAAGAACCAACAACCAACTCATGTCCACAGCTCCAGGAAGGACCAGGAGCAGCCAGCAATCCTGGGAGGCACAGGTTTTACAACCAAAGACTAAAAAGAGGTTTCCAACATCCCTGAGAGGAGTGTGGCCCTTTGGGAGTCATGGTCAAGTCCAGCTGAGCCCCACAAATTCCCACTGGGCTGGAATTGCAGCTCCTGGGACTGCACTCGGTCCCATTTCAGCAGCCTGAACCCTCGTGGGGTTTTAGGCATCCCTGCTGGGAGGGACAGAAACCCAGTCTGGAAATGCAGCCGCAGAGCTGCCCTGAGCTGAGCTGGTGACCTGGGTTTAATTCCTCTCCCTCCTTCCACCCAGCCTGGGCTGATCTCAGAATATCCTCAGAATGTCTCAGATTTGTCACACAGGCCCAGCTTTCCACTCCTGCACAAGACAAGAATTTCCCCACTCCTGAACAGAGCAAATCCACTTGTTCTGAGAATATTTCATCTCCTCACCTACCTCAGCTTTTGTGGTCAGAAGAGATTTGAGTTTCAGGCTTTCCTCCACAATAATTTTTTTTTTTTAATCTCAACTTGATGTAGCTCTAAGGAAAACCCTTGGAAGTCTCTTGGTCTCTCCAAGATGCTCATTGCAGCTCAGTCTAACTTGCAGTAAGGAAGGAAGTTGTATTTTCCAACAACTCCCGTGCTGGGCTGCGTTGCAAGACAAATTTATAGAATTTTAAAAGGGAGAGCTGAAGCTGTTTGAGCTTGAGGGGGAATTCCTCAAGTTCCCTGGCCACAAATGAAGAGGAAGAAATAATATTTCATCAAAATGAAATAAAACCAGAAACTGATGGCAAGTCTCAAGCACATCTGACCAAACCCAAGCCCAACAGACAGTGATAAAAATAACCTGGAAATGCTTTGAAATTAATAAAAACATGAGGGGGAAAAATCAAATCAAATTAAAACCAGCTCCTTGGAGCTCATGAAGGAGGGGAGAGGGACAGGGATCACTAAAGTTGTCACCTTGGTTTTCACAGGATTCAGCCCAAAACAAGGCTGGGCACCTTTGGGACAGGGCTGGAAACACAGGCTGGAGTCTGATGTGCAACAGCGTGGTGAGAACAAGGAAAGATCTGCAAGCTCCCCTAAATCACAACTTGAATTTTTGGTGGAACATTTGACAGCCTAAAAAATCCCCAAAAGCACCAAGCAAAGCTGCCTGAGCTCTTAATTCTCCCTGAGTTGCACCAGAACCTCCTTCAGGCTTCCCATTTCACCAATTGTTAAATCTGCACTTCTCACACACCACACTGGCCTTACTCACTTCACTCTCTCCTCTCAGGAATTTGCTTTCAGCCTTCTGCTGCCACGAAAAACCAACACCATCTGTTTGCTTTGGCATCTCTCATTCCCAGCACTTCCCAGAGAGTGTCCAGTGGAAACAGAGCAGGAGTGGCTTTGCAGGGTGGAACTAACTCCCCAAAAAGTGCCAGCCAACGTCTAGACCAGGAATCCCAAAATCCCAGAATGGTTTGGGTTGGAAGGGACCTTAAACCCATCCCGTTCCAGCTCCCCACCACAGGCAGAGACACCTTCCCCAGAATCTCCCAAAAGAATTCTGTGTTCTGGCATTTCTTCAATGAAATCAAAATAATTAGTGTTGCACATTATTGACTTACCACCAGAATGAGACCAAAAAAAGACAAAAATGTAAGACATGTCTCGTTCTACAGCCAAGATTTCCTTCAAAGCTTGTTTATTTAGTATAGAGAGAAGAGATTCCTGAAGGAATTGAGCACCATAAACATGGCAGGCTCCAAGGAAACTTGGATCTAAAGGAATTTGGAGGCTGATGGTTAAAACCAGCACCTCCTGTTGTACCTGCAAATCCTGGAGGTGAAGTGAAATATTCTGCTTTAAATAAAAGGCCAAGTAAGTGGCCAGAGCCTCCCAGGGCAGCACTTCCCAGAGGATTCCCAACTCATACAAAAGACCTGGAAATGTGGATGACCCAGCTGACACTGGTGGGAAGAATCCCAAATGTTCAATGACCAGAGGAATACCCCCAAACACCTCGAGCTGCAAACCCACCCAGTGAACTGCAGCCAAATTTTTGTGTCCTGTGTCCTCCTCCTGGAATCACTGAGGTTGGAAAAGACCTCCAAGTCCAGCCTTTGACCGAATCCTGCAATTAAATCGGGTTATGAAATGTATGATCCAATTTTCTGACCACTCCGGGGCTGCCCTGCCAGTGCTGAACCAATCCTTCAGGAGGAAATTCCAACCAAAGTCCAACCTGAACCTCCCCTGGCCCTCACTAAGGCTGGAAAAGATCTCCAAAAATCACTGAGCCAACCGTTCCTGAGCCACTGCAGACTGATGCTGCAAGACAAGCCCAAAGTGGGGCTGCTTTACATTAAAATGCTTATTTTTACCCCAAATTTCAAGGTGGTGAACTCAGCCAGCCCAGAGTCAGCTGAGCTCGTGGGTGAATTGAGCTTTCATAATTTCTGAAAGGAGGAGTAGCCAAAAACCTCTGAAAATTCTGCCTCTCTCTGATGCTCCCAGGATGAAGGATTTTCCCAATTACAACACTCCTCACATTTGTCTTCTTTCCCTCTCTCAGGAATGCATCCAGACAGTCCCACTGATGCCAGTCAGAACAAACTCCATTTTTTGCTAGCTGCTGGTGGAAGAAGAATGGGGTAGAGAACACTGCAGTATCTGTGGCCAAAAGGGATTAGGAGAAAATAAAAATTTAATAAATAAATTGATAACTTAGAATGAATGTGCAAAACAAGGGACTGATCTCCACAAACAGCACCTTGATGGTGCTGGAAAGAAGAAGCCTCATATACTGCCCTTTCCCCCGTTCTCAGTTTGGGCTGCAAGTCACAATTTCAATGGACAAAATTACTGTGTCTTGCAAAGAAGTGCCACAAAGGGGTGTCCCCAGAAGGTGGAACTGGAACCATTCCAAGCAGTCAAACACATCCATGGGTTCAGCACAAAGCTCAGGACTTTCACACAAAGGCAGCACAGGACAGGCCACTGCTTAACTTCCCGTCCAAGCGAGATGCTGCAAAGCTACATCAACAGCTCTTGATCATTGTCAGGCCTTTCAAACAGGTCAGGATGTTCCAGCAACATAAAGATATAATATAAATATATAACATATTTGTAAATATAAATATGCAATATCTGTATAAAAATATAGATATTTTTAAAATCCCCTTCCTCTGGTCATCATGGCTTCAGTCAACCAGGTCAGCCATTGGGTGAATAACTTTTACAGTTAATTTTTTTACTGTATAAGTAAATGTTACCATTTGTTTTTTACAGAGTGAGTAAAATTTTATTTTACTTTTTACTAAGTGAGTAAAATTTTACTCACCCAGTACCAAAAGCAGAGAATGGAAGAAACTGGAAGAATCAAGTGAAGAAATTGAAAAACTTCAGTTTAAAATAATAATAATAATCAATAACAATAAATTAGCATTCCTAAATAGTAATAATAAATAATAGTTTTGAAAACTTTGTACCTACATACAAGAGGATAAAACAGTTTAGCTGTCTCTAGATGTATTTTTTTTGCCCAGCAGCAGAAATCCAGCCCAGCCAACAGCTGGAGTGAACAATGTTCCAACTGCAGGAGAAACAAAGGAATAACTTCAGCTATGGGGTAAAATTTGCAAACTCTTCTTCATGTCTGGGATTCAAGGTGGGCTCTTCCTTTGACTCTGTGATGACAGAAGCTGCACAAACCAATGGCAGGAACAGCAGAAAAATGTCCACTCTTTGTACATACAGCACAGCCTAGCACGTGGTACTTTGTGTACTACAGAAGGACCAAAAGTAATTTTAAAAATTAATAAATTGGTCTTTTTAAACACTTTTCCCCGTTCTGCATCTGCATTTATGTCACCAGGTAACAAGGAAGGCTGCAATCAGCACATCCTGGAGCATCTCCTGCACTTGCAGGATGTCACGGACCTGACTGGGGAGTGACAAAAAGCCAAGTGCTGAGAAATATTTGAGAAGCTGTAATAGCCCAGCACCAGATAAACATTTTTTTAAAAATTAAAAGGCAGCCCCCAGAGTCAGAGCCGGGGGAATTCACTATCTCTTGGACGTGGAATTGATCTGAATGCAATTACTTTATTCTTTTCAGCTCTGCTTGACTTTGAACTAAACATCAATTAATGCACAAACAAGATCTGTTAACTCCAATACTGATTTTTCCATAAAAGACGTGAAGCAAATTCATTGGCCTCCACTGAATGGCTTTGAGCAATCACAACCATCACCCAGGCAAGCTCAACTTCATTTTCCAGTGGTCACTTAAACCCTTAATTCTCACGACAAAACTCCCCCAGCCTCAGGTTTAAAGCCCTGAAATTAGCAAACAAGACATCACATAATGTATGCTCCAAAGCTGGGACCTTCCAGAGCTTCAGCTGCAACACAGCCATTGAGCCATGGCCAATAGAAGCTCATTTGAATAATCAATATGACAACCTTATTTTTCTAATGCAAACAGGATTGCTACAGTAAGGTGTCTCACTGCCACATCACAGTCATGGCCTCTTTTAACCCCTAATTAGATTTAGGCGATTATCCCTGCTCTTCCTTACAAGTGTACAGCCCGGATAAGGGATGACAAAAGCTATCTGCCACTTCCTCAGCCTTTGCAGGCTGCAGGTTATGCAGGGAGATACAGGGGAAGATCAGCAAACAATTGTTATTCATATCATCTCCAGTTTGGAGATAGTCACAGTTTGCCATCCGTGCTGAGGGAAAATAGCCCAGAGCATTAGGTAAATGCAAAACCCCTAAGAACATCGGGGTGACACAGATGGAAATTCAAGGTGATGTTGGGGAATTATGTTTAATTCAAATTGGTTATCACAAAGAGAACTACGGAGCCGTGGTTTTGTGCCCCACGCAGGAAACCCTGCCTTTTCAAGAGATTTCTGGGCATTGTCTGGTGGTGTGTAACATTTTACATGGCTGTTTCTATCAAAATTAAAGAAAAAAAAAAAAAAGAAATCAAACTTCGAAACAGCAATCCCAAAAGAATTACATTGCTCAACAAAGTCCGAGCAGACAGAGAAGATCTATTACAGAAATGTAATCACATTTCATTTACAAGAACTCTTATCTCAAGCACTTAAACATAACATTTAAACAGTTTTCCATTTTATTGTGCTCAGTATTGAAGCTAATAAGATAGAAAAGTATAATCACGTTAGCAACATTTCTATTGCATTACATAAACACAGCACGAGATTAAAGGCAGAGCAGGGGGAAGGCAGTGCCTGGAAAACCGAGCCCTGGGTTCCTGCTGGCAGACAGGAACAGCACTGGGACCGTGTGTGAAAAGTGCCACGCTGAAATTGGATCCTGGGCTCCCAAAATGGCCCTTCCCAGACTGGCTGAAAAAGGGATTTCGCCACATATTCTCCATAAAAAAGGGATTTCACCACACATTCTCCATATGGGAAGGTGTTTTGGAGCAGAAGACAAGTCCTGGCTCTTACTGGAAGGATCATCTATCCAAGACCAGTAAAATTTTCAGAATTCCTACAAAAACCCTTTGGACAGAGCTTTGAAAAGCACTGAAGGGGAATATATTTTAAAAATATTGCTTAAGTGGTGATGAACCCCTTACCAGCAATGCTCAAAGCAGCTCCAGGGCAAGCCCTGCACTGGGGCTGCGTTTCCATGGGGGAATCCCTGCAGCTCTTCCCAGACTCCCGCTCCATGCCCAGCCCAGGGAGGGACACAGGGCTCCCCTGGTGCCACCCCCTGCTCCAGCAGGGCCATCCCAGGGCAGGGCACTGGAATTTTCCCTGGGAGGCTCCACAGCCCCTCTGCTCCAGGGGAACTCCTGGGATCGGTCCCTGCCCCTTCCTCTGGTGCCACCACTGGGCCCTGCCCCAAAATTGGCTCCAAAACTTGCAGAGAAGGAAGAGAATCAACCACCCATGGAGAGGAGAAGCTCCAGGGAGAGCTCAGAGCCCTGCCAGGGCCTGAAGGGGCTCCAGGAGAGCTGAGAGGGGCTGGGGACAAGGATGGAGGGACAGGACACAGGGAATGGCTCCCACTGCCAGGGGCAGGGATGGGTGGGAGATTGGGAACTGGGAATTCCTGGGCTGGGATTCCCAGAGCAGCTGGGGCTGCCCCTGGATCCCTGGCAGTGCCCAAGGCCAGGCTGGACACTGGAGCTTGGAGAAAATAAATTTTCAAACCCTAGGAAACTTATCAGAAAAAAATTCCTCCCCCATAACAATGTGAGAAGCACAACCTAAAAATAAGGCACGAGTCAGAATATATTACAGGGCAGAGCAGAATTCTCAAAAAGTATACCTAAAACCTACAGCAGATAAAATTTTGAGCCTGTAACATCAAGACCTAATTATCTACTATCAATTTACTGAGTTATTGTAGCCTGAATGTTTAAAAAAGGAAAAAAGCAGCAGAATTATTAAAATTATCTTTGAAGCTCATGCTAAGAGTTTCCAACAAGCTCTGGGGCCTAAAGCTTGCTTTGTTTTTTAAAATAAATTAATTGATGGACTTTAATCTTTTGTCCTCCTCAATAAAAAGCGCATTGTGACCCTTTAAATCAGATTTAGAGGCTCTCACTCCATATAAACCCCTTCCTTCTCTTCCCTCTCCATGCTCCTGACTCACAGGGGACCTGGAAATTAACTCCCAGCAGAAACTCCCACTGCAGCATCATCCAAAACTTCACCCAGGTTTTTTTTTAACACTGTTTAATGTGGTTAGGAAATAAAGGCAGAGCAAAGGAGGAAATAAAAAGGAAAAAGGGAGGTGGCAGAGGCAGGCACATGAAGCCTTCTCACCCCTGGCCCTGCCTTCCCCATTCCTGTGCTGAACACTCTCCACAAATCCATTGTCTGGATTTCCCTGATATTTCCCAAAGCACAAGCAATGGCCACCTGACAACAATCAATGGAAAACCCCCTTTTCCCTCTCGGACACAGCATGATCCCATTAAGCAGCCTCAAAAGATTCTGATCTGAGCAGCCAAGGCAGACCTTCCTGATCAATTCCTTAATCCATTTGGAGAGAATGGACTGATCCTGCTGCTTCGATTGCAGCCCAGGAAAAATCATTCCCAACATAATTCACCATTTCATGGGCCTTGTATTACAAGAACTTCAGCTGCTGGGAGCAGCTGAGGAGCGAGGCAGGATCCAGGAGAATCCAAGATGTTCCCTCTGGGTCTCCTCATTCCTACCCTGGAAGGCACCCAAAGCATTTCCCAGCCCTGTCTTTCATGGATATTTGAAGGTGTTGGTTTTTACAGTAAATAATGTAAAAATCCATGGCTGGAGTGGAAGCCATTCCCAGGGTTTTTCCCCAGAAAAAGTGCAGCGCATCAGGCTGCCATAACCTAAAGAAAAGCCCTTAAAAAAGGGAATAAACCCAACACAATGCTGAATTATTGTCACAAGGACCACTGTGCTCCAGGGGCTGATGGGGAACATCATCCCATCCTGCTGGGGAACTGAAGCAGCTCCATCCCAAGAAGGGATCAGGGGATTCTCCATGAACAGAGAAGGACATGGAGGCCAAGAGCAGCCTCTGCATCTGGAAATCTCCCATGGGAACCAGACCCAGAAATTCCAGAATGGAAAATGTGGGTTGGCCAGTCCCTTCTCCATGGGCAGATCCAGGAGCTTTCCCTCTTCAATGGAAAATCACTCCAATGAAAGGGTGTGGAAGCAGAAAAATGGAAGCACAGGTCAGCTGTAGGGTTTCATTCCTGCTGAGAAGGAACAACCTGCCCTGCACAGAACCAGGAGGTGCCAAGGATGAAACCAGAGCCTGGAAGTGAATCATGGAATCACAGAGAGATTTGAGCTGGAAGGGACCTTAAATCCCACCCAGTGCCACCCCGTGCCATGGCAGGGACACCTCCCACTGTCCCAGGCTGCTCCAGCCCCAGTGTCCAGCCTGGCCTTGGGCACTGCCAGGGATCCAGGGGCAGCCCCAGCTGCTCTGGGCACCTGTGCCAGGGCCTGCCCACCCTCCCAGCCAGCATTCCTTCCCAATATCCAATCTACATCCCTCTTCTCTTAATTTCAAACTATTCCCTCGTGTCCTATCGCTGATCCACAATTTACATTATTTCATCTAACTTTGTCACATTATTTTATAATTCCAAACAACAGAAAGGTCCAAAATTAGACCAGGATTAGAAATGCTTCCTCCAAACAAAGATTCTCCTTCCCTTCCTAACCAAAGCCATGGAGGGTTCATAATCTCCATAGCAGGTAAGCTCATTCCAGAAAAAGCACTCCCAATCCAAAATACGAGGTGCAACAGCGAGTTTAATATTTTAATGTGAATTTCAATTTCACTTTACCTCAGCATCATCTTTCAGATGGGCTGTTTGTGACCTGCCCCTCCTCTGAGGAGCAGTTTGCTGGTTTGGGGCTGGCTTTTCCCTAAATCCTTGCTGGGGACTGGTGGTTTTAGTAGCAGGATGCAGGAGCAGGGTGCAGGGTGAGGTGATTACTGTATCTCTGCTGTTCAGTATCTGCAGGGTGTCTCAGTGCCACTCCAACTCCTTAAACCCAGTAAAGAGATTACAGCTCACACTAACTGGATTTGCACAGCTCTGGATCATTCAGTTTGGATTCCTCCTGCCCAGATTAAGGGAGGCCATTAAAACAATAGTCAGCTGCTCTCCCAGCACAAGGTGTCCCAGGGAAAAAAAAACAACCCCAAAACTCCATGTTTACATTCAGAGCGTGTGTGTGTTTGGACATGTGGGCAAACAAAACCCTCCTTCAGCAGGAACACTCCACGTTCGAGGAATGATTCCACCCAAAACCCAGGATAATGCAAATTATATAGTTATAAAAGGACAATCATGGTGGCTGGCAGTTTTAAGGGGCGGATAGTTTGGAAAATTTTAAACAGCTTAAAAGAATGTGTGTCTTTGAAGATACTGCCTTCAAATGCATTCCAAAACCTATTTCTGGAAATAGGGAGAAATATAATTCCCTCACCATAGTCCATGAATTTAGCAGGGAAGCTCATTTGACAGCCATCACTAACTGACAGTCTGAACTACAGAATTTGAACACAAAACTTGGATTTTTGTACTTAGCACAAAAAGTACTTAATGAATGAAAATGAAATGGTTACTCTGAACTAAAAGCTGTTTATTTTCCAGAGCCAGTGGTTCCCCAGCACCTCCTGCACAGTTTTGCTCCACAGCTTACACACGTGTCCCATCCACGCTGGCTTTTCCAGCTGTCTGGGAGTGAAAGGAAAAGAAATCATCCCATATGCTGCTGCACATTAAATAAATGGCCAGTCTTTTGAGTCCTAAAAGGGGATTTTTAGCAAACAAAAAGAAAAACAAGGCCAACACAGCTTAGACAACAATAGCAACAAATCTCGGTCAAAGGCAAGTGACCCTCGAGCTGCTCTGGGCATATGGAGGTCTCAGTCCTTTTCAGAAAAAACCCTTCCTCTGCTTCCCATTAGCCTTTGGCTGACTTACTGGGAGGAAACTGTCCTGGTTTGGCCTCTCAGCTGCTTCCTTCTGCCTCCCAGCACCAGCAGCTCTGCCAGCAGAGCTCAGACTCCTCACCCATCACCCCAAACACGCCCAGGTGCTCCCTGGGTGCTCCCGGGATCCTTCCCCTGAGCTCTGCAGGGGAACCCACCCAAGCTGCTCAGCTCCTTTGCCATCAGCAAACACGGATCCTGACAGGGCAAGGGATTCAATCTGTCTGCACTGAGGTCACCCAGAGACCCACTTCTGACGACTTCGTTACCTGCTGCAGTCACCTCATGCTTGGGTTCTGCCTGCAGGCTGGAGGTGGAAAGGAAGGCAAAAGGAGGAAGAATGAATAAATTAATTAATCGATAGAAGAGGCATTTTGGTTTTACTGTGGGTGACTCCCTTGCCATGGCAATACATCCTAAAGATCCTGGAAAACCCACTTGGAGCCCAAGCAAGTGCCTGGCAGTCACTGGAGTATCCCAAAGGGACAAAGGGGCTCAAGCTGACATTCAATTTTAGAAGCTGTTCTTCAAGAAGCTACCAAAAGAAATCACTGGAGCCAAGAGGTCCTACCAAGCATCTTAAAGCTTTACTGCAAGCACTTGTCAAAGTCCTCGTAATTTAGCCCAGACACTGAAAACAAACCTGCCTGGATTAAGGAAAGGGTTTTCCCCTCTGACAGAAAGTATTTCTCCTATAAGCATTCAAACTACTTTCCACCACAGGATGGAGTAGTTTGGTTTCAGCATTCAAAATGCAGTTGCTAATTTTAAACAGATTTTAAAGACGTTCTCCAGTTTTTCTAGGAAAGTCCATGTTTAAGATGGATTTTTTTGGCCAGATTCTACAATTCCCACCAGCCCATTTCCATTTTCCTGGAAGCACCTCCTCTAGGACGTTTACAACTCAACAACAAGAATTGGATCAGGGCTGAATCACGGCATGCAAGGCTCCAGCTCAGCAGCAATCCTTATTTATTATATTTGGGATCAAAACTTCCAAAATGAATGTATTTTCCTTTTGGACTCCTGAGCCACAAACTAAACACAATGTACTTTATATTTTCCTCCTAAGCCTCTTTGAAATAAACTGCAAAGAGAATTGAGATAACCAACAAGAACTCCTGAATGTGAGACCTGAGCAGTGCAAATTAAACAAGCGTTGCAGCACCCTGAACATCAATGTGTGTTTGCACATTTCTGCTCCTCGAGAAATGGATTTTGGCAGGTAAGATTCTGAGGAAAAGGTCTTGGAGAGACAGAATCAGCCTTCCCAACCCTTCAACTCCTGGTGTAACACAGGGCCCAAACGCGCCAGAGGAATCCTCCCTCCCAATCAAACATTCCCCCTCCGCCGCTGGTGAAAGGCAACGAGATCTCTCTTTACAACCCTCGTCTTGCCCAATAAATTTTGCATGAAAACATGTCAGCCCAGCCCAGAATTCCTGCTGGCAGGCTGGGAGGGTGATGAATGTTTAATGCAAACAACACCCCCAGCCTGGTGTCAGACAACAGCTCCCGCTCGGCCCCCTTTGATCCCAGCACAGCTTCCCAGCAGTTCTGGGGGGCTCTGCCCCACACAACTCCATCACCTATATGCAAATCAGGGCCAATTACCATAAATGACTTCCTACTGCACTGGCTGGGAAGAAGGAAGGGAAAAATAATCGTGTGCCAAGCTCCAGGAGAGTCTGACTCGGGAAAGTCCAATATTGCCACTTTACTCCTGACCTTTCATCAAACAGCAAAAATTTCATCAACGAATCACCCCCGTGCCATCCATGGGGCACTGGGCATGGATCCAGCTCCAAGGGATCTGGGGAAATGCCACTGGAAAATGGCCCTGCACAGGGGCACCTCAGCAAAACCTCAAAGCCCTGAAGTGTGGAACTGGAAGGAAAAATGGAGATTGGGTTTGAACAACGAGCTCCTCAGCTCTGTAATACTGACAGGACACTGGGAATGGCTTCCACTGCCAGGGGGAAGGGATGGATGGGATTCTGGGAAGGAATTGTTCCCTGGGAGAGTGGGAAGGGGCTGGCACAGGTGCCCAGAGCAGCTGGGGCTGTCCCTGGATCCCTGGCAGTGCCCAAGGCCACCTGGAGCACCTGGGAGGTGGCCCTGCCCATGGCAGGAGCTGGAATGAGATGGGATTTAAGGTCTGTCCAGCCCGAACCATTCCAGGATTCTGGGATCTGTCAAAGTATTTAGGAAGCTGTGAAGCCATTAATGCCCAAATGTACCAGTAACCTTACTGAGGATCAGCAATTAAACCAGTGGTCAGGTTTGATTAATGGTTCACCACTTCTTTTCTCTTAACAACTGAGGAGCTGCTCCTAATTTATTCCATTAAAAATTGTCAAAATCACTTGGAGAAGCAATCCCAAATTGCACCAGTACACAAGCAACAATGAGACCCATAAATCTAGGAGAAGTTATTTGAAACTAACAAGCTTTTAGTAGCTTTCCCCCCCAGTTTAACAATGAGCAAGGAGCCTTATGAAAAACACATCTCAGAACAACAGAATTTGCATGTTTTGAAGCTGATCAAGACTCAAAACATCAAAATTCAACAGCACACCCAACCAGGTCAATGAAGACATGCATGCAGGTTGTTTTAAAACAAGGGAATTTCAAAAAGCATAAATAAAAGATGAATGTAATGCTTTGATTAGTACAACAAATAGTGGGAAAACACTGTAGTACTGTAAAACCCCTCACTTGTGCAGACTTGGACAGCTGAAGGCTCCCTGCATGTAGATGCTGTTGGTCTAAATGTGGGATTGGGGGGTGGAGGGAACTCCCTGGAGCTCCCAAGCCACATTCCCAGCAGGTGCTGCAGGATTTCCCTCCGTAATGGCTGGACAAGTGGAACATCCCTTAAAGCATTTCAGAGGAGAAGAGCTGAGCTGCTTCACTGCCCATCTCATGAGCAGCTGGTGCTTCTCCAGCACTCCAGAATTCAGTGCTCAACGTTAGAGAATCATCACTGAAATGGGGAATGCTGAAGGACAATGCCCAGAATACTATTTTTAAAAATAATTTTAGTTTTTTGCTTTTGAAATTTCTCTTGAGATGTTTTCTTTGACAAGATCTCCCTTGAAAGAACCTAAAGCTGCCCCCAGACCTTTCCCCCTCACATCTACAAACACAGCCAAGCCAAGGACAGAAAATCATCATTAGGGTTCACAGGAGCCACAAACAAATTTGCTGCTTAATTAGTGAAAAAAAGCATTTGGATTCTGTGCTTTAGAGGAACAGTAAAGCCCCAAATATACATCATCTCTCAGAAAAGCTGCAGTGCTGCCAAGCTGAAATACCTCCTTTTATGCAAAGTTAAACTATAAAGTCAAGCAGCACCTGAGAATTTATGTCCCTTCTTCCCACAGTCTGGCTTCAGGCTGATCTTCATTACAGCTCCAAAGCAGCTATTTTGAATAAATACATTGCAAACAGCCATGAATTTAAACTGGGAACCAGACCTGGTCCTTGAGGTGCCTTTGAGGAAGGATCTGCTCAAATACTGAGGCCACAGGATTGTTTCCACTACGGACCCCCTGATGCTGGAGGTTCTGGAAGGGCTCTGTAGAATAATGAGACTTTGCAGACTCTGGGCCTAGAAACCAATCTGCTTGGAGAGTCCAAACTGGATCCAACTCAACCAGGAATTTTCCTGCTGCCACAGGGAACAAAGGGAAAATTCCAGAAGCCAACAGAAGCCCACATGTGGGTGAAAGATGCTGCTCCAGAAATTCCCCAGGAGCATTTTTCAGTGGGAATCCACCCAAGGGAAGGTCATGAGGTGACAACTCAGTAGATTTTTTTTGGAAGGGATCAAAGAGGGAAAAGATGAACAGCCCAGGAAAGGCTGCACAAGAGCATGATGTATAAAGGAGAGGGAATTACACAAATTACATAAAATGCAAAAAACTATATTGCCTTTCCTGCAATCTGTCATCAACAACCCAAGTTATTCCAAGCAGAAACTGGACGGACAGCAGGTTCTCAAGGGCTCCCATCGCTCACCCAGGCAAGGCTTGTGCTGGAACTGCACTAAATTATGGCTACTACATATGGGAAGAATGTTTAAATTAACAAATTGCAGAAAGCTCTTTAACCCACCTGAACCAAGTGAGGAGGAAAAGGGTAGAAAATTTAACACGCTTAGTGTGAAACACTGCCACATTGCAGAACTGGAAAACCCTACAAACCCCACCCTCCAAACACTAATTATATATATTATAAATATATATTTTAACATATATTATATATAACATATATAATCTTTAATATACTATATGTTATATAGTATATATCATATACATTACATTATAAAATTTATCATATATAACATTATATACACTATTATATCATATTATATACATTATATACTACATAAATTACATACTATATAATATCAATTATGTATTATATAATTATATATTATATAAATTACATATTATATTATTTATATTATATATTATATCTTATATATTATATTACATGTTATATTAGTATATAATATTATATATAGTATATATTATACTATATAGTATATCATATATATTATATTATATATAGTATATGTACTATATATTATATTATATAATATATGTACTATATATTATATATTATACTATATACTATATACTATATAATACATATTATATTATATATTATATACTATATACTATATATTATATTATATATTATACTATATAATACATATTATATTATATATTATAATAGATACTATATACTATATAATACATAATATATATTATATTATATATTATAATATATACTATATATTATATAATACATAATATATATTATATTATATATTATAATATGTATACTATATATTATATATTGATATATATATATATTAATCATATTAATATATAATTCCCCACCTTTCAAATATTCTGAATTTACATGAACTTACTTTATATAAAATACAACTTAAGGTAAAGGGAAATCATGCCACGAGTAAAAGGCACCGCGTTGCTGCCCGGTTTCGCTCCAGCTGCATCGCTTGCCGTGTCACTCACCCAGCCTTGGCGCCGTGGATCTCCTTCTCCTTCGCTTTGCCCTTGTCCTTGTCCTTGCCCTTGTCCCTGTCCTTGGCCTTGCGGCGCTCCCGGGAGCCGCCGGGGGTTCTCCTGTGGCCGGACCTCTCGCTGCTGCGGCTGTAGGAGCGCTGCCGGCCCCGCGACCGCGACCTGCCCAGACAGACACCGCGTTGGAACGCGCTCGCCGCCCGCGCGCGCCTTCCCTCTCCTGCCTCCGTCCAGGTCGGGGTTGAAGGGCTGCAGACAGCATTTCATGCTCAGACTCGGGTACTTATTATTATCTATATTAAAGTTGTGAGTTCCACAGTGTCACCGTTAGGTCAGGTGTGACATAAACACACACACGTGTCAGGGTTTTTATTCTGCGTCTTCTCCAGCTTATACACTCCTAACAACTGTAACTCTGAAGTCATCAACTACATCACAATAACTTATTATATTCATTGGTGCAAAGCAATTAACCTCAATATAATTAGCAAAAGTGTTACAGAAATCTAATAAGGCATGCATACACATCTACTTATGCACGCAGTCCAGTTTACAAAAATTTTCATGTATTTTCATGGATCTTTTCTAATCTGTCCCCATGCTGACGGCCTTGTTCCTCTTCCTTGCTATGGATACACTCCCATCATCAGTTGTTATTTCTTAACTCAGCTTTGCTTGCAAGCCAGCTGTCAAGCTCCTCCACACTACAACATCCTAGTAACACGCTACAAAACGGCCAACTATCTTACTGTACAAGGTCTTTCAAGGCTAAACTATCCAACTAAGAAATGACACCTAAATTATTTTAACTCTGAACGATCAGTTATTGGGTTAAAAGTCCACAATGCGGATTTTTCTGTCCAATTACAAAATACCACCCAAACCCATGAAGGAGAAGGACCAGCCTCTACCCTAAAACCTCCATCTTGCTTTATATATATATGACTATTTTCCAAAACCCCAAACTCTGAGTTTCCCACCCTGTGACACCACACACCTCTATTCAAACTCCACACCCACAATCCCAGTTCCATCATTCCATTTTGGAAGCTTCTCCACGGCCTCAGGTCACTGCAGTGCTCTCCTGGGGGTCAGAGTCTGTCAGCACAGAAAGGCTGAGATTCTCAGCATCCAGAACTCCAACACGCCACGATCATGGAGTCCAGCCCAGCCCTAACACCCCAACTAAACCTGGCACTGAGTGCCACATCCAGTCTGCTTTAAACACATCCAGGGATGGTGACTGATGCCGAAAGAGGCCACCTGGAACAGAGGCTGGAAATGATAAAGGAATAAAGCAGGGATTTATTAAAATACCTCAAAGGACACACCTTGGGCAGCGCAAGAACCTGACCCAGGCTACACTCAAGATGATGGACTCCAAGATGGACCCTGAGCCACGAGTTTTCACACTTTATAAGTTTTGGTCCCTTTCCATGTTGGGGTCATTGTCCAGTTCCAGCTCAGGTTCTGCAGTCCCACCCTCCCAGGCTGCTCTCCTCCCTTCCCTGCTGTTTGCACTTTTGGGGCTGAAGCTGCAGCGGTGTCCTTGGTTCTGGGGCTGGAAAAGGATTGTTCTGTGGGGCTGAGCTGTGAGGAGAGCTGCTGACACTTCACGTGGAGTTCAAACTGTCAAAATGCAGTGCAGAATCTGGGAAATATAAAAGCTAAACTGAAGGCATCAGGTAGACAGGAAAAAATTACCCCAAGCAACTGGGGAAGAGATTCTGATTAAAACAGGTTCAGTCTTTTACAGGATCTATTGGATTATCTAAACGAGCAGAGGAGTCACCAAAATTCTTGTGAGAAGCACCCAGATAGTGAAGGAAGGTTCTCCTTCACTAGAGAAAGAAGAGGCTGCTTCTAGGCAGACAAAAAGGATCCCCAAAGTGTAAAACACCAAATTAGTCTAACAAAGTACCACCAATTCCTCTGCCCTCCTCTACAGAGACATCTAGGTGACATTTTTCTCCAAAAACCACAGTGAGTGAAGTCAGACCTCAGACATGAGCAGGCCTAGTTTGCTACCAAGGGTTTCATCTCCAGGTTTTGGAAGCTTTTGGCTACTCAGCCCTGAATACAAACACTTTTTAAAAAGCTATAAAGGTCTAGAGAGAAAATCACAGAGATCTTACTGCCTGACTTTCAGAGTTACAAAATTTCATCATCAGAATAACCCATCAGCCATTTCTCACCAGCACGGCTCCTCAGCCTTGTTATAGTTATATTTTATTATTTAATTTCAATACATTTAATAGATACATCTAATAATGTAGCACATTTCACTACTTAATACCTTTAAACTGACAATTTAGCAAAAGAAGTGAAAAAGAAAACATTGCTCCTGCTCTGAAAAGAGATTCAAAATAACTTGAAAGAAACAATGTTTCATCCATTAAAAAATGGAAAAAAAAAGATCCAGAAGTATTAGGGCTGGTTCTTTGTGTGTCCAAAATGATTTCATTATTCCTGGATTTCTTGTAGAGGATTTCCTAAGTTTTACTTAATAATTTATAATGGATCAACGCTACCTGAGTGGACAAGGGATATTTAGGAAAAAATCAGGTCAAGTTTTCCTTGGTTCCTCTCACCTGAGCACCTGACCCTTGGAATTCTTCCCCTCCCAGGGCAGGGGATGAATGAGGTGGGCTTTAAGGTCCCTCCCAACCCATCCCACGACTCTACAATTCCATGATTCCCATGAAAGTTCTGATGGCACCTCATGGAAAAGTTCCATTAAGTACTGAGGGAAATGGGGAGATTTTTAAAACAGTATAAAAAGTTTCTTTAGCACCTCTTGGAGTGCGAAACTCCCAAGGCCTTTAAAAGCCAAATCACACAGACAAAACCCCTCCTTTTATGAAACAACAACTGCTTAATAAAACTCAACAATAGACTAAGCAAAAGAAAATCCTCCATCCAGATGAGGCTATAAATTACATTTCTGGAATTCGTCCAGCACATGGGAGTTCAGGTCCCTATTCCTGGCAGGAGCAGCTCCAGAGGTCAGGGCTGGGTTCCTGTTTCAGCAGCTGGTACCTTCCAACAGCAGCTCTCCCATCCTGGTCACTCTATTAGCACTAATAAATAGATCAAATTACCACTGCACTGCTGTCTTCTTAAATGGAGAGCATTTGCTGGCTCAAAATGCACCTTTAGTGTGTCATCACAAATGTAAAAGTGTCCATCCATCCATCCTTTCTCCTCAGGCAGAGGAAGTTTTGACTCAAAAGAGAATTCTGGATATTAAATCTAATTTTTGTTTGGCACAGAGACACTGTTTTTACAAAATCATGATGAGGCAGCACTCAAATCCACTAGTCCCAGGTAACCCTGGCTTCTCAGAACACTGTAAGTTCAAAACAGAAAATAAACCCCAAACAACAAAAAAAACCAAAACAAAGACCTGTAATGACACAAATCACCCTTAATTGATGCAGGGCCTCTCCTCACTTAATGGCACAGTCCTCCCACCAGGAATAGCAGGAATCTACAATCTTTATTGCTAAAGAGCCCCAGCCTCTCAGCTCAAATCTGAACTGGAGTTCAGTTCTACCTTCTGCAGGTGCAAATAAGAAGTTCAGCTCAGGCAGGCTGGGTGCTCAGCTCCTGGATCTCTGCTCATTCCCATGGCTGTGCAGAACTGGTGACATTTATATACAGGAAACAGCTTTTAAACATTAAAAGAGTTATTGCATCAATTTTCCCCATCCCTGGCAGTGTCCCGGCAGGGATTGGAGCTTCCTGGGACAGTGGAGGGTGTCCCTGCCATGGCACAGCTTCCCTGTGCCCCCAGTGTCCCACCACCCTCACAAGGATGAATTTCTCCCAAATATGATCTAAACCTCCCCTCCACCAGCTTCAGCCATTCCCATTTGTCCCATCACTCCATGGCCTTGGGAAGAGTCTCTCTACTGTTCCTTAATTCCTATTAAAGTATCTTGCAAGATCTACAGGACAGGAAATCAAGATAAAACTTCCTGAAATGGAGCTCCCAGAAGTCATCTGTGTCCCCAGCTCATCACCAAACCACAACAAAAGTCCACAGATCTGGCAGAGAAGACAGATTTCCTATTTTATCTGCTGTTGAAAAATAACAAGAATCACAATTAGTCCTATTAAAGCAAGACCCCAAATGTTCAAATTATGGAACTACCAGAGGGGGGGGGAGAAAAAAACCAATCAAAAAAATGAAGCCGTAGAGGAGATTTCCAGCATGGATCCCCTTCCCCCCCAACGACACCCAAAACACCCACCCACCATGCCAAAGGTTAAGTCATTTAGTCAAGTTCAAAGATCTTCAAAGGGTTCTTAGATCCAGATAAGCCCATATGTTCCCAAAATTCTGTGAAAAGCCATTACTTCCCAATCTGCTTTTCATGTCTAAGTTGCAGAACACACAGATGCTTGGCATCACTCGGGATCCCTAAATTCTCACACCAGATAATCAAGGCTCACCAATAACTTGCCTATCTCCAACCCTAAGAAATGGCTTTATTCCATCAGCACTCGGGCCGCTTGTAAAAATTGAAAGTCTCCATAAAAGCCCATTCAGTTACTGCACAATAAGTGTTAATTTGCTAATTTCTTCACAGGTAATCAATTAAAATGTAAAATATTGGATAAAATTAGTTGCACTAAATTTAACAGCTGCTCCATAAGCATAATTAGTTTCACAAGGGCCATATGTATTCCGAGCAGAGACCGAGTTGAAACAAATAAGCGGATTTTAAAACAAGTTTGAGGAAATCTGCATTTAATTAGCAGGTGGGCACTACAACTGCATAATGTTTTTATACATTTATATTTATGAAGTGACAGAAGATCTAAAGGCTTTTTAAAATGGCGTTTATTGTTTGAATGGGAACTGTTTTGCTGCATGCTAAAGTGATTTAAATCCTTATAGCCCCGCTTTGAAAAAATCATAAATGGTGAAAGAAAACATGTGGAAAACTGTAAAACTAGAAAGAATTTGCGACAAAAAGCAGAGCCACATACCATAACCAAAAGGAAACTACACTTAATTAAATGTACACTACATCTGGAATATCAGCCTAATAAAACGTGCAACTATTAATTCTCATTGTTCTAAAGGAAATGAGGTCAGTGGCGTTTAGTATTTCCCCAATTATATTGCACTAAAGCACTGAACTCTATCTTAGAGGTCCAATCTAATCTCTTCAAAAGGTTACAACTGCAAAAGAGAGACTTTTTTAAATGGAAAGAGGAATTAGAGCCCAAAACCAAGACAGGGTTTGTTTTCTTCTCTTTGAGCTCTTCCAGGAAAGATCCATTTTTGCAAAAATTATCTGTTTTCTTGGCAAACAGCAGCCCCCACTCCAAAGAACAGTGCTGAGATGTCAACTTCTCCCCTGGAATTCTTCTCAGCATCTCTCACCTGACACAAGCCTTATTAGATTATTTTTAGCTCAATGGCCACAAACAAAAGGCAACAAATTCAGGGCTCTTTAATACTTCAGCCATAAATCCAAGGGCTAGGCCAGAACAATGGAACAACTGCTCAGCATCAAGCCTGGGTGCTCAGACTGCTAATAAAGCCAGAGTGCAAACACACAAGTAATTGCAGCAAAATGCCATGTTCTCTTTCAAAGCATATTAAGAGAAAGTCCCTTGTTTAACTCAACTTCACCACCAGGAAAAAAAAAATCATGGTAAGAGCTGTTGGAAAGGTAAAATAATTTCAGGTATCAATTGCAGGCATTCAGACTGCAGAAATTATTAAAGATGTATATATAATGCAAGTGGAGCTGCCTCTATGAAACACTGCAGGTAGTTATTAGCCTGCACTTTTAAAATGCATGTCTTTGAGGAAGTTAAATACAGATAAAATGTATGATAATAGTAATTTTTTAAAATTTACTGCTCAATATAAGGCGAGTGGTAACAAAAGCAGGCAGCAGCAGAGTCACTTTCAACCTGAAAGGAGACCAATGCTCAGAGGAAAAAGTTGTTTCAAACCAGCAGTTTGGGCAGTTGGAAAGTGACAAAACATATTTCAGAATAAGGGAATATTTAAGGTTTTAAAAATTATCATCCACAGTGCCAGAGAAAAGCAGGATGAAATAAAAACAAGAACTGGGACAACCATGAACTTTTTTGGCGCTGATGTAAAATGTCTTCATCCAGGACTGCAACATTTCAACTTTCCTTCAGCCCATTTTTCCCTGGTTGCTTTTTCCTCAGCCTATGCAGTGACAACTCTGGGATTTGGCTGGGAGAGGAAGAATTTCCATGCTGGTGTCTTTGTGTGCCAAATTGTGCCAAAAGCAGAGCTGAGGAGATGCATTCACCAAACACCAGCAACAAGTCAGCCCAGCAACTCTGCACTTTTCAGTCATGGTAACTACAATATCAAACATCTGAGGAGGTAAAATTCCCACAACTGTGATTTTGAAAAAGATGGAAAGGCAGCATGGAGAGGACAGGAATGCAGCTGGAGAGAAGAACCCAGGGCTGGGACACTCCTGGAATTCTAAAGCAGCTGGTTTGGCACAACTTGAGTTCTCCAGACTCTTGGAGAACCTCCTGCTCTGGATTCCAAGGGGGATGAAGGTGCCTCTTCTGCCACAAAGCCTTGGTTATCCTTAAGGAGTCCTTGGGAAGGACATCCAGCATGGTCTGGTCACGGGTGAGGTGCTGGAAAACCCACAGGAGATCAGCTGGGAGGAGGAGAACCCCAAACACATCGAGTTCCCTAAATGAGCCTTGGGGCCACAGTGCTGTGCCCAGAACCTGCATCCCCTGGGACCCAGGAACAACTCCCTGCACATCCCATGGGATCCAGGCCCAGCTCCATCCATCCCCTGGGATCCAGGCACAGCTCCCTGCACATCCCCTGGGATCCAGGCCCGGCTCCCTGCACATCCCCTGGGATCCAGGCCCAGCTCCATGCACATCCCCTGGGATCCAGGCCCGGCTCCATCCATCCCATGGGATCCAGGCCCGGCTCCATCCATCCCATGGGATCCAGGCCCGGCTCCCTGCACATCCCCTGGGATCCAGGCCCGGCTCCATCCATCCCATGGGATTCAGGCCCGGCTCCATCCATCCCCTGGGATCCAGGCCCGGCTCCATCCATCCCCTGGGATCCAGGCCCGGCTCCATCCTTCCCATGGGATCCAGGCCCAGCTCCATCCTTCCCATGGGATCCAGGCCCGGCTCCATCCATCCCATGGGATCCAGGCCCGGCTCCATCCATCCCATGGGATCCAGGCCCGGCTCCATCCATCCCATGGGATCCAGGCCCGGCTCCATCCATCCCATGGGATCCAGGCCCGGCTCCATCCATCCCATGGGATCCAGGCCCAGCTCCATGCACATCCCCTGGGATCCAGGCCCGGCTCCATCCATCCCATGGGATCCAGGCCCGGCTCCATCCATCCCCTGGGATCCAGGCCCGGCTCCATCCATCCCCTGGGATCCAGGCCCGGCTCCATCCATCCCCTGGGATCCAGGCCCGGCTCCATCCATCCCCTGGGATCCAGGCCCGGCTCCCTGCCTGAGGAATGGGCCATGGGAGAGAAGCCCACCAGGCCCTGCCAGCTGCAGGAGCACCTCAATGAACCCTCCAATGCCAAACTAAAACCAAAAATAGACTTTACTGGGTGTTATCTGAGAGATAAACCACGGATTAAACTGCTGCTGCCCAAGCAGGGAGATAAACCATTTATTTCCCTTGTCAATCTGCTTAAAGACTCCTTCCCAAAATTCAGCCTCAAATCACCAGATAAGAACTCATCTGGTTTTACCTGACAGGAATTCCCTCACCTCTTCTCAGAGCGTGTCCATGAGCAGGACATTTTTCTAACCCTATATTCCTCTAGCCATGTCATGACTGAGCAGAAAAATCTGGAATCTAATTCTAATAATCTTTAGGGAATAAAATAATAAAGAAACCAAAGTTAATACAAAAACTGGTACATTGTCCTATTAAACAAACAGCCGAAAGTCCCTCACATTCCTTCTCCTTTCTCATTCAAAGCAGTCTTGGAATTCAAGGGCAAAAACCCCAAATACACCTAAAAAAAAAGGGTGCAATACCCTTGCAGGTACATTAGATTAAAACTTCCCTATAAAACCAAAGTTAATGCTGATAAGGGAAGTAAATATTATTGCAATAATCTGAAAACAAAACAAAAGAAGGCTCAATTGAGAATACCCAACCTGTCTTCTGGTCATACAAAAAGTTTAAAGCACCAGGTGAGCAAAAGCACAACAGCTGCTCATTTCCACACAAAGACACCAGCAAGGAAACTCCTTCCTCTCCCAACCAAACCCCAGAGCCGCCCCAGCTTAGGCTGAGGAAAAGCAACCAGGGAAAAATGGGCTGAATGAAAGTTTAAATGCTGCAATCCTGCAGGAAAGACATTTCACATTTTCTCACAAGAAGGGAAAACTCGAATTCTACAGGAACCAACGAGCCCCATATTCTATTAGCAAGCAGATCCATCAGCCCCTGTAATTAATTCTTACAGCACGTGGCGTTATTCCCTTCTCCAAGCAGCTGGAATCTATTTGAACAAACAAAGGTGCAGCTTTCCTGCAGGACCCTGGACAAACAGCCCAGATTATCCCTCCCTGCCTCGTGCAGGCATTAGTGCCTCTGCATCTGCCCTGGATGGATCCCAGAGCCGTGGAAAGGCCCCAATTCATTCTCCAGATGGAATCACGACCCAGGCAATTATTTGTTGTAAATTTGACAACACCTCTGATATTATGGTAAAATGTTAAGGGACAGACAGGAGAGATTTTCAGGTTGAGATTTTCCACTTCCCCTGTGCCTCAGCTCAGATTAATTACAGGTAAACACTGCTCCTCTGTCTGGCTGGGACAAACCCAATAGTTCAGGGTTTGGGATCATAAAACCTCCAAGACTGAGGCCCCAGTGATGGGCTGAGCTTAAAGACTCTGTAATATTTGTGTGTCCTTACATCCCCAAATTGATACTAGACAGTTGAAGGGAATTACCTAAACAGATATTTGAAATCAGCTTACACACCAGGACACCACCTGCTCTCGGAAACGGCAGAAAACCCCAAAAAATCCCAATTTAGGTCATGCAGCACCAGCACTGGCAACTGAGATCTCAAAGCGCCACCAGCACGGAGCCAAAATTGAAACAACAGGGGAAAAAACCTGAATATTCCTCATTCTTCAACACTGCAACGCCGTTTAAAAGGCAAAGAAAAGAATCTGCCTAAAGACAGGATTAAGGCATTTCCTAGAAATAAATACCTACTTTGGAAGACTGGGAATATTGAGACTGACTGGATTCATAATGACCACAAACAACACAAATAATAACACCTGGATGAAAAGCTGTGTCTCCACCTTTTCCTGAGTGAAACAAATGAGCCCATTCTCTGTGCTCACAGCTTTTAAAAAAGGCAATTTTTTTCTTTAACTCAGTGATAACCAGACAGGTTCAGGTTTAAATTTTATGAGATGTAAAAAAATCTAAGGTTTTCCACCTGTACTTTTTACCACACGTTTATGAAGAATACACATGGATTTTTAGAATATCTCTCGTTTTCCCAAAACAAAACCAAAATAAACTTAACATTTTTAATGAAAATTGCTATACCTGGACTCCCAAAATTAAGAAATGAAAAGGCTTTAGAAACACACAAGGAAAAACAAAAATATTTCACACCATCCACTCAAAATCTCCTGGAGGGACAACATAACACAAAGAGTTTGGATATTTGTGTCAATTTTCCAGTGCACACTCCATAAACACAGGGATAATTTTCTAATTTCCAAGCACGTTGGATGCATCTCCCTTTAAATATTTTGCACGTAACAAACACAGAGCAGACAGAGAAAGGCAGGGGCTGTTTTCAATATTCGCCTGGATAAAAACTGAACAGCTCCACTCCTGCAGACTGCTGAAGAGCACGGAGCTGCCACCTTTATCAGCCCCAAAAATCTCTTTTGCTGGGAGTTATCACCTCTAACCCTGTCCTGTCCCTGCCAAAGCCCAATTCTTATGGCTAATTATAAACTCCAGGGAAGGAACTCTAAATATTTCATTTACTATTCTAAAAATTAAGGTTTTCCTCATGGAATGTGCAACATTTACATAAAATATTGTCAAATAAATCACACCAGAAAGAGAGAAACAACAAAATCTGGATGGTTTTTAAAAAATACATAAAGCAACAGAAGTACTCAATTATTATATTTCAAAATGAGTTCTGACTGTTCTGATCAGCTGATGATGCTGAGCACAAGCTGGTTGGTGTCAGTGCTAATTTAAATGGGGAATAAAGGTGAATTATGATGTGATTTCTACATAGCCAGGCTTTGTTTAAAAAAGGGTCTCATGAAACTTTCTCCTAAGCTCTGCTTTTTGTTTAAAACACAAAAGAAGCTGACAAAGCCACAGCTAACCCAGGAAAGAATCACAGGTTCCTGCAGCAGCAGCTCTTATGGACCACACTCACTGCATTTCCAGACCTCAGGGCAAGAATTAAAATGAAAACTGAATTATTTCCATCACTGAGAATATTACCCAAACCACGCAGCCGAGGAATTCCAAAAACAAATTCCAAAAACAAACCAGGACCTGTTGTGTCACTCAAAACCCCCCACAATTTGTCCCCACAACTCTGGGAAGAGGCACACCACCATGGTGTAATAACACCATTAACACCATCCTGGGGAGCTGCAGAGGAGGGAAGGGGAATACAATGGGATTTTAGAACTGAAATGTGTAACTTTTATTGAGTTTATGTACTGACCAAGGGAAATGTGTCTGACACCCCTCTGGGAGTCACTGGTGTCCCCCCAGGTGTTACTGCTGTGTATTTTGGGGTTTTTCACTGATGTATTTTTCATTTTCTCCAGCTTTTTCTCCCTCACCTACTGGTCCCTGCTGCTGACCAAGTCTCTGGCATTTCTGTTCTGGACACTCCTGGATGCTGCAGAGGGCAAAGAGCTCCATCCCAGCCAGCCCTTCCCTGTCCCCATCACCTGAGGGTCACTGAGTGACCACAGGGGTGCCACCATTCCCTGGGTGAGCTGAAACCACTCCCTGGGTGAGCTGAAACCATCCCAACAATCCCTCAACCCCAGAGCTGGGACCCAGCACAAAGCCCATGGCTTTGCTTCCCACCCTCCAGGAGTGAGGCTCTGAGCAAGGCCAAGACTTCAGTGGATTATTCAGAGAATTCCATCTTCTCACGTGGCTGAAGTGAGGGAACAGCCCAGAACTCAGGTGTTTTAGAGGCACCAGAATGCTCCCGCTCTGGCTTTGTCCTGTGCCTGACCCACAACATTCACATTTCCAGTGCTCCTTTCAGCCAAGGGGTGAGGAACAGCCCCATCGCCCTCTGAGGAAGTGGGTACCATTTTCACTGAAAGTCTAATTGAACTTAATTTCCCAGTTCCCATATTATATGGATGTAACTAAAGCTGTAGTTTCACTCCAAAATGCATTTCTTAGTTCTGATCATCTACACAGCAATTTCCAACACCACATATTTGATGGGACTCCGTAAAATAAATTCCTAATAAATAAGAAAGGCTATTTCTATTTTACATCCTTTTTCTGTACTGAGTATTTGCTTACAGAGTAACCAAAATATTACCCTTAGAGAAGTCTCACAATTAAACCAGTTTTTTTAAAAATTAAACAATTCTGCAGTTTTCCTCAATGATTTGTTTTTATTTTCATTTACACTGCCACAATTCACTTGCTTTAATCCTTTATCTGGTATTTGAACCAATATCTGGTATTTGAACCAATATCTCATGAATAAATGACATTTTGGTTGTTTTCTAATTCATAACTCTTCTTAATCAACCTTACACTTTAACCATAATAATTGTTTGGGTTCTGCATTGATATTAAATTCCCCAAAGCCCATTTTTTTGTGGCCCAAATGGCCACTGCTGACCTTTCTTTTCTCGGGCTGCAGTTTGCTGCCAGTGTTCCCTGAGCTGCTCCTGCAGCTCACAGTGCCCTGCAGATGGTTGTGATTACACCCAGGACCTTCCCAGGCACTCTCCTAACAGGGTCTCACGCTCAGCCCCACAGAGCTGGGGAGATAAAACCCCTCCAGACCGATTCCACCCTCTCCAAACAGGAGAGGTTTCCAAGCCACGTTTCCAATGGAATTACTGCTGCCCGTGCTGCGCTGACCCAACGCAGATCTGGGATTATTCCTGCTGCTGGGAGATGTGCTTGGATATCAGAGCTGTCAGCAGCTTGGGAATGGATGCCCCAGACTGCCAAAGCCTGGGAACAGCAGGGTTTTCCTGCTCCTGGCTTCCTCTCCCAGCGCTCAGCCCCGGCTCCTCGGAGGTTCCCTGCGGTGTCCCAGGGTACAAGCTTCCACCTGGGAATCGGGAGCTGCTGGTGGTGAAAGGCTGGGAGCTGCTTCAGGGAACAAGTGACTGAAGAAAGGCGCTGCAGCTGAACATATGGCACTGCACTGAAGCTGCTGAAAGGGGCTCTGGGAAGAAGGTTTGGATTCCTGGGAAGCTAATGTGCCGTGAGAAGGGCCGGCGATGAAAGCACACCCGGCCCGACAGAAATCCAAACACAGCCACAGACACAATTATTTTACTAATTGCTAATGAATACAGTCAAGTGGCTTCAAAAAGCCAAACTTTGCTTGGACTACTTCAGGTTTTGACCTCTGCAGGAGCAAATGCATTTCAAACCGGAGCCCACCAAAACTGATTAACGGCGCCAGCCAAGGCCAGCGCGGAGCAGGAGCTTTTTTCCATCTATCACATGGCCCCGAGGATAGTTAAATGAACCTTAAAATGGCTACAAACAGCTCAATGACTACACAGAGTCCTGCCAATTAGAAATAATTAGGCAGTCATTTTGGTGGTAAGTCTTTTTAAGTGCATACATAATGATGCAATGATGCTTATTAGCGAGCTCATACGAGCTCTGCTCAAACAGCCTGGAATAATTATGCAACTATCACAAAGCCTTGCACATCTCTGTACTTCACCTTAATGCATTTAAAAATCCACTTCATTACCTCCAGTAATTAATCCTCCATTAATTGCAGGAAAAGCCCAGTTTACCGTGCTTCGTTTCTAATTATCTTATAAATAGTTATGGTTCTAATTAATGTGTTCATTAAGCTGAATATCTTTCTCAAAGCCATGCTCAGAGCAAAGGTTCTGCTTTTGAGAGAAAAAGCCTAACTAGCCATAAGGTGAGGCCATTTTGGTTGTATTTGCTTTTATTTTAGTATATTCAACCTCCTAATTGGCATTTAAAATCTAATTTGGAAGAACTTCAAGAAGACTATATAGGAGAAAAATAGGAAAAGGCTTTGCTTTTTTTTCCCACCCGTTCTCCAATCAAGAAGCTCAGAGCTTTAACAGGAAAACTTTTAGCATCTCTTTTTGATATAGACTGGGAACAGATTTTCAGTGCTGTGCCACAGATTCATTTAAATTCTATCACAATTCAGTTTATCTCTGCATGCTTCCATAGAGGAGAACCAAAAACCACGGAAAAAAATAAATACCTAAGAGTTTACACAGAATTCCAAATAATAAACCCATACTGCTGGCCTTGCCTTCATTTCTAGGATATAAATCCATGGCACAGAATTACAACCAGAATTTACATCAGTTGTTTGAGCTGAGCATGACCTGACCCTTGAAATTCATTGAGAGGTTGCCTTCCTAAGAGAGATGGATATGATCCAGTAAAAAACACAACTGGAGAATATCTTACAATAACACCTATGGATAAGGAAATCCCTCATTGAAACACCTTTCCCAGGATTTTGGGCCTTTGCGTGTAGGAATTTTGCAGAAAGCTTTGACTCAAAATAAAATTCTACAAGAGCACAATCAAAATATTTTAGTTATAATTATGGTATAGATACTAAATTCCCATATCTTTCTGGATTTCAGTTTTTCAATATACATTATATATCCAATACACCTGTCTTCAGTTACACTATGCAAAAACAAATCCAAGTTTTCCCATCTTTTTATCGCTCTCACCACACATTTAACATTAAATACTTTCTTCAGAGAATTGTTCATACTCTATTTCAACAGCAAAAGGACAAAAGCTCTGCACATGCCTGCAATTATCCCATTTCTTTTGGGAACCTTTTCTTCCTAGAACGTCCCAGCTTGGGAAAATCTGGACTCACTGAAGACAGGTGCAGCTTTGCCGTGGCTCTGCCAGGGCTGAGGTGTGATGCCAATAAAGCTGCACTAGGAGCAGATGAATTATCAGCTCTGCAGCTTGCTCTGGAATTTTTGGGTGTTGGAGACTGGGAAAATGTAAAGCTGGGGAGTTCAGATGTGGGAGGAGAAGCAGCAGCACAAAGGATGGAAGGACAGCCAGGGAGTGGCAGGATAGCAGGGTTTCAATCAGACTAATCATGGACTCACTCCCGGAGCACACTTTGGGAATGGCACAGCCTGGATCCCACAGGAAAGTGGATTTTTATGGGATAAGGTTTGTTACAAAGGTCCCCAAACCCTGCCTGCAGCTGTGACTGCCCTGCCCACACACTGCTAAGGAGCAATGCCTGCAATCCCAGAAAAACCTGACAGCAAAGGATTCCAGGGCATGGATGCTGGCTTACAGACAAGCATGGGATGCTCTGGGTTGGGAGGGACCCTAAAGCTCATCCACATCCATGGCAGGGACACCTCCCACTGTCCCAGGTGCTCCCAGCCCCAGGGTCCAGCCTGGCCTTGGGCACTGCCAGGGATGCAGGGGCAGCCCCAGCTGCTCTGGGAATCCCATCCCAGCCCCTGCCCACCCCCACAAGGAACAATTCCTTCTCAAAATCCCATCCAGCCCTGCCCTCTGACAGTGGGAACGCATTCCCCCTTGCTCTATCACTCCACACCCAACATAACCTCTCCATTGCACTTTTTTGGCAGAAATCCCCATTTTTTGCCTTCACCTTTCTTTGCCTTTTAACCAGATTCTGTTCCTGCCATCCATTATCAGAATTAGAAAGAGTCAAAGATGGAAATAAAGAATAAATTTTTACTACTAAATTCTACTATTTTGTAGTTCACAGTGGGGAAAATCACTCCTAGAAAAGAACCCTGGAAAGAGCAACAATGTACAGAGCAACGAGGGTCTTGGATTACCAGGGCATCCTCAAGACATCTGCTTTTGCAGGGCTGCCTCAAGAAACACGAGCTCTGCAGCAAAAAAAAAAACAAACAACCAGATTCTATTTCATGGCCAGAGCTTTGGTAGCAGAGAAAAAAGAGAATTAAAAAAAAAAAGTTAAAATACAGAGTGGTTTTGAATGTAGACACACTGAAATCAAAAAGGCAATTCCTCACTAAGTGGAGCTCCTTTTCCAAACAGAAAACTGAAGCACTAAAAAAACCCCAACAACCTGCAAAGACACCTTTTCCCAAAGGGAGGAATGAGAGGTTCTGGAGCAATAAAACACTGTGTGCACCCAACACCTGGGCTGCACAAAAACCAGCTTTCCCTGGAATCAGACTCGAGCCTGAGCTCCAAATGAACAGCACTTTTGCATTCAGAGCTTTTTTAAGGCTCCTTTTTTTGGTTTTGTACCAATGAAAAGCATCAAAGCAGCTGTCACTCGCAGCTCTGTGGCTTTATTGATAAGTGGAGGGCCCTCGGCGTTGCCTTGTGAAGTTTAATTTCCCAAAGTGGTCAATTAAGGGTGGGCAATGAGCTCAGCACTGCCTGCTGCTCCAGGATATCCTCACTGCTCCTGCTCCACCTCTGGGCCTTTCCTGGACAGCCACAGACACAAACCGATCATTCCTCTTGAAAAAGTCACTTATTGCAACCAAAAAAATATATATTTTAGAGGCTGGTACTGATACAACCTGGAATGCAACAAGATCCTAAATAAAAACGGCAGGGTTGGATTTATTGGGGGAAAATAAACATGAGCTGACATTACCATCAGCAGGATCACACTCAGTAATGTCAATTCCACCCTCCTGCCCCAAGCTTTTATTTGAAGTTCCATGAAAGAAAGATTTAATTAAGATATTGCAGCCTATTTGCTAATGGTCCAAAGGCTTAAAACTTTCCCAGCAGTAAAAAGAGAGGAACATGTAATATTTACACTGATTCCTCACATAATTGCACCTGAGTGGGTTAACTTGAGCAGCAAGGACAGGGAAAAAAATATCCTAAGCTGCACATCAATACTTGAAAGGACTAGTAACTCCAGTGGCTACAACCAGGCAAAAAATTAAGCAATCCTGAGAATTAATCACAAGAATAAAATTACAGAAGCATGGAATGGCCTGGAATTTCAAAAGCAATGTTCTAATTAAGCAGCACTGCTTGATTTCTGCCAGGACTCCTGTCTGCTTCCCTTTGGAAAATTCCTCCTTTGGCATTTCCAAAGGGTTTGCCCAGCTGCAGAGGGCACAGCTCTGTCCCCGGGTGTGCCCAGCTGCAGAGGGCACAGCTCTCTCTGCCCCGGGGTGCCCAGCTGCAGAGGGCACAGCTCTCTCTGCCCCGGGGTGCCCAGCTGCAGAGGGCACAGCTCTGTCCCTGGGTGTGCCCAGCTGCAGAGGGCACAGCTCTGGCCCTGGGTGTGCCCAGCTGCAGAGGGCACAGCTCTGGCCCTGGGTGTGCCCAGCTGCAGAGGGCACAGCTCTGGCCCTGGGTGTGCCCAGCTGCAGAGGGCACAGCTCTGTCCCCGGGTGCCCAGCTGCAGAGGGCACAGCTCTGGCCCTGGGGGTGCCCAGCTGCAGAGGGCACAGCTCTGACTGTCCCTGGGTGTGCCCAGCTGCAGAGGGCACAGCTCTGGCCCTGGGTGTGCCCAGCCCTCCTGGGCACAGCTCTGCTCACTCCTGGTGTCCTGCAGCAGGAGAAGGGCCCTGGCTGTCCCTGTCCCATCCCAACCCCATCACTCCAAGCCACTCCTGCGGCTCCCACCCCAGTCCCAGCAGACACAGATGCTGCATGGCCAGCCCAGAAACCTTCCCTCTGTCCCCAAGAGCCACCATCAGCTGTGCCAGCGCTCAGTGCCACGGCCAGACCTCTGCTCTCACCTGGAACATCACCAGCTTTAGTCCCCCAGCTGCAACACCCTTAAATTCACACCTCAACACCCCTAAAAGTCTTCTAACTCCACACAACTGCAGTGGATCTTTGCCCACCACTGGAGAAATTCCATTCTTTTTCCTTTTTTTTTAACCAATCTCTCCTCTACATCCTCCTGTTCCTCGATAAACTCTCCATCACAATTTGACTCTTTATTTATCTGCTGCCCACTCAAAACATCCATCCCTTTTAATTCCCTCTCTCCTAAAAAGCTTTATTTTCCTTTCAGGCCAATGCTGTTTGAGGAAATCCCTCCTGAAGTTTTCATAATGAAGCCCCTGCTCTGTAATCCATGAAAAGCTCTCCACCAGCATGTGCTGAGCAGGACAGACAGACACAAAATTACTACAAATTGTGTCTTGATCCACTAGTTCTTATCAGCTCTGAGGTCTGATAGGCCAGGTTTTAATGTGGAAAGACTGCAGCACTTCAATCCCACACTAAAATAATTGCAGGGAAAAAGGAGATGAACTGAGCCAGGTACCAGGAACACAAATACAAAAGCATTCAGTGAACCCTCTTTAAAAAGTCCTACAAACTGTGCAGCACCAACCCTTCAATAAAATATGTAACAGCAATTTTTTAAAGAAGGGATTAAAAAGGGAAACTCTCAAAGACCCAAAAAAACCATAACCAGTGGGGTTTTACTGTCAGCTATTTAATGACTCTTTTCACACTGCACTTGAGCACTCTGGTGCTAAACAGCACAAATTAACTGCTAAACACACAGAACTCTGCCGGGCTGGACCCAGGCTAAGGCCAGCTCACACTGCTGCCACAAAGGCAGCTGCTTTTGCATCCCCAAACCCAAAGCTGTGCCAGAGCCAGCCCCAAGCAGCAGCTCCCCTGCCCGGGATGCAATAACCTGCACACTCTGCAACATGGAATCATTAGAGTGGAGCAACGGTAAAGAAAAAGATGTAAAACCTGAAGCAACACCTCCTTCAGCCCCACTGCCAAGGATCAGCTCTCCAGGCAGGATTACTTCCCACATAATCTTTTTTTCTTCTTCAACACGTACAGGTGCACTTGCTGGTTTTGTGTCGATTTTAAGTTGAAGTGCATTAAAGATACTTTAAGGCAGCAGTTTGCAGTTTAACATAACGGGAGAAGCCAAAGACATCTGGCAGACAATAAAGCAAACTTGCATGTTCACAGGCAGTTCCAGGATTGGCTGAAATCAGGGAATAAAGGTCATCATTTTTTGGTTAATTCTATTTAAAGCTCCGTGAATTAGAAGATTTGTGCTGCGAGTTCTGCTGCAGAGTATTTTCTGTGTGATTAACTGGCAGAACAAAACTCTGCCAGTATTCCCAGGGCTCCCTCCAGCCCAGACTCCTGCAGGAGCCCAGCTCCTGCACGCCACCGCAGCAGAATATTCTAATAAGAACTCTCCTAATCTTCACCCAGCAATAATTTCAAGATGATATTATTATTCTCATTTCCTTGAATAATATCCATACTCCAGGGCCATTTTCCTTCTCATATTCAATATCAGGCATGCTCCTATCAAGATTCCTTTCTTCATATCCTGTCACGGTATCAATCACTGCCTGCTGTCCACTCAATCCACTTTTGATTTATCAGCCGCCGTCTTCCTGGACTCCATAACTCGACCCAAACCATTTTAGCAAGACAGTGACAAATAACACCCAGGATCACATCAACCTGTTCCACTTAGTAAACTAAGGAACAGGAACTGTGACATCCCTCCATAAGTATTCCCTGCTATTCCCCAGCCTGATGTATATTAATGAGGAGCTGCTATTTGAAATGCTCCTTCCACATCAGCATCTAATATGATCAAATTAGGAAATGGGATGATTTATTAAATTCCGTGGAGCTGAAATATTCCTCCCCAGCTCTGGATGCCTGGCTGCAGAGAGGGAGCTGTTGCTTCCAATTTTTCCACGGGAGGATGTGCCTGCGCTTCGCAGACGAATTATTGGCTTTAAAAAGATTGTGAGGAGGCGAAATGTTATTAAGCAAATGCTCAGTAAAACAAACTAAATCGGTTTTAAAATTCCTAATTTAATGTAAATCTTGGTTGTTTCTGCTGAAATTCAGTTTGTGATCTTATTAAGTCGTATTTGCATTGTACTCCCTCACTGTAGGACAGCTTGGAATTTATAGCATTACTGGGAAGCTCCACTTTTTTGACTCTAAAAACGCATCTAAAACAGGATAATTATAATATGCACAAGTTTTCTTATCTTCTCAAATAAAACACAACTCTTATTAGGAAGCTCCAGTTTTTTCACCCTAAAAACTGCATCTAAAATAAAACAGCCAACACACACACAAGTTTTCCTATCTTCTCAAACAAAACACAAGTATTATTAGGAAGCTCCACTTTTTTAACTCTAAAAATGTATCTAAAATAGAATAATTATAATATGCACAATTTTTCTTATTTTCTCATAAAAAGTACAAGCAATACTGGGAAGTCCCACTCTTTTCACCCAAAAAATACATCTAAAATAAAATAGCCACAATATGCACAAGTTTTCTTCTCCAACAAAGTACAAGAAATCAGTTTAGGTTGCAAACAACACCTATTTAAAATATCTTACACGTATCATTACAAAAATCCAACTTCTCAAAGTAAAACTTGATCTCTCTCAGTGTTTAGCACTGCTGGAGATCTGTAAATCACCTGCTCCAATAAAACACCTGTATTAAGGAAGTTATTAAAAATTACATTACTTTTAACACCACCTTCACTACCCTGAAAAACAAATTAAAAGAGGATTGTGGGGAGAAAAGATGTTACAGGATACAGAACCTGTGCCACCTGCACGATTTACACCAAAAACAATCCCAGGCATTTAAAGAGACCACCTACCAGAGCTTACCTTCCAACAGGAGGGTAATTTTCTAGAGGCAGACTCCTAATAAATAAAATAAAATTTACATATAAAATTGTAAAATGTGCATTTTCTGGGCTCCTAAAGGGGATAATCCTCTGAGGGTGCAGCAGGAGGGTACAAACCCAGGCTGATCTCCCCTTTCCAGGTGGGGAGCAGCTTCTCCTGCCTCCCTGGCAATGCAGAAGCTGGAGATCCCCAGGAATATTCCCCTGGCTAACCCATTCCTCACCACAGGAACGTGAGGGGCTGCCTGAGCTCCTCTGGGGCCTTTTATTAATTATTTACAAGTGGTTTCTTCAGGATTTCCCTCGAAAAGCCATAGGAAAATAAGTTGTGCCACCCTGAACAAATAAAAACTCGGAATGACAGCTGGAATTCACGAGAATTCCATGCCAGCACTACAAACACACACGTTTTCCAGGACATTGTCCCACCTGCCCCAGGTGGTGCACGGGCAGAGATGGGGAGCCCTCAATCCTGAACCACCTTTTCCCACCATTTTTATTTTTAGGTTTATTTTTCCTACCCCTCCATCACATTCCCTCTCTCCCCCACAATCTCTTTTCCAGCCTGAGGAATCCTGAACTCCTTGGGAAGCTGGTGAGCCCCTGGGAGGAGTGATTTTGAGGCAGAAAAGGGATTTTTTGCATCACTGACAAGCAGGGCAAGCACAGGCCTGGAGTAGCAGCTTTGTGCTAAACCAAGACTTAACTCTCCAAAATCAGATTAATCCACAGCTGCTCAGCGCCACACTACAGCAGACTCAGGAAAAAATTCCAAAAAAGGATGAGATGTGTCCTGTTGGGTTTAACTTCAAGCTTTTGGACTCTTGTGGGATCATTTGGGATGTTATTCAACAATGTTTTCCCTCTGTGGGTGTGAACAGGACCAGCATTTAAAGGAATGTGCAGCCCTGCCCCTCTAGTGCTGCACGCTCTGTATGTGAAGTGTTTGATACATCAAATATTTAATATATAAAACACCTGATACATCAAATGTTTGATACATTAAAGATCTGATCATCAACTATTTCATACACAGTGTTTCCTAGCAGTAGCCAGGTTTTGCAAGTTTTTAGGTGCCTAATTTCCATATATTGTAACCATGATTAAAATCAAACCCCGTGGAAAAGATGACCACTAACCCACAGCTAGTGAGATCTGCAATTGATATTTATTATATATTATTGTATGACCATTTAACCATAGCTAATGGGGTCTGTAATTTATTATATATTGTTTTATTAAACTGATTTAAAATGGTCTTTATTATATCACACTTCCTAACACTGAGCATGTGAAAAGCCTTCCCTTTCACCTCATTCTTCTGACATTTCTGTGGGTTCAAACTGATTTTCTTAGCAAAAAAAAAAGGTGGATATTCACAGGAATACCTGCACGGCTCTGATGGGGAGGATACTCCAAGAGAGGTCAGGCAGTTTAATTTCTAAATCTATTTCTAACTCAAAATAATCAAATTCCTGCTACAAAGGCAGTGCAGCAATAAAGGGTCCAAGCAACTCTTCCAGGGAACAGCTGGGAATAAGTCATGGCACAGCACAAAGAGAAAGGGGAATAGTCACACTTTTCAACAATAATTTTTCAACATTTAGAGGCAACAGCTCTCCTGGTTTGGACATGGAAACCAAAGGTTTAACAAATTCTTAGTGCAGGCACACAAAATCACCTGGCTGAAGATTTTACATATGGACCCAAACAGCTTTGATCTGCCTGATCCACTCAATAATTAATTTAAAATCAATAGCAAATGCTAATGGGAAACCTGGTACCCAGGATAAACTTCAGCTAAACCTCTTAATTGAAAAACACATACAAACACAACCTGAGCATCTTCTAATTAAAGAAGAAAAGCAGATTTTATAATACCTTGTGCAACTTCTGGTTAAGATTTAAATATTTAAATTGTGAAATATTTGTTTGTCACAAACCAATGCATGCAAATGTTCACTGCAGACATCCTTAAACATTAATAAAAGCCAGCATAACTAAAGACTCATCCTGCTCCAAAAGAAACACAGGTGAGAAAAACAGTTTATTCTGAACTTCAGGGAGCCCGTGTTATGTGTGGGAATTATGGAAAGGAGGAACCAAAGGAAAAAAAAAACAACGTGAGACATTTCCAAATAATTGTACGACACCGACAGACCCTATTTATGGGTTTTTTACTTGAATCAAATGCAAATAAATATCTTCTCTTCAAAACTGTTCCATCAGGGTAACCAAAAGATTTAGTGTGTGGCAAGCACTCCAGAGACCCCAAATCAGGAATTTCCAGGGATGTGTGGTTTAAACCATCACCCGCAGCCATTATTCCCATTTATCCCAAGCCCGGTAACTCTGGCAGGATTTTCCAGGAATGTTTTTCCAGTAAAATACCACTGTTTGTTTGCTCCTAGGGGAGACTCTTACCTCCTGGTCCTGCTCTTTGACCTGGACCTTTGGGACCTGTAGGATTTGCCTCTGCCCCGGGAGCGGCTGCGCTTCCTCCTGGAGCCGTAGGAAGAGCTGCTGCTGGATCTGTGTCTGCGCCTGCAAGAGAGCAGGGGTGAGCCTGGCCCTGCCAAAAACACCCCAAAAACAGGGACAAACCCCCAACAATCACTGAGAAAACACAGCCAGGGGTGAGCCTGGCCCCAAAAACCCCAAAAACAGGGAAACCCCCAACAATCACTGAGAAAACACAGCCAGGGGTGAGCCTGGCCCCAAAAACCCCAAAAACAGGGAAACCCCCAACAATCACTGAGAAAACACAGCCAGGGGTGAGCCTGGCCCCAAAAACCCCCAAAACAGGGACAAAACACCAGCAACCACTGAGAAAACACAGCCAGGGGGAGCAAGGCACTGCCAAAAACCCCAAAAAACAGGGACAAAACCCCAGCAACCACTGAGAAAACACAGCCAGGGATGAGCCTGGCCCCAAAAACCCCAAAAACAGGGAAACCCCCAACAATCACTGAGAAAACACAGCCAGGGGTGAGCCTGGCCCCAAACACCCCAAAAACAGGGACAAACCCCCAGCAACCACTGAGAAAACACAGCCAGGGGTGAGCCTGGCCCCAAAAACCCCAAAAACAGGGAAACCCCCAACAATCACTGAGAAAACAGAGTCAGGGGTGAGCCTGGCCTCAAAAACCCCAAAAACAGGGAAACCCCCAACAATCACTGAGAAAACACAGCCAGGGGTGAGCCTGGCCCTGCCCAAAACCCCCAAAACAGGGACAAACCCCAAGGAGTCCTCAGAAAACACAGCCAGGAGGTTTATAGGGTGCTCCAGAAGGCTCAAATCCCACTATTCCCCCATAACAAGTAACTCACACACACAGGGACACTGCTGCCCTAAAGAGCTGATCCTCCAAAATCCACATCCCAAGCAAAAAAGGAGGTTTGGTGGGGTCCTGAACTACTGTTAGCAGTAATCAGTTAATTGTGTTAATTTATTTCATTTGAGTTCATCTAAGGGCAGTTCCCTCCTGAGCCCAATCAGGAATCAAAAGGGTCTCTTCCTTTTCCCCTTTTCAAAGAATAAATTCTTCTACATCGAGGAGAAAGGTGAAAGAAAAGATATTATACCCAAAATCCCAATCTTAACACTTCCACCCCATCTCTGTAATAGTGAACTGATTAGCAATTACAGTCCTCCCTGTTTTTGGCCTTTATGTGTGATTAACATCAGAATTTATATTATATTATATTATATTATATTATATTATATTATATTATATTATATTATATTATATTATATTATATTATATTATATTATATTATATTATACTATATTATACTATATTATATTATACTATTATGTTCTGTTATATCATATTATATCACATTATATCATATCATATATTACATTATAGCAATTGTATATATAAAATGCAAATAATAATGGAATTCAGGATGTGCTCAGTGATTGTCCAGCATGGGCAAAGGGGCAGCAGGAGCTGGAATGCTGGACAGGGAAAGGTTAATGCTGAAGAACAGGGCTGCTGCTGGAAAGGGAAGGTGATGATCCTGCTGGATGAGGGACAGGAATTCCAGAAACTGCTGCCTTTGATTGCTGAGGGTCAGGGATAAACCCACACGGAGCAGGGCCTGACCTGCCAGGAGCATCTGCCCTGCCCCCGGGGCAAAGGCAGGATCCCAAAGCAGAGCCCGGGATCATTCCTGGATGCCCTGGGGTCCCCGCAGCCCCAGCCCCTCTGGGGTCCCTGGAGCAATGGGATATCCAAGGTGCTCAGGGCTGGGGAGGATGGAGATGCCAGAGGAGCAGGAGAAAGGGCTGGGGATGAACCCCTGAGGTGCCTCCTCAGCACACCCTGCAGCCACTCCAGAAAGGTCTGGCAGGAGCATTTCCAGCCGGACACCAGGAGAGCTCTCCAGCTCCTCCTCCCAGAAAATTCACCAGCACAAGCCAGACTGGGACAGCCAGGATGGAGCTGGAATGCTCCAGAGCCCCTCTGCAGCCAGGCTGGGAGAGCTGGGGGGGCTCACCTGGGGAGGAGCAGCTCCAGGGAGAGCTCAGAGCCCTGCCAGGGCCTGAAGGGGCTCCAGGAGAGCTGAGAGGGACTGGGGACAAGGATGGAGGGACAGGACACAGGGAATGGCTCCCACTGCCAGAGGGCAGGCATGGATGGGAGATTGGGAATTGGGAATTCCTGGCTGGGATGGGATTCCCAGAGCAGCTGGGGCTGCCCCTGGATCCCTGGCAGTGCCCCAGGCCAGGTTGGACAGAACTTGGAACACCCCAGGGCAGTCCCTGCTGGGAGAAAAAAGGAAGAGTTATTTCACCTCCTGGGGTTTCCCTGGGGTAAAGCAGAATTTCCCTTTGGATCTGCACACTCCCTGCTCTAGTCTCCTGCGGGGAAGGAGGTGTGGGTACTTCTGGTCATGGTGGTGGGTTTGGGGTTTTATTTTGCCAAAGTGAAAACAGTTTCACATCTCTTAAGGCTCAGAACAATCTGTGCCATAAAATCCCCACCCGTGGGATCCAAACCCTTCCAGCTTCCTGCCGTAACACGAAAGAGCTTCTAGAAACTTCCTACAAATGCACCTTTTCTCATAGGAATGGGACCAGGACGGGAGATCCCGAGAGCGCGACCGGGACCTGGATTTCCGGCCCGACTTCTTGCGGCTGTAGGCGCGGCTGTCCGAGGAGCTGCTGGAGGAGGAGCGTCGGCGGTGCTTCTTCTTCCTCCTGCTCCTGCCCTCCTCCTCCGTGTCCGAGGAGCGCCGGCCCATCTCCGACCTGCACGGAACGCAGACACGCCCAGCTGTGACACGGGCTGCGACACGGGCTGTGACACGGGCTGCTGGCTGCCCTGCGCTGGTTTGTATTTCCAATATTAAAAAAACAAAAGTCAAAATACGCAGTTCCCTCTCCTGTGCTCTGGGAGCAGAGCCCGACCCCCCCGGCTGTCCCCTCCTGGCAGGAGCTGTGCAGAGCCACAAGGGCCCCCCGATCCCCCTTTTCTCCAGGCTGAGCCCCTTCCCAGCTCCCTCAGCCCCTCCTGGGGCTCCAGAGCCTTCCCAGCTCCCATCCCTTCTCTGCTCCTCCTCTTCCCAGCACAGACGGGTCACACTCGCTCAATTCCTCCGTCCAAACTTTCGCCCATCCTCACACCTCCGGCCACCGGGCCAGCAGCTCCTCCTGGTGCACCGGGGAGCGCCTGGAGAAAGGGGAAACTCACCGGGGCAGCTCCTGCTGACCCACCGGAGAGCGCCTGGAGCACAGGGAAATTCACCGGGGCAGCTCCTGCTGACCCACCGGAGAGCGCCTGGAGCACAGGGAAACTCACCGGGGCAGCTCCTGCTGACCCACCGGAGAGCGCCTGGAGCACAGCAACGGGAAACTCACCGGGGCAGCCCCTGCTGACCCACCGGAGAGCGCCTGGAGCACAGGGAAATTCACCGGGGCAGCCCCTCCTGATACACCGGAGAGCACCTGAAGGGAAATTCACCGGGGCAGCGCCTCCTGATGCACCGGAGAGCGCCTGGAGCGCAGGGAAATTCACCGGGGCAGCAGCTCCTGATGCACCGGGGAGCACCTGAAGGGAATCCACCGTTAAGGACACGGAGACTCCTCCCGAGCAGTGCCGGGAGCCGCAGGGCTGCAGGGAACACGCTCCCGGAGAGCGGCCCGTGCTGGGCCCGGCATCGGCCCCAGGGCAGCTCCCGAGCGGCCCCGGCAGCACCGGGACAACCCCGGGGGTTCCCGGAGCTGCCCCCTGCCACCAGCAGCTCCAGGGACTCCTTCCCAGGGACCAAGCCCGGCACAGCCCGCGGATCCCCGTGTGGGCCCCGCCGGGGCCGTGCCCCCGCACCGGAGGCCGCTGCTCGCACCCGGCCCCGCAGCGGCCGCCGATCGCCCTGCCGTGCCCTCGGGGGCCAATGCGGCTGTATCCCGTGTCTCTGTGCCCCCCGTGCCCCCTCCTGTCCCCCACAGTCCCCCGTGTCCCCCGCACCTGGCGGAGCCGCCGGGCCCCGGTTCGAGCCCAGCGCCTTCCGGGGCGGCGGGCAGGCAGCGCCAATCCACCGCCGAGCGCGGCCAGGCGGCCACAGCGAGCGCCGAGCCATCGATGCGGCGCGCCGGCGAGCGCCCACGCGGGACGGGCGGGACCGGGCCGGGGTCGGGCCGGGGTCGGGCCCGGGTCCCGCTGCCCACGGGGGTGCAGAGCCCACGGAGCGCTGTCCGCACCGTGCCCCGCACGGTGACCCACGGGCGCACGGCGTGGCACGCCGCGGGTAACGCGCAGGAAGGGAGCGTGGGTGGTCCCGGGGTCGCGGTCGCGCTGCCCACGGGGGGTGCGGAGCCCACGGAGCGCTGTCCGCACCGTGCCCCGCACGGCGACCGTGCGGCAGCACGGCGTGTCCCGGCCGCCCCGTGTCCCGCCGCGGGTGACGGGACGGCGCGGGCACAGCGGCACGGAGCGGTTTTCGTTCCGCCCCGGGGAGTTAAAGGAGGGTCGGGGGGTTATGGCACCGAGAGCCGCCCCCGCGGGCGGAGGGCAGCGCTCCACGCGCGCCGTGGGCACCGCGGCCGTGCCCGGGCGCGGGCGGGCACGGATCGAGCCGGGACCCACCGGGCCGGGCGGAGCCGCCGCCGGGCACGGACCAGAAATGCAAGGGAACGATGGAATCGCTTCGCTTAATTCCATTTTCCTACCGAATTTGGTTCGTTCAACGCCAGCTCCCGAGTGCGCGCTCCCTCCGCCACGGGACCGGCGGAACGCGCGTGGGGATAAACGAAATGTCCGGGCGGAGCGGCCGGTTAGGGTCACCCGGCCGGCCGGCAGCCGCGGCGGGGTCCCTCACACCGAACGCCGCGGTGCCCGGTGCCCCGGGGATCGAAAGCGCCCCGCGGGAGCGGCTCCCGGGCGGCGCGGGGGCACCGGGACGCGCCGCCTGTCGCGACAGGGTCGCGTGCGACCGGCTCGGAATAAACCCCGCTGCCACCGCCGGTACCGAGCCCGCCCCGGTAAATGAACGCTCCGTTGTGTGCGGTCATCGCCCCAAAGGTCAATGAAAAATCGATACGCAGGCGAGAGTTGAGCAATTCTGAATAATTTATTAGAATTTAGCCAAGGTGGGAAGGAGGCGAGTTCCGCCGACAGAAGCGCTCCGCGGCGGGATTTAAAAAAACAAAGGGAAGCCGCTATCGGCGATACCGGCGCGTTCGGCTCCGAGCCGGTGCCTCGCTGCGCGCCCGCGTCCCCCGCTGTCATTTATCCCCTCGGTGTTTCGGGGCGCTCGGGCGCCCACGGAGGAACTTTTGCGGCTCCCGCGGGGCCGGGGCCGCTCCGGTTCCGCCGTGCCCGGGGCCCGGGGCTGACCCGGGCGGCGCGGGGCGGTGCGCGGAGCCTGCGCGTCCCCGCCGCCCCCCCGCGCGTCCCGGTGGCCACTCCCCCGCCGCCCCGGCCCCGCTCCGCGCCGCGCTCGCCCGGGACCTCGCGCACGGTCCCGCGCCTAATTAAATTAATTAGGGCGCAGCGCGCGGCGGGCGGGCGGTGCCGTGGCCGCAGTGCCCCGCGGCGGGCGGGCGACCGGCGAGGACGGGAGGAAGGAAGGGAGGAAGGAAGGGGTCCATTCAGAGCTCCGAGGGGAGGTAATTCGCCGGGAACAAGGGGCCGGCTTTGCAAAGTATAAATAGTGCCACTTCAATCGCGGCGTCGCTATCAGACCCCGGGAGCCCTGCACGTCGGGCGGCACGGCCCGGCCCGGCTCGGCACGGCCCGGGGCGCCGCCGCCGCCTCGCCGCCCCGTGGATGCCCGCCCGGGGAGCCGGGGCAGCGCGCCCCTGAGCCATGGAGGAGCTGACGGCGTTTGTCTCCAAGTCGTTTGATCCCAAAGCCAAGGAGAAGAAGGAGCTCATCACCTACCGCGAGGTGCTGGAGAGCGGGCCCCTGCGCGGCGGCGGCGGCCCGCGGGAGCCCGGCGGGGCGGCGGCGGAGCCGGGCCGGGAGGACGCGGGCAGCCCCGCGGCGCGGCCGGCCGGGCGCTCCCCGCCGCGGGAGCCCGACGCCGCCGCCGAGAGAGCGGCCGAGGCGGCCACCCCCAAGCTCAGCGACGGTAACGGCGGCACCGCGGGCTCCCCCTTCTCCCGTTCCCTTTGCCCTTCCTCCCCTTCCCCCGTCGGGGTCGGTACGCGCGGAGCGGCCCGCGGTCGCGGCTGGCCGGGGGCTGGCGGCGGTGGGCGGCTGCCCGGGCTCTCGCAGCCGCGGGAGATCGGCGGCCGGCCTCGAAGTTTTTAGATAAAAATATTTAAACCCGGCTTTAACTTGCTCGGAACGCGATCTCGTTCCCGTTCGGCGTCCCACGGGAAGCCGCGCCGCCAACGAAAGCCCGGCCCCGCGGGCCCTTTCGTTCCCCCGCGGCTCCGCGGACTCGCGTGGGGCCGGCACCGGGGCCGCCCGCCGCTCTCGGGCGCTGCGGGAAGCGGCCGGGCCCGTGCCCGCGGCTGCGGGGACCCGCGGGTCGCTGCCGCCCTTTTGTTCGGACGGGCGGAGCGGCCGGAGCATCCCCGCTCGGATGCCCGCAGTGAGGCGATCGGTGCGGCGGGACCGGGCCGGGCGGCCCCGGGGGGGGGTCGGTGCCCGGGCCCCGCGCTCCGGCCCGGGGCGCGTTACCGGCCGAGAACTGACCGAGGAGAAACCCATCCCGGGGGGCGCGGGGCGCGGAGGGGCCGCGGCGGCCGGCGGAGGCTCCGGGGACCTGTTGCTGCGCATCCCCCGGGGGCGCGGCGGGGCCGGAGGGGAGGGCTCGGTGCGGACCCCGTTTCCCCCGGCAGCGGTTACCGGAGGCGGCGGCGGAGCCCGGAACGGCAGCGGCCGAGGCGGCCTAGCGCGGCCCGGGCGCGCAGGCCCCGCTCCCGGCTGCCCCGGCCCCGGGGGGCTCCCGCCCGCATCCCCCCGGCCGCCGGGAGCGGCGGGAGCGGGGCGAGCCCCGGCGCCCCCGGCCCCGCCGCTCTGACTGCTGTGTCGTGCCCAGTGTCCCCAGAGCTGAAGGAGCGCAAGGAGGATGCGAAAGCGATGGAAGACGAAGGGCAGACGAAAATCAAGCAGAGGAGGAGCCGGACGAATTTCACCCTGGAGCAGCTGAACGAGCTGGAAAGGCTTTTCGACGAGACCCACTACCCGGACGCGTTCATGCGGGAGGAGCTGAGCCAGCGGCTGGGGCTCTCCGAGGCCAGGGTGCAGGTAGCCGGGGCCGCGCGGGTGCGTGTGCTCGGGGGAAGGGGCAGCTCGGGAAGAGCCGGGGCGATGATGGATGGGGACGAGCCCCATCCTTCTGTCAGGGAGAGCAGGCGGCTCCGCAGCTCCCCGGCTCCCAACTTCCTCCGGCAAATCTGCCGGCGGCCTCGCAGGGTTTTGCCTGCCCGGGATTCGTGTTCCCGTCCCTTCGTTCTGCCGTGGTTTATCCCAGCTCCGCCGTTGTTCCGTCCCCGCCTCGGCGGCCGCTCCCGGGGCTGCGCTCCCGGTGCCGCTGCCCGGCTCATCCATGGACACACCGATTCCCGTCACGGATGTGGCGACCGTAAACTGAATTAGACACCGCCAAGGGAAACAACGATAGGCGCATTTTCAGCCCGTTTCGCCTCGTAGCTCTTAAATGTCGAAACGGCACGAAAATTGAGCGAGGTGCTTTGTTCGGGTTTACGAAATGCAGAAAGTCTGGGGTTAACCCGAGACATTTTGAGCTTTGTGTCCTCCCGGGAAGCCGCGGCTTCTCTGGGTTTAACCTGCGCTTCGCACCCTCCCAAAGTTTTTTCCAAACGGGTCCCTGGGCTGCTTTCCGCGAGTTTTGTCGGGATGAGCTGAGGAGCGGGGAGGAAGGGCATCCCTCAAATGAGAACAAATGTAGCTGCTCCGGTGTATTTCCGTTCTGAAAATAAAAGAAGAGAAAATGATGGTCATTATTTGCTGGAACACATGGAGAAGTTTTAGGCCCCGAACATCTGCAGCTGGTGGAAAGTATCGCTGTAACAGATACTCCCCCTCAATCTTTGTGCTCGCAGGCACCATCTGCACCCAAGTATGCGCTCAGTCCTTGGGGGGTTTCCCTGCAGCGTGTAAGCTTGTGAGGACAGAGGCAGAGCCGGCACGGGGAACCGAAAAACTCAAAACGAGCAGCTTTTGTCAGAGCCTGAACCACCAAAAAAAAAAAACCATTGAATAAAAAAATAAAAGTCTTCATTTTCCCTCTCTTCTCCCCCTCTTTTTTTTTTTTCTTTTTTTCTTTTTTTTTTTTTTTTTTTTTTTTTTTTTCTGGCTGCTCGGTTGGTTTTTGGTTGGTTGGTTTTTAATTGTGGTTTTTTTCGCGGTTTTAAAATTTATTTTTTATTTCTGTTCACCAAACCCTAACAAAACCAAGGCAAAAAGTTGCTGGCTGTGGAAAATGGAGCAGGGAGGTGCTCGACAAAGGAGGCGGCGGCGGCGCATAATCCGCGCTCCCATGATGCCAAATCGCAGGGTGCATAATAACTTTTGGAGATTTACATAGATTAAACCCATTCCCTAGAAATCCTCCCGGAAAAAAAAAAAACCGCTTTTCAATAATATTTTGCCTCGTATCTGCTCTGATTTGTAAATGACGGAAGGCGCGTTTGTTTCCGCGGGAGGCTGAGGGCGAACGTGGCTCTTGGGCAGATTTTCCCCGGCTGGAGAAAATGACAGGGCGGGAGGAATTCCCGTTTATATTCGTCTCTTAAAGTAGGACCTCAAAAAATGCAATTTTTATCTTTTTTTTTTTTTCTTTTTTTCTGGCCGCGGGGAAAGGATTCCTTGGCCGATGTGGCTGCTGGGATGCGCTGCGGAGCCCTGGGTTAAAACGGGCATGTTTAGAGAGCGGCTCTCCCCCTTTCCCTCCCTCCTTTCCCAAAGCCAGCAGACTTCAGGCTGGGAATTTATTTTAACGATTCCGTTCCCAATATTAAAAGTACGTTCTTGTCTAACGGGGCGGCCTCTTCGGTGCAAGCAAATTAGATTATTATGATAATGAGATAATTATTCCGCTTCTGTGCTACACTCCAGTGAACAGAGAAATTCGAAACTTCTTTGTAGCGAAGCTTTTAGAACCGTAATTCTCGTCCACCCACCACCAAAAAAAAAAGAGGCTAAAAAGTCATAAAACCCTGCTGTTGTTGAGTTTTTCTGTGAGATAGAGCTAATTAATTTATTTATTAATGAGCACGAGTTTCTCAGGCCATTACCGCCCGTCAGCCGCGGGTGTCGGGGGCGATTCCAGCCTTGTGGGAGTGCGGTGCGGAAAGAGGATGCCGGGCTCGGCAGCTCGTTTCCCCGGGCCGTGCTCGGCCATTTTCGGGTGCTTTGGGCTCCTTCCCTTCCGCCTCTGGGGCTGGGCAGCGGGGGCAGCCCGGGCGGGGGGACCCCGGCCTCTTTGTCCGCGGGCTTCGGGCCATTCCCATCGCCGTTCCCGTTATCTGTGTTCCTGCCCGTGCCGCTCCGGGCGGCTCGCTCGGGCCGCCGGCGCCAGGCGCGGCCGTGACGGCGTGTCCCGCTCCGCTCCCCGCAGGTTTGGTTCCAGAACCGCCGCGCCAAGTGCCGCAAGCAGGAGAACCAGCTGCACAAAGGTAGCGGCCGGGCCGGGGGAGAGCGGGGGGAGAGCGCGCCGGGGCCGAGCTGACCGCTCCTTTCCCCCCACCCAGGGGTGCTGATCGGAGCCGCCACGCAGTTCGAGGCCTGCCGCGTGGCTCCCTACGTGAACGTGGGCGCGCTGAGGATGCCCTTCCAGCAGGCAAGTGCGCTCGGGCGGGTGGCGAGGCGGCCGCGCGGCCCCGGGGGGTGACACGGGCCGCCGCTCCGCTTGTCCCCGCAGGTGCAGGCGCAGCTGCAGCTGGACAGCGCCGTGGCCCACGCTCACCATCACCTGCACCCGCACCTGGCCCACGCCCCCTACATGATGTTCCCCGCGCCCCCCTTCGGGCTGCCGCTGGCCACCCTGGCCGAGTCCGCCTCCGCCGCCTCCGTGGTGGCCGCCGCCGCCGCCGCCAAGACCACCAGCAAGAACTCCAGCATCGCCGACCTCCGCCTGAAGGCCAAGAAGCACGCCGCCGCCCTGGGGCTGTGACCGCGCTGCTGCCGCTGCTGCTTTATTATTTTTTTTCTCCAAAAAAAAAAAAAAAAAGGGAAAAAAAAAAGAGTTAAAAAAAAAAGGAAAAAGGAAAGAAACGAGGGAGAGGAGAAACGGACGGGAGATATATACTTATTTAAGGAATTAGAGGACGCGCAGCTGGGAAGTTCACAGGTTTTGAAACTGACCTTTTTCTGCGAAGTTCACTTTAATACAAGAAATTTGATAAGAGAGGCGGGCCTCCTTTCACGTTGCATCAGGTACTTGAGTTTAACAACCACGTCTGGAATAGCGACAAAAAAAAAAGAGATAAAAAGAAAAATAAGAGAAGAAAGAAAGACTACGACGAACAGAAAAAAAAAAAAAAAAAAGAAAAAAAAAAAGACAATGATTTCTCTGCGAATTTCTAATGGGAAACTGTCCGGGATACTTCCTCCAGCAGCATTCCGGGTTGCATGTATTTGTATTTCATTGATGGAGTCCTTTGATTCACTTGCACTTCACCCTCATCTTTAGTAGAAAAAAAAAACCCGAGACAACCACAAAAGCAAACAAACAAACGTGGCTGGGTTCTTCCTCCTTTAATCTTGGAGGGAAGCAGGCAGAGAGAGGCAGATCAAGCGCTACCTTTTCCACTCTCGAATCTCTGTTGGTCGTTTGCTGTCCCACCTCTGAAATGAAAGGGAGCGGAAAGCGCCAGGAGAGCGGAGTTTGCCTCCCTTTGCCGGGTCTCTCCTGTCCTGAGGGCAAAAGTAAATGGAAAAAAAAAAAACACAAAAACAAAAGGAAAAAAAAAAAGATAATATTTAATTCCCAACCACCACTTGACACCACGGCAAATTCCAATAAGAGGTACTGGGTACATGTAAAATATGTTGATACACACGAACAAAGTTTATTTTGGCTATAACTTGTGAATTGATAGTTGACTGTCAAACATTTACATTTTATCTCATAAAGGTGTATCTATTCACGTAACCTTGTGATTTTTTTGGTTGTTATTATTATTATTTGAGAGACGTATAGCTATTTAACCTGGGGTACCCTGCAGTCAGTGATTGTTATCCCAGATTTTGCCATCTGACCCTCATGCTTATTGCCAAGACAGAGGGAAAGCTCTTCTACGCGAACTTTGGTATGGACGGGCTTTGTATCTATTTGTTCTCCATGAAAACAAAATTATTTATATTGACCATATTTTTTCTAGTGTATTTTAAGTTATTTAAAAAAGAAAAAAGAGGAAAAAAAAAAGAAAAAAAAAAGAAAGCAAGATGCTGTTATCTCATTGCATTTGTTGTCAGTACAATATATTTTGTTTCACTCAGGTTTGCTTCACCTTTTTTAATCCATTCTCGACGTCACGAATTTCAATAAGTGCCAAGTAATGAATTTAAGACACTTTGCCTATCGACTGACGGGGGGACGGTTCGGGGGCCGGTGCCCGCTGCCTGCCGGGACTGCCGGTGTCCAGCCAGCGGTGATGTTCTTTCTTTCCGTGTTCTCACCTCCTGTAGATCTCGCACGTCTCTTTCCGCTCCGTAGATGTCGCGACACGCCGATAGCGCTCAGCACGACGAGGGAGCGCCGCTCGCCTTCCCGCGGCTTTCTTTAAACATTTTTTTTCCTCCACTTTCTGTGAGTTTTCCCCGAGTTTCGGCTGCACAAACCGGGACGTTCGCGTTGGGCTTTTCTGTGGCAGCCGAGCCGGCCGGCGGACGCTCTATAGCAATTGTGTCTTTACGAGTTCTGTCAGGTTCCCTCAGGTAATAAAAGCGAGCAAAGCGGAACGGCTCGGAATCTTTTCCAGGGCGGGAGCGGAGGGCACCGGGACCCCCCGAGCCTGGGACGAGCCCGCACCGAGCCCGGGCAGAACCTGCACCCACCCGGGCAGAGCCCGCACCGAGCCCGGGCAGAACCTGCACCCACCCGGGCAGAACCTGCACCCACCCGGGCAGAGCTCGCAGCCACCGGGGCAGAACCTGCACCCACCCGGGCAGAGCTCGCAGCCACCGGGGCAGAACCCGCACCGAGCCCGGGCAGAGCCTGCACCCACTCGGGCAGAACCCGCAGCCACCCGGGCAGAGCTCGCAGCCACTGGGGCAGAACCTGCACCCACCCGGGCACAGCCCGCACCGAGCCCGGGTGGAATCCGCACCGAGCCCGGGCAGAACCTGCACCCAACCGGGCACAGCCCGCACCGAGCCCGGGTAGAGCCCGCAGCCGCCCGCTGCCACCGAGCCCGGGCAGAATCCGCACCGAGCCCGGGCAGAGCCCGCACCGAGCCCGGGCACAGCCCGCAGCCACCCGGGCAGAGCCCGCACCGAGCCCGGGCACAGCCCGCAGCCACCCGGGCACAGCCCGCAGCCACCCGGGCACAGCCCGCAGCCTCCCGCTGCCGCCGAGCGCTCCCGGCCGGCCGCTCCCGGGCCGCTCCCCCCACGCCGGGATTCCTCTCCCGCTCCTCCCGGGGCGCGGGGAAGCTCCGGGAAATCCCGGCGGGAGGAGCCGCTCCGGGGCTGGCGGCGAATGCGCAGCCCCCGAGCCCCCGCCGGGGAAGGGCTGGGAAGGGTCGGGAAAGGTTGGGAAGGGTCCCCAGCGCCCGCTGTGGCACCGCGGGCAGCGACGGGACAGCCCGGGGCAGGGATGGGCAGGGATAAGGACTCGGATGAGGACAGGGACAAGGACAGGGATGAGGACAGGGACAGTCGGAGCCCTCCCGGAGAGGCCCCCAGCAGCGAGAGCCAGAGCAGCTCGGCTTTCCTGTGCTAACAACGGGCTGGGAATGATAGATTTTACATTAGGTAAAACGGCTTTATTCCAGCAAAAGTAAGATACTGCTAATTATAAAGTCAATAAAAGTACCGGTGCTGTCGATTGATCCCGAATAGAGCAGTTCATTAATATGTGCATGAGAGCATGGCAGGCTCAGCCCCGGCCTCAGCCACCCTCTCCCTCCTCCAAATAAACCTGCCAGGTCCTACCTGCTCTGCTTAAAGCACACCTGGTGGAGGTGGAGCTGCCCAACAGCCTTGTGCAGGTTTTTGGGGGTGTAACACAAACGTGGTGGGAACCTCAAACCTTCCCCCAGCTCTTGGCCCGTCTGTCTTCAAGATGGTTGTAATAAAAAGTCAGGAAAAATGGGCTTTCATGCTATCAGGGAAGGTGATTGGATGGTGTGAGAGAGCTGTGTGGGTTTTAGCACAGCTGTGATTAAAATAAAATAGCCTTAACGGGATGGTTTTGGACAGGAATACTCACATTCCTGGTTTCCTTGGACTGGAATTCCTAATAAGTCTACAGGCCAACAGAAGTTGGCCAGGACTCTTCTGTTTCTATTTTATTTCTTAGAGTGTCTGAACCTCTATAAAACCCCGTAGATTTCCCCAGATTTAATGATGGGTATTTCACGAACCGGCCAGCTCTCACAATCTGAGCTTCCTGCAGATTAAACTTCCGTGTGGGATTGACAGGGGAACGTGCTGGCCCGAGCAGGGGGGTGGAGCAGGGATCCAGAAATCCTGCAGGAAGGAGCAAACACCTGTTCCTGTCCTGGCAGAGCCGCGGGTGCTCCCAGCAGGCCCCGATGCGGGGATGAAGGAGCAGTTCCCACATTTTGTTGTCTCTCTGCAGCAGCAGGAGCGAGGAGAGCGGGGCAGGGAGCAGCCAGAGCTCTGACAGGGAGCTCCAGCCCCGCAGATCCTGCCTGGATCTCAGCTCTCCACACAAGGCTGGGAAGGAGCAGGGAAAGAAACAGCGTGCACGAAAACGTGCTGAGTGCTGGGCACAAACTCTGTCACAGCTCAGTTTCCTTCCAGCCAAAGCTCCCAGAGCTGCCTTTCGGAGGAGCAGCCTGGGAAAAGCACCCGAGCCTCTGAGGGATGCAGCCCGTGGAGGGAGCTGTGGCTGGCCAGCCGCGGAATAAATGATGTGTTGTGCCAGCAGTACAGCCTGTGCTCTTTCCTGCCCGGGAAATATTGACACTTGTTCAATTTTGTGGCTGTTCCCATTTTTGTTTGCCCTTGACTCCTCGGTTCCCGGCTATTTCTGAGCCTGATTTCCCTGTCTGTGAGGTGCCAGCAGGTGAAAGGGCACCTTGAAGGGAACCCCCTGCGTTGGTTTGGGGAATAAAAGCGGGAGATCTGGATCCCTTTGGTGGTTCTGAGGTGGGCAGCAAAGTTCTGCAGGGACCTGGAAAAGTTGCGCTCATTTTTAAATTTCACTTCCCTGCATTCAAGCAGCGACTGCCTCTGGTTTTCCTGGAGGATCCAGTGAGTGTTCCCAGCCACGGGAGCTGTCACTACTCACACTGTACACCAGCACTCAGCCTTCTCTCCAGGTGTTCTTTAGGCAATTAAGTTGGTGTGAGTGAAGGAAATCCTCAGCATTTTCGACACCCCGAGTCTCCCGGCTCTGCCGGCAGGCTCGGGGGGTTGGGATGTGTTTGTGCTGCTTTGCCAGCTCCTCCTGCCCCAATTCCCAAGGGTGGAACCAGCAGAGCCACCAATGCCCATCACCTCCCTCAGCCCAGAGCTAACGCCGGGGCTGCTTTGACACGGGGAAGAGCCACACACCCCCTCCCTTCCCCTGCGAGGCTGATTTTGGGGCTGTGAGTGCCGAAGAGCCCCCCAACCCCTCCCTTCCCCTGCGAGGCTGATTTTGGGGCTGTGAGTGCCGAAGAGCCCCCCAAGCCCTCCCTTCCCCTGCGAGGCTGATTTTGGCGCTGAGTGCCGGCTGCAGGATCGCGGAATGTGCCGAATCATCGGGGAGTGCATCCCGAGGCTGTGCCTGCTGCAGGGGCAGCCTCTCCTCCAGCGATGCTGCCCTGTGCTCACCAGAGCCTCAACTTTCCCTAGAGAGGGAAGGGAAGCTTTTCTCTGATCAGGGAAAGAGGTTTGGGGATGTTTTCCTCCATAACAAAGGGTTTATGGCCTTTGCAGGTCGGGCACGCTGCTCACCAAACACCCCCGTGCTTCCAGCAGCCTCCTTTTCTGCAGGGAAAAATCACCCAGGGAAAAAACACCCAGGGAAAAAACACCCAGGGAAAAATCACCCAGGGAAAAATCACTCAGGGAAAAAACACCCAGGGAAAAATCACCCAGGAAAAAAACACCCAGGGAAAAAACACCCTGGGAAAAATCACCCAGGGAAAAAACACCCAGGGAAAAATCACCCAGGGAAACATTCTGGGAGAGGGCTCCAAAATGGGCAGTTAAAAATGCACAAAAGGATCCAGGGGCATTTTGGCTTTCTCAGCAGCTCCAGGCAGCCTGAAAGCACCGAGGATCCAGAGCTGGGGTTGGTAAAACAGTGCCAGAGCTTTATGGGCATCTTCCTCCAGCTCATTCGGGGAGCAGAGAACAGTCTGAGTGATGCTTCCAGGAGCGCAGCTGCAGCTCCCTTCAGGCTGAGGTCCCGCGTGTGGAGGGTGACACGGCCCTGGTGCTGCAGCCCTGGCTGTGTGGGGTCACCCGGGGTCACCTGTGGTCCTGCAGGGCACCCCCAGGTGTGTGCAGCCCCCGCAGCAGCTGCTGCACGTCCCCCCGCTCTGGCAGCTCTTTGCAGCTCCCGCCTTGGCTTCTGCACCTCCTGGGCGAGGCAGGCAGCACCCACAGCTGCCGAACTGCTCAGCAGCCGCTCACATCCCGCTGGGGGTGCCCAGCTCAACGTGTCCCCTGCACCAGAACTGTCACTCGAGCCTGCTGCCTTCCTGGGTGTGCATGAAGTGCTCTCCTGTCACTGTGAAATGGGAATTGTGCTCAGAACTTGGTGGCTGTGGGGAACTGACCCCACAGTTCCTGTTCTCTGTGACACCCGGCTGTTTTAAACCTCCAGTCACCCTCCCTCCCCCAGCCCCTGCAGGAGAGGCTGACAAGCTGCACACTCTCTGTACCAGGGGAAACATCTCGTCACTCCCACGTTAGGCACTGCCACCATTCCTGCTTCCACAGCAATCCAAACCCCTGAGCTCTGTTCCTTCCAGGAGGAGAGCACGACCCAGCAGCCACTGCTGAGGGCTCCAGCTGGAGCAGAGCTCCACACGGGCTGGAGCTGCCCCTGCTGGAGCAGCTCAGGCTGGGGAGAGTGTTTGGGAAATAAGGATTGTCTGTGTGCTACAGAATCGTGGAGTCATGCGATGGATCGGGTTGGAAGGGACTTTAAAAGTCATCTCTTTTCAGTGCCACCCCTGCCATGGCAGGGACACCTCCCACTGTCCCAGGTGCTCCCAGCCCCAGTGTCCAGCCTGGCCTTGGGCACTGCCAGGGATCCAGGGGCAGCCCCAGCTGCTCTGGGCACCTGTGCCAGGGCCTGCCCACCCTCACTAGGAACAATTCCTGCCCAAATCCCTTCCCTCCCTGCCCTCCATCACTCTGAAGCCATCCCCCCCTTGCCCTGTCTCGATGCGCTCTTAAGAAAAACATCTGAATTTTGGGAGCAGCCACAAGGCTTTTCCTGAAGGTGGTTTTAGTTCAGTGTCTGAATTCTGCTGGGGCTGGCCCAGGTGGGCTCCCCTCCTGGTGTGCCAGAGGATGCGGGAGGGGGTTTGGCACCCCAGCACAGACAGCAGTGTGCAAACTGTCACTATTAACAGCAACACACTTCCCACCCTCTCATTGTCCTTTGAGTAAATATTTAAGCAGTGGAAACTTGGCTTGCACTTCCCCAGACTGGCAATCTGCTGGAAACTGAGATCCCGCCTGGATCCCCTTGCAAAATCCCTGTGAACACTCAGAACATCTTTTTCACCACTCCTCTGCTTTATGTACACACTTTAATTATTATGCAGATTCTCCTTTAGGAAATGTTTGGATTTGGAAGTGTTTGGCCATGTGGTAATCCTTAAGGAAGAAGGTAAACATATTCTTTGTTAAAGAAAATGTAAATAAAGAATTGCCCCAAAATATCTCAGAGAGGTTAAATGCAGGACAATGGGAACCACATGGAAATGTTCCTGCTGCCCCTGGCAGGGAACCCAGGGATGCTCCCAGTGACTTTGGTGACTGCAGCAGGAACTCTGCTGGGGCAAAGTCCTGACCCTGTAAGAAAAGGGAAACAATGGGGTAAGGAATTAACTGGGCATGATGGATTTGGAACCACAGAATCCCAGACTGGTTTGGAAAGGATTTTAGTGCTCATCCCACCCCACCCCTGCCAGGCAGGGACACCTTCCACTGTCCCAGGCTGCTCCAGCCTGGCCTTGGGCACTGCCAGGGATGCAGGGGCAGCCCCAGCTGCTCTGGGCACCTGTGCCAGGGCCTGCCCACCCTCCCAGACAGGAATTCCTTCCCAATATCCCATCTTTCCCTATCTTTCCCTTTGTCATCCCATACCTGGTTCAGATTATCCCAATTGCTTGAAGAGCCATTCATTTACAGAGATACCACGGCTGCAATCCATCCTCCCTCTGCACGGGGATGTGAGCTCATCCACAGGGCTCCTGCTCGTTTTTAGCTGGTTTTCCTCCTTGAGCAATCCTTGCAGTGGGATTTGGGTTATTCCCACAGGCTGGAACTGCAGGGCAGCATTTCCTGATGGATCTGATGGCTTCAGGCCAGTTCCTGACCTGGTGGAAGCAGGGGCAGCTCTGTCCTCCACCCCCTGCAGCAGCACAAGAGGTGACAGACCCTGGGTGGGTTTTGTCCCTGTTCCATGCAGCTGGCAAAGAGCTTTGCAATGTTAAGCAGATGACAATTTTTACATGTGTAATCAGTTTAATTACACAAGCTGTTTACAATACTTTCCTACCCAGGTAAAGGATTCTGTATGAATTTCAAAACTAATTTGGCCCCATTAACACTGCTACAGGAAACAGGAACATTTGCAATTCATGCATTATTTTACATTCAGTTGTAATTAATTCGGATTAATTTCTAATGAACTCGTTTTGCTGGAAATCAAGAACTTTTCCTGGGCTGGGGAAGTGCCTGTGGATTTTCTCCCTGAGCTCTCTGGCAGAACATGTGCCCCGAGCTGTGTCTGTGGAACAATGGAGAGGCAGATTTACAGGGTGCCAGCTCTGCTCTGGGCCTGCAGGAAGATGAATTTAGATGAATTAAGCCTTCCCTCAGAAATGGAACATATATACTTTGATAGTTATTAGCCAAGATCTGGCCTGGGCCGGGCTGAGCTCGGGGTGAAGCACTCCTGTGAGTAATTTATCTCTCAAATGTAAGAATTTATTTAAATTTTGTTTCAAGTTGTGCATAAGTTCTTCAAGTGTCCTGCTTAGCTTCCAGGAAAATAAAAACAAGCACTGAGCAGGATTTGGGTTTGTTTTTAACTGTTTGCTGTGTGCTTGTACAACCATGGGTCACTCACGAGGGGAAATCTCTGGGGGTTCCGTGCACTCAGATGTTGTCCAGGAGGGAGAGGGGAGTTTGGTCTTGTCTAAGTTCAGAGAACTTGGAGCAGGGGTGTGGATTAATGCTGGAGGCTCAAGTAGCCGAGAGAATAGCTGGAGCAGAAAGAAGAACTTTGGTTCTGCCACTCGCAATTAAAATTCAGAGAATCACAGAATGCTTTGGGTTGGAAGGACCTTAAAGCCCATCCCACTCCACTCCCTGCTGGGCACAGGGACACCTTCCACCACCCCGGGGTGCTCCAAGCCCAGTCCAACCTGGCCCTGAAGAATGCTCAGACTTTTGTATTTCAACACCTATAAAATGGGGATAGTCACAACTTCAACATGGAATTGGAATTGCAAAAATCTAAAGAAAACCATGAGAATTCTGCAAGTTGTTCTTGAGGCTGCACTGGGTCCCTCTGTGGGCAGCACCCCCCTGGCCCTGTGGTCTGGGGAGGAGGATGGAAGGATGGCCTCCAGCCAGCCTTTCCAGAGAAGGAGCTGCAGAATTCAAATGAAAACAAACAAGCAAACAAACAAAAAAATCAGATTTGGGCACAGACGAAATGCATTGCCCACAAATTGCATTTTCCCTGATTCCTGTACAGCTCTCCAATTGGCACAACCTTGTTGAGCTTCAAAGATCTAAGAAAATGACAGCCCAAGGCTCTTGGATGGTGGCTGAGCGTGGCTCTTATCGCTGAAGTCCTGGGGACTCGTTTAAGGCCAAGTGTCCATCCCAGCTCTCCTACTCTGAGATTCCCAGGGGACACCCAGGAAGGCAGAAAATGTGGGCAGTGTTTGGATCAGTCTCACATGAAAAAGGTGTAAAATTGTCAAAAGCAGCTGCAGCTCCTGCAGAGAAGCATCCTGGAGCATCCCTGGCCGTGTCCCAGGCCGGCTGGACCCTGGGCCTTGGAGCACCTGGGGCAGTGGGAGGTGTCCCTGCCACGGCAGGGGGGGAAGGAGATGGTTTTTAAAGTCTCTCCCACCCCAAATGCTCTGGGATTCTGTGTTCCTTGGAAATAAACAGCCCAAGAACACCTCCCCAGGGATTTGTTCAGAGAGGCACAGGGACTGCCAGCCTCACCCTGGCTACCAGCAAACTGCGAGCATTTAAACGCAATTAATGCAAAATATCATTTCATTCTGACTGAATTCCCTCCTTTGCAGCACATGGATAATATTCCAGTGGGGTGGGACTCCATGGGAAGTCTCGTGAGCAGCACTCACTGAGCTGTGAGTGTCTGTGGAAGTGCAACTTCACAAAGGATAATTTTTATTTTCGACATCCATTTTAAGGGAAATTCAAATTTAAGCAACAACTTATGCTCCAAGCTCTCAGCAGAGCCATCGGGTCCCCAAAATAAACTGTTGGTTTAACATTTATTTGTGTACAAACCCACACACATTTGTTTGCAGACATCAAAGTGGGTTTCCAGTTTCCAGACGAGGCTGTGGCCGTGGCAGAGCTGTGGAAACCCTCCCCGGGTGTTTGAGCAGTGTGCGTTTAAACACAGCCCTGCAGCCAAAAAATCACACAGAGCCCTGGGCTCCGGGGGCACCCACGAGCCCTTTGTAGGCTCCGTTTGGGATTTCAGAGGGGAAAACATCCCCGGATCAGTCACTTCCCAGCGTCTTTCTCTCCCCCTCAAAGCACAGGGCAGCAAACAGCTCTGCCAAAGTGATGTGAAAAGGTTTCCAGCTGGGAGGACGTGTTGGGATCTTAAGCCTCACGCTGGAGCGGCTCCTTGCTGCTGGAGATGAATCCCAGCATCTCCCCCTTCTTCTCCTGGAGGGGAGCGGAGCTCCAGCTGTCCAAAGGGACCTTCCACAGCGTTTTTCCCAGCCCATCCCTTGGGAACCAGCCCCGAGATCCACGGGGAAGTAAAAGTTAACGATGATCGTGCATCTAAATCCCGGCAGCGCTGGAATTCAGGGGATCAAGGACTGCAAGAGCCTCTGAACAGAATCAGAGTTAGCTCGTGTTCACACACTCCCCACTGGCAGATGCTTGGAGGAGCAGATGTAAAGTTAATGGCATTTCATGAAGTATCTGCAAAGGGAAAATACCAGTCCAGTGTCAGAGAGAACAGGATGAGTGCTCTGGCTACATTGCCACGGCCAGTCTGGTTCCATTTCTACCACCACCCCTTTATCAACATTTCAGGCTTGATTATTTGGATACTAAAAAAAACCAAAAAAAACCTAAACTGGGCTCCAGGAAGAGCCCAACCTTCTCAAGGACGTGGTGGCTTTTAGCTGATGTTGGTTTCTGCTCAGTGAAACTATTGGCAGTTGCTGTGTGCGAGGGGGTTGATCTTTAAAGCATCAATTCATGGAGTGTTTGTCTTTCCCCGTGCCTGCTGTCTGCAAATCCTTTAGCAGGCAGAGATCTGGGGCAGTCCTGACCACAGCAGCATATTTTATTTGTTGAAAATCAGTTTTGTATTGTAATAAAGAATATTTGCTGTGGCAGCCTGGGTTTTTTTTTCTGGAGACTGATTTATACCTGTCCAGACAGCTCAAGAAAAATGCCTTAAGACTTAACTGCACAATTCTATTATCCTAAGTATCGACTCTCAGATTCCTGTAGTGAACTGACTGTGAATTTCTGATTAAAAATGAATTCTAATTAATTTAAGGATCAGAAAGAAACAAAAGGAAAGCCATGAGCTGCTACCTGCCATCACGGGTGGGAATGGTCTGGGGTGGATGGAGGGCTGAAAATGTGAGAACAGATCCTGGAATCCCAGAGGGGGTTGGAGGGATCTTAAAGCTCATCTGCCACGGGATGCTTTCCACCATCCCAGGCTGCTCCAACCCCCTTCCAGCCTGGCCTTGGACACTTCCAGGGATGGGGTGGAAGCAGCTCTGGTCCGTGGTGGAGCTGAGCTGGATCCCCTGGCAGGGCCTGACAGGGCAGGAAGGGAAACTTGCAGTGAGAGCATCGTGGAGAGCTCCTTCCTGGAGTGTCCTCCTGAAGGCATTTCTGCTGTCAGAGGGTCCACACGTCTGGAGCTGGGGGTTCAGCAGCTCAGCTCTGTGATGGGGGCAGAAATGCCAAATTTAACACCTCCAGGAGGAGGTGGGGGGAGGGACGGGCACTCCTGGATGGACACGGGGCTGGGAGAGGGGAGAGGGAGCTGAAGTTGTGGGTGAAAAGGCAGGCATGAGTCAGTTTGGAAACACGCTGTGTTTATGATCTTTGGCAGGGGGGACTTTCTGCTGCTGCTCTCTCCTCTCCCCTGACCAGGACCCCTGGCTGGTCCCGTTTGTCCCACTGGGATGTTTCTATTTATGGCCCTTTGGGATGGGTGAGCTGCCCCTGCAGCCTGGGCTGGGCCAGCTCAACCCCTGAGACTCAGCTCAGCTGGGACAAGCTTAACTTCCCTGGAATCAGCTGCCCGAGGAGGGGCCTCCTCCTTTGGGAACCTCCTTTCCAGAGGGGAGCTCTGAAAATGCCCAGGGGTTGATTGTGGTGTCCCCCTCCTCCCCTCACCCTGATTCCATGGGCTCCTTCCACCATCCCAGCTTGCTCCAAGCCCTGTCCGAGCTGGCCTGGGGCACCTCCAGGATGGGAATGCAGGTGACACGGGAAAAACAAGCAGTGGAAGTGGAAAATGGTCACTCACACAGGCAGCATTCATTTAAAAACCAGCCCTCAACCCGTTTATTTAACTTTTTGTTTGCTTGTTTTTAATTCTTTAATATAAACTAGTCAGTTTTAATTATTTTAGATGCAACCAGAGCCCCTTTTTTTTTCTGATTTAAACCAGTTATAAATATAATTTTCTCACTGAAAACCCAAAGAGTCCCTAAAGCAGTTCCAGATGCCAGACATGGACATTTGTAACATTCCTACTGGGGGGAGAACGTTGGGTATTGAATCCAAAGCAACAAGTTTAACAAAAAGGCACTGACACACGAAGAGATAACATGGTGAGAAGAAAAAAGTTCAGCCTATAAAATTTCAATGAAACTTCTCCAATTCGTACAAAGAGTTTTACAAACGTTGGTTTAGGCAAAGGCATGGCTCAAAAATGAAACCTGAAAAAGAGGGAAAGAACTGGACTGGGGAGAAGTGGAGAAAAATGGAAGGAAGAGGCAAAGGAAGAGAATAAACACTAAACAAATGGGTCTTGAAAAAGAAGTGCAAAATGTCAAAGGAGAAAAGCAGAAAATCAAAAGAAATGCCAAGGAAGAAGGATTTCAACAAGGCAGGGATAAAAAATTGAGCTGGATGAGGAAAAGTGCAAGAAATACCAGGAGTTACAATGCTCTAAAGACAACAAAACTGTGAAAACACTCAGGAGGAAAGAGAAAATATGAAAAACCTCATTTTGCATTAATTGTGTTCCCTTTCAGACACCACATTCCAAGGCTGGAAAAAACTGCTGTAATGAGATTATTGTTTACAGCAGGTTATTTATTCCTCAGCTGCTTCCTGTTCAGCCTGCCTGTGTTTGATCTCATTCTGTCAAACCTTGCAGTGCAGCCCTTGAGTTGCTACCTGAAAATAAAGACTTAATCACGCCAATGGATTTGGAACAAAAATCCTCATTATGGCTCCATTTTTCCTAAAGGCTTTGTGTGATTACCCAAAGCTCAGGCTGCAGCTTTACAGCTTCTGGCAATCTCCAGCTATTGATGGTTGGGGGCTTGGCTTGTTCCTTGACCTTGAGCAGCTCAGGTTTGGGGTGGCGATCACCCAGGATCTCCCCTTCAGTGCCATGCCAAGAAACACAAATTCAATTAAATATTAGAGCCCAAATATTTAGACAGAATAATCCCATCTAATCCCGTAACGGTTGTTGAAAATCGCTGCCCTCACAGCATGGCAAATCTTTGTCTTTTTTGGGGAAAAGAACGTTGGGAAACGGGCAGGAAACCCCCCAAAGAAGCAATTAGCTAAATAATCCCAGGAATACACTGAGGAAGCAAGCGGGAACGTTGTACGGAGATGTGGTTACAGAGGGAAAATGATTTTATTATCACGTGTTTTAAACAAGCAGGTGCCCACATTTTCCACGCAACGGCTCAACTGCGTTAGCACTAAAATCAGACTGTAACGTGCTTTTAAATGCTCTCCCTTCCCCTCCACTCCAGGGTTTGAAAGCGTGGCTTTTGCCACCATTCCCGTGCCTTCCAGAGGTTCCTTTACCCACCCCGCAATTACCAGAGCTGGCTAATAGACCATCTCCTTGATAAACTTCCTCGTTAAGGGGAGCCCAGGACAAAAAACGAGCCTGGTCCTTTAAAAGTTTATCCCTGTGGCACCATCGTGTAAGCATCCATGTGGGACAGTAAAAATGGAAGACGACACATTAAATGACATTATTATAAAATGCAATACTCTTGGAATGATCCCTTATTAAATTAGGCTCTATGATCTGAGATGAATTTCCCCGATCCCTAATCCATCACCAGAGAAATATTAAAAGATAGGTCTCAACTGGCATTAGAATCGCACTCAGTCTCTACTTTCATTATTTTGAATTAGGGTGCTACTGGGGGGAAGCCTCTTAATGAGAATTAGAGTGATTCACTGGCCTCCTTTTGGATTTTGACAAGTAAAATATTAACTCTTCAGTCACAGCTGTCGGAATTAAAATACTTGGCAGCCACAGATGCACAAATTAAATTGGCCTTTATGTTTCCATATTGCTGACCTCCTTAGAGGCAAAAACATCAAACCCAACAATAACAGCAAACCCACAGCATGTCATTCCTTGGAAGAAAATATATTTATTGAAGTTTTTATATTTGTTTCGGTTTTGAACACATAATTGAACAAATACGGGACGTTTCTACAAAAGGCTCTTATTTTAATTTTGCGTTCTGTAAAACTTCAGCTACAAATCAGTTCCTCTGAACCATTAATCAGGCAATAAAATAATAAATGAAGTTATTTCGGGGATTTCTTAACTGTTTAAACCAACATAAATCAGATTTACATGCAGTGCATCAGTGAAAACATCTTAATGGCTTTGACTGGCATTTCTTTGGGATTGTTTCTCTGGTTTTAATAGATTCTTTTTCTTAGAAACAATATTTGAAAATGCACAATTACTGCAAAAGAACAAGGCTTTTTATTAGCAGTGCTCCAGTTTGGATCAGCAAAACAAGCTGGAGTTTAGTCAAGAAAAGATCCTTTCTGATCTTTCCCCCTCTTTTTTGATTTACTGCTGTGGCAGTGGAATTTCAATTAATCTCAGTTGAACGTGCCTCAATTAAGTGTATTTCAATAATAATAAGAGTTTCCAAAGTGGAATTGCGGCACGGAAAAGAAAGGAAGGGCGCAGAAGTGATGCAGAGGGGACTTTGTTTTTATTTTTTTCAAGCTCTCCTTGAATTCCCTGATCCATCAGACCCACGCCAGCCCGGGGTTTGTTACCCTTGCCTGTGTCTCTGGTCACCTCCAGCGCTGTCCCTCCTCCCTAACGATCCCCATCGATCCAGCTGGGATCGCTGGGAGCGGCTCCAGGGGATGGGGATGGGGATGGGGATGGATGCCCCGGAGCCCCTCACCCTTCCCACACAATCCCGGGGGGAGCTCCCTGGACCTGTCCTGTGCGGCAAAAATCGGGGGCTGAGGCCGAGGCAGGCACAGGGGGGTGGATTTTGGCTCCTCGGGAGAGGTCACAGAGGGAATTCCTCCACGGAATTCCTCGGAGCACGGGCTGGGATTTGCCGCAGAGTGGAGAGGCTGTGACAGGATGGAGCACCTCGTGCAGGATGGAGGAAATGGAGGTTGGCACCTCCTGCTGCTTTCCCAGTTTTCACTCATCCACCACCAGCCAGGGAAGGTGGTGCCTCTTCTGCTCCTGACAGGGGAGTTCCAGAGCTGATATCACTGCATCCTTGGTATCTAAAACGATCCAGCTCTGGAAACCTAATATTAGGAAGTGTCTTGTTATTCCCTGGCAGGGATCTGCAGGATGCATTTGCACTGTGCACATTTGTTGCTCCCCCTCTCCACTGGCACCTCCCCAGTGACGTGCGACACGCTTGCTGTGCTCAGGACCAAGGAACCGGCCTCAAGCTGCGCCAGGGGAGCTTCAGGTTGGATATTTGGGAAATTTCTTCACCAAAGGGGCTGTCCTGTGCCAGGGCAGTGGCGGAGCCCCATTCCTGGAAGGGTTTGACAGCCCTGGGGAGGTGGCACTTGGGGACGTGGGTCAGCCTTGGCAGTGCTGGGGATGGTTGGACTCCGTGGTCTGAGAGGGCTTTTCCAGCCTTAATTATTCTCAAGGATGCTGAGGTGCCCTGGTGGCTGGGACAGTTTAGGGCTGTGACATCCCGCCCTGCCTGGTCAGAGGTCCTACCCCACCGAATTGTCCCAGAGTGAGCTCCTCATGCTGCTCTCAGTCACACGTGGGGACAACATTCCATCAGCAATCCAAGGCTCTCCTGGAACCACTTCAGCAATCCAAGGCTCTCCTGGAACCACTTCTCCATTGTTTTCATGCCTTTTATGACATTATCTCAGCCATGCAAACAGCTCCTTCATGGCATTGGGGCTTTCCTAGGAGCACTTACCCCATCTGTCCTCCTTGCCACATCCCCACTCGGTGCTGAAGCCCTCCTCCCTCGTAGCGCCGCTCCAGCCCCATCTCCACCCGGAATTCCCAGTCTGGATTGGGGCTGAGAACCCACGCAGAGCTTTCCAGGCTCTGTGGTTCCTTCCCGGGTTCCTCGTCCGGAGCCAGGAGCACCACGGAGCCAACTCTGTGTGAATTAGTCCTGGGAACTACTTAATCCATCTTCCCTGGAATTAAATGTGCACGGAGAGCTGCCGGGGGCCGCGCCGCGGGCGGCTTTAATTTCTTTTTTAGAAGGCATTAGCAGAACTCGATAAAGGGTCAAGTAATTTCATCCAACTTGCCACCAGTTAGTTAAGGGGAAGCGACAGGGCTGGAGCCTGACGTTGTTACAACCCCGCAGAATCATTTTATCCAACGGGAGGTTTAAAATCCCATTTTTTTTGGCCGGAAGAGCGCTGGCGGGAGGGAGGGTGCTGAGCTTTACCAGATTGCCCCAAACGGGGCACCGCCACGGATATCCGCAGTTTTGGGGGAGGGCTGGGAGCCCCGAAATGAGATGGTTACTTGTGGCACGGGAGCGGCTGCGGAGCGAGGCCGGGGAGCCTGGCCGGGGAGTAATTCCCGGGAATTGTGAGCGGACAGTGGGTCCGCGGGGAGCGCTGGCAATCATGGCGGAAACAATGTTTGCATCGATCAGCTGTCACGGTGATTTATGGCTTCATTTTGCTGTAATGGAGAATTAGTGGAAAGATTATCAGGGACTCAACACTTTGGCTTGTTACCCATGTCCAGACGAGCAATTTGTCTCCCTGAAGCAGTGAAATACTTGTGACAGCTCCAACACTTGCCCTAATTCAATCAAGAGAAAATGTTGGAATTAATTTGTTACAAGAAAATTTAAATATGTTCAGCAAACAGTAACCGCAGAGCAGCAGCTGATTTATTGTGCTCGGCAAGATATCGATCCGCTTCGATCCGCTCCATGTTGAGGTTTTAATGTGTAATAATTTCCAATTTAAAGCTCCTTTTCAAGATCACGGGTTTAAAGAGAGGGCAGGCTGGGTCTCAAGACCTGATTAGGAGCCTGTTGCAATGGCTTTGTCAAAAGCCTGTTTGAATGTAAATTCATAGTTATCTTTTGCACTATCTTTAATATTCTTGACATGGATTTTATTGTGTGTCAAACCTCAGGCCAGCTGCCTGCCACAACCATTAATGAAACATCTTAGGAAATAAATCTCAGTCTTTATACAATATTTTTAAAAACCTGAAACATTAGATGTCAGCGAAAAAGGTGGAACAGCATCCTTTTTTTTTCCCCCCTGCACAGTAAAGCATCAGAGCAGGAGCAGTTTTACAGCTCCCCTACACAATTAGATTGAATTATTGTGCAAATGCTATTATGCCATAAGCCTAAATTCCAAAGTCTGCAGGAATATTTTAGGTGCTTGTACAGATCTGTTATCTTCATTGAAGGTGTGACAGCTTATTCGACCCTTACAGATCTATAATTTTTAAGCTTTTCATTATTAAAATGCTCTCCCCTAACGCCTGTAGGGTGACACCGCTCAGGGAGGTGGCTGGAGCGTTGGAAATTTAGCTCCTTATAATTCATGGAGCAGCCGTGGTGGTCTGCAGGCTGTGCCAGCTCCTCTGCCACCCAACTCCTGCAAAATGGGGGGAAAACCAAATGTGCTCAATGAATCCTTTCAACCACATTGTTATGATTGATTAAAGGGAAACCCAGCGCTAAAACCTTGTTTAATAACCAGCTCCAACTTTGAGTTTTCGCCAACATTTTTAGGACATCAGTGGGTCACATAATTAGAGAGCAATCCTGTTCAACCTAATCAATAAGGAGTCGTCATCGCCACCACTGGACACATCCATAGCCAGGGATTTTTTTGCTCATTAGGAGAGTTTATTTTAGTTATTCTTATTTTTGCTGCCTCAGACTGAGCACTGAAAAATCAGCTCTCTTCATTTGAACCGGTTTTGGAAGTGTTTCTAACAATGTCTCAAATGCAGGGTTTGGGCATCACCACAGGGTCAGCAATGCTGGGAGGTGCAGCCCCCAGGTTCTCCCAGGAGAACCCACACTAGGCAGAAGGATTTTTCCCAAATGGGTGATGGGAAAGGTGTGTGAACACCTCAAGCCCACCTGGGTGATCCCAGGAGGGCGTTTGCACCTTGCAGGTGAAAGGACCAAAGTGCTGGAGAAGCAAGCTCCTGAGCTCCCTTGGTCACCAGAGCACCTGCACTAAATATCTCCATCCCTAAGCGTGTGCAAAATGCTGTTTGAAGGATGAATGTTATCCCTTCAAACAGGAGCTTCCTGCCTGGCAGCCACAGGAGCCCCTTCCTGGGCCCTGTACTTGCTGGCTTTGGAGGAGCCTTTGCAGAAGCAATATCTGGCTCTGTTGGAGCTTTTGGAGGCAAAATGTGAAAAATTCCTGGTCCTACATCCAGTTCTGAGTGAGGGTAATCCACAGGATGTCCAGCAGGGATCACATTTGGTCAGCAACTGAAAATGAGGTGAATTTGGGCAAAACAGCCGCACACAGTTGCTCCTCGGTGACACTCTGGCTCAGGGGTGGTGACCTCTAGGAGGTGTTTTGGTGGCCTGGAGCACAGTGTCCCCTGGCATGCCCCCGGGAAGGGGACACAGCGGGATCATGGTCACTGTGCTGGGACACATCCCTTGGATGCACCTTGGTCCCCTCCAGAGCAGCTTGGGCAGAGCTCTCGCTGTGTCCTCAGCCTCCCTCCCAACAAACCCTTCCCTGACTCCTCAGCAAGACAAGATTTCATCTGTCAAGGGCTCCAAAGATTCCCTCAACCTCGGATGGTGTCTCTGGTACAAGGATTTACTGCTGCAGCCTTTGCTGGGCAGCCACATTCCCACCTCACTCCTTTCCACGACGGAGCTGAACATCTTCCCCCTTCCTGAGACATTCTCTCTTTATCCTTCCACATGTGTGCGCCCAGTGCCTTTGGTAAAGCAAATACCATTTTATTAAATTCTGTGCATGAGTTGGATCATAAAAGAAAAGGGATTATGGACATGCTGTAGCAGCTTTATGAAGGGAGGTGTCCCTGTATTTCCGAGATTCACTCTGACTGGGGGCTTCAGGATTGGGAATGAATTTTTTTTTTTTATATAAATGCCGTGCTGACATTGTGCTCCCACCTCTGCAAATCCATAATTACAACTCAGTTTTTCATTACAAACTAGAAACGTAAATATTTCTGTGGTCTTTGATGGAATTTAACTTCTGCAGCAAATAATATCTGCACATGTGTTTCCTATCTTGTTCTTTCCCCTGTAATACCAGGCATGCTACAGCCAGTAAAATATTATTATAAAAGTCCTTTTGCTGCAAGTCTTGACCAAAAAATCCACAGCTTTCTATCAAAAGTATTCCTGAGGGTTCCTGGGAGCCAGCAGAGCTCTCGTGGTCGGGAAGGCCACGGCAGGAGCAGCTTTGTCCTTCGTGGTCACAAATTCAGGGGGTGTCCCATCCACGAGATCCTTTACTCTGCTCAGAGACCCTCACATCTCCTTTTCCTCCCAGTTTTTTGGGGAAGCCAGGCTGCTGCTGGGTGATTTTGGGAGGCTCTGAGCCCCCAGCCCCCTTGGAAAGCCATCCCTGGGCTCTGCAGCCCAGCAGGGAGGGAGAGCCCGCACCAGTCCTGTGTGACCTGGAGGAGAATCAGGCCTTGACATTTAAAATTGAATTAGACTGATATTCAAAACAGAGATAAACTGACATTTAGAACAGTCCAATATTCTGTTGTTTCAATTTGCTTCTTTTTTTTTTTTTCCTTTCTTTCTTTCTTCATTTTTCATGGCTCAAGGCTCCGCCACATTGGAAGTGTCTCACTGGGGGTCTGCTGCTGGATCATGACCTGCAGGGACCCCGGGGCTGAGGTCCCACGCTCGTTCCTCCAGCCCTACAAGCAAGAAGAAACCTCCTGGCTGGCTCCAGTGGGATGCAGTGTTGTCCTCACCCGTTAATGTGTCAAAATGCAACACCAAAATCAGCTCGTGATCGTTCCCGAGCCGTCGGGAGCAGCGCCAGCTTAAATTGTATGAAAATGTTGGTCAACAGTGCTAAAAGGCAGCATTGTAATTAATAATATCGAGAGAAATCTGAAAACCTCGTCTCATTTTCGGAGCCTGCATTTGGTTTTCTTCTCTCACTCTCTGCCGGAACAGCCAGGAACTGGTTTGGTTCCTCCTGTGCCTCAGTGAGCCCCAGAAATGAGCTTTTCCAGCTCCCACTCATCAGCGTGGCCCTGCAGCCACGGGCTGCAAATCCCACTGGGGGATGTTTATTTGTTTTTAAAAAGTCGTATCAGAATCTGGATCTGCTTCTGCAATTGTCTTTAGTGCTGAAATACAAGTTTAGGGGCTGCTCATGGCTGCAAACACCAGCGTTGGGAGAGGGCTGAGAGAATGGCATTCCTTTCAAGTCAGATTTGCACAAAGCACAAAAAATCTGGGCAAAAATAATCTTTAAATGAGTTACCAATTGTGAACTTTATAATGGTGCCAGCCATTAACAATAGACCCTCTTGGGGTGGGTTTTTCTCCCTTGCCATAACAATTTTTTCTTTCTGCAAGGTCATTTTAGGTCCTCAGCCTCAATAATTATTTGCTCCATGAGCTGTTGTAGACAGGGCTGTCTTCAGCCTCTCAGCTCGGAGGGAGAAACCCGATCACTCCTCGGGATCCTTCCCAAATCTCTGCCAACAGAAATGGCTCTATTCTGCCCAGAACAAGGATGACAAGGGGTTCTCCACGAGGCTCTGGCACCTCTTGGGCTC